>NC_081219.1:11820681-12141136 GCF_902713425.1 Acipenser ruthenus
TTCTGGGTTAAAACTATAAGAAACTGAATTCATGTTGACAAACACAGAAGACTTCATTTGCCAAAATGTGGCTTTGCTTGAGTTTTTCTTTTGCTTTTGCCTATAAGAATCAGTAACCTGTTCTGTGGGCGTGCTCAGAAATTCATGCCTTTTTTGAAGATTAACATGACAAAAAGAATGAGAATAAATAAATATTAATAATAATATTAATAAAATCGCATGAATCTGAAGTGGCCCGTAACCCTTCACATTTTCCTTGAGCAGCATGGTGACACAGCTGAACTTTCCCTTTTGGTTTTTCCCAGATGCAATTTATCAGCATTTTGCACAGTTGAGAAAAGTCCCAGCATGTCCAATCCCTCACTTACAGCACTGCATCAACCAGACCCCCTATGGTTACAGTTTCATATTGTAATGCACTCAACAGCTGTAGAAAATGACAAGCCTTAATGAGGAAAGATGGGCCAGGCTTACAACTTTGGAACTGTTCAATTTGGCCTACAATGCATGAAGGGCTGTCCTGTAAAGATGTAAATCTGTGCCAAATCAGATGAGTCGAAGCCTTGTATGAAGGGAATTACTGTGTAAAATACATCAAAAAGGAGTGGCTTTCTAGCATTAGCTGAATCAGGACTTCATTACCGTGCTCTGGATTGAGAGGCATCAAGCACTGACGGCAACTCGGCACAATATAAAAACTCTGAGCTCTTCAAACCTCCAGCGCTGCTCATTACTGCAAAGATATAAAAATCCTCCAGCGCTGAGGTTTTACCTGGCTCCCCAGATCACGTTAGTTCTGTAGCTGACACTAGGAATGGCTTATTACAGGCAGCTTATTACAAGACTTTACACTACCTACTCCTGAAAAGTAAATAGAGTACAAACTAGAACCAGTGGACTTAAATATACACAAGGAATATAGTGGTTCTTGACAAGCAGGTCTCAGCATAGGTGTTCAGCTTGTATTATATGCAGAAAGTCCTCACCTCTTGTTCCAGGTGAATTTTCAAACCAAGCTACAGGAGGTTTATCAGTTTTGTCAGCTTGTTTTCTTCACCAGGGATCCACCTGGCAGCGTTTAGGTCCTTGATTAAAAGCCACACATATTAAAATTAATATTTCCATTGAAAATAATGGAAATGTATATAGAGTTTAAGGTCAAGATTAGATTTTTTTTAACCAGGCTATTAAAATGCTATTAGCATAATTTGTGTGTGTGTGTGTGTTTTTTCCCCCCTCTGTGCATAAAATGTGGCTGTTAGCAGTTCTCAGTTTTTGTTGCATGTTGTGTAATGTCCCGTAATGCTTGGCAAAGTTTTCTTTTATCTTTTCTTTCTATTGTTTGCTCGGTTAAGCGTTATTAACAGTTGCTGCTGTTCCTGAACTCTCCGTTTTCTGTGATTTGCAGTTTCGTGGGGTTTGTTGGCGAGATCCCATTGCGAGTCTGCATGCTGTACCGTTCCTTCAGCTGTGTAAGTGCACTCATTAACCTGGCGTTTGCTGCGTCCAGAGAGGCAATGCGTTTTTCCTGCAGATAAATGAGAAACAGAGTCAATGTGTTTAATGGTGTTTCCAAAGCAACATGTAGAGTAGATAGACTTGGCTTTGCCTCATGCTGCAGTACATAATGATCCTACGTCTGTGGTTATCTCTTCATAACCATACACCCGGTAGAGCTTGTATAGACTACTCTGTCGCAGATCCAGTAATAGTAACTTTTTGTAAATTAAGTTAGTTTAAACAAAAAATCTTTAGAGCCCTTAAATTTCCCTAAATGAATGTGTGTGACTGTTAGAGGCCTAACAGTTTGATATTTAGGCTGATATTTTTAGAACCAACAGGAGTTTATTCAAAGCTTGCTCTTCAACCTATATATTTTTCCTATTCATATTTAAATACAGGGGTTGTAAATATATTCAGTTGTAAACATTTATTTTAAGATTAGAGACTTGTCTTGCTTTCAAAATGCATTTTTTCCATATTTTACTAATCCTTAAACTGTATTTCTGCACCATTTTACTTTGTAATTAGCCTGCATTAACATTTAGAGAGAGTCAAAAACTAATTAAAAATTTCAATTGCATTTTGTTGCATCTCTAAAATGGCTGTAATATTCTCCAAATAACCTTTTAAATTAAAGTTTAATATAATAATGCCTACTCTTACGTCTGTTAAAACAGCCTTCCATGCCATGAATTAAAATATTCATGCAGAATTTCACTAGATACAGCCATAGTGCTTTACACTTTGCAAGTCAGCATTAAACATGGTGCAATGTTATGTAAATAACACAATAGAGGTTCAATAGATTAGCACTTTGTCTGGATATTCCTCTACATATTATATCTTGATCTAAAGAAAAGGGCTTGTATTGCAAAATATGCGTTTTCATCAAGGGGAGTTTTTATTTTTTAGACAACATTAATCATCCTCCCACCAGAGGGTGCTATGTAACTGGACAGTGAAATAAGTAGACCTAAATATTGTAGAGAGAGACTAATGGTATCAACCTGGGCATCAATGATCTTCTGTTTGGAATCCACTACAGCCTGCATTTCAGAATGATCTTTCTTTAATTCTTCCTCTACGGACATCAACCTAAAAAAAACAAAAATTCAAAGCTGTTAAAAAGCTTCATGTTGCATTAATGTGAACAGGAACATTTAGTCCTTAAAAATAGTGGCGTTCGCATAATTGTAAAGTTGTTAATAAATCAATGCGCTTATTACTGAAGTTAATGCAATAGTCTCACTACTTGCACTTTGCAAATGTAAATGTACTGCTCATTACACAGCTGTGCTGATCATGGCTGGCTTTTGTCTACCCAAAAAACCAACCAAACAAACAAACAAACAAAAAAAAACATTAATTTATGATTTTACAACTTCTGTAATGAAAGTGTCTTCTGGGGTAGGTTGAGTTCATTCATACACTGAATAACTACTGGATCATGGATCTCACGGAGATTGCTCTGTCTATGCAGTATAGTATAGGGTGGAATACTTGAGAAATAAGTACCCCTGCACTAAGCCTCTCTCAATTTCTACAATCTCTGTTCTGTCTGACCACACTGCTTGCTCTTTTTCACTGATGTCCTTAACTTAATTTTACTCATGAAACCATTCTTGGGAATGGCGTTCCTTGCACTGAAAGTTGCTGTAATCCTGATATTTGGTAGGTGAACTCAAATGGATGAGCAGGGTTGGGGTCAATTCCTGTTTTCATTTCGAATTCCTCTTTAAAATCAATTCCAAGTTCCAATTCCCATTCCCTTTTAATCAGTTCCAACACACCATTCATCACAATTACAATTAGCGGTATTCTGTTAAAATGAGCGTCTCACAGTGGCAACAAATTACTTCAGTTTAAGTCACTGTTAATGTCAATTAAACTGGCTTAAAATGAAAGCAGTAGGAATTGAAATTGGGAATTGATTTTTAAAAAGGAAATGGAATTGGAGTTGAAAAACAGGACTTGACCGCGACCCTGTTGAAGAGTATGTGGTCCTGCCCTTGCTCCGCGCTGTACCTGCTGATGATGCCTTTCATCTGGAGCTCCTTGTCCTCCTGCTGCCTCCGGAGCCTCTCCTCCCCCTCTTCCAGCCTGGCCTGGTACTCCAACAGCATCTTCTGGGCCTGCTCCTCCTGGCTCTTCAGCCTGGACTCGTACTCCTCCTGCTTCTTACTTGACAGGCGCAGCTTGTCCTGCAATATCGCCACCTCCTGCTGGTACTTTAAATACAAATACAAACCAACAGAAATTAAGGTTTTGCAATGATATCAACCCCAGGCTTCATAAGACACACAAGAAAAGCGACTATATTTAGTCCTAATAATTCGAACTTTCTATCTCTTCTTAATTTGTATTTATATTTGATGCAGTGGAGTAGATTACTTTATTTGGGAGGGCAATCATGTTGGCTCCCAGTGACCTGAATCACGATGTGTTTTCTTGTGCATAAGCTTTGGGTTGTGGATAACAGCATTTATTGGAATCTGGACATTGGATGTAATACATGAAGAATACAAACTCCCAGTTGTGTTCTGATGAGATCCACAGTGATACAGAAAACACACTTTTGGTCGTGATCATAACTAGGTCACTGTCGGTACCTAAAGGTAAGGTTGGGAGTTTTTTTTTCCCCTGTGGAAAAGAGGGAGCCTCAGTTAAAATCTCTGTTTACTGCAGAACCAAAGGCAAATGGTTAGCTTTGCATACAAATCAGGTATTGCAGATACTGAAGCCGGTCAAGTCTGTTCATTCTCAGGAGAGCCTTGGCCAATTATGCGCCTCCCCCTGAGAGCTCTCATCTAATGTTGGCAGTGGAATAACCTGGACTCGAACCAGCGACCTCTAGGCTATAAGGCACATCCTGCACTACATGCGGTGCGCCTTTACTGGATGCGCCACTCGGAAGCCCCTTATGTTTTTCAAACTTTTGGGAATAATTCCAATTAAATGGTTCTTCACAGTATGTGTCTCAATGTTAAAGTCCAATTTGACTGTGAAACATGTTAGTTGCTTAAATAGTGTGTAGGGAACTCATTATTCACATTGGTTTGAAATACAAAGGGCTCTAGCAAATCAAGATGTCGATTAGTGTTTTTGGACTGAATTTGTATCTTGATGAATTTGGTGGATTCACAAGCCTGGTACAAATAGGAACCATCTGACAAAAAAACAAACTTTTGGCAAAAGTAAACTTTTTTCAGATTCTCTGTGTGAACAGTATGTTACAGAAAGACATACAAGAGGCAACTGGGCTTGTTTTTTTTTTTTTTTATATTTATTTATTTATTTATTTATTATTATTATTTTTTTTATTTTTTTTATTTTTAAAATTTAGTCGTCGCCAATTATTTTTACCCCGGTTTTCACCCCAATTTAGCATGCCCAATTATTATCTGTATCCCCGGCTCACCGCTCGCAGCCCCCCCGCCGACTCGGGAAACGGAGGCTGGAACACGCGTCCTCCGAAACGTGCTCCTTCCAAGCCGTCATTTTTCGCACTGCAGATCCACAGCAATGCCACCAGACCTATAGTGCCGGAGGACAACACAGATCTGGTGGCTCCGCTGCAGAGCCACAGGCGCCCTATCGGCCACAGGGGTCGCTGATGCGCGGTGAGCCGTGGATTCCCCTGCCGACCTAAGCCCTCCCTACCCGGGCAGCGCTCAGCCAATTGTGCGCCGCCCCCTAGGAACTCTCGGTCACGGTCAGCTGTGACATAGCCTGGATTCGAACCTGCGATCTCCAGGCTATAGGGCACATCCTGCGAGGAGCGCCTTTACTGGATGCGCCACTCGGGAGCCCCGGCAACTGGGCTTGTTACTATGAGAGGACAGGACTATACTGGCTTTTCTGGAAAAGACTGTACATGACATGAAAAAAATAAAGTTTTTTCAGCCTTTGCTCTGCAGGAAACTGAATGTTCCAAACTCCTGCTGTGAAGGATAATACATTGTGTCCTGCGTATGATTTACTTTTCAGCTAAAACCTACAAAATCATGTATCATGTTACTTGCTCCTAGACCGTCAGTGTTGCAGCTTATGAGGCTTTCTTTGTTAATTAAATTTGAGGATAACATTTTTTCTTTTTGTTATATAGAATTGGTGGTACTTGACATTTTGAGACTGAAAGTTTGGCTTTTTTTAATACAAGATGCACCAATTTGAAACAGATTGCAAAATGTAAGACTAACTAGCACTGCAGTCTACGCAGGTAAATCAAGCCTATCGGTGATAATGTATAGTGGTTCTACCCATCAGAAGTGCTTCAGGCACACTGTAATCATCCTTTGAGATAAACCAGTTTGAAAAGAAATTTCCATTACAATAGTGCATTCCATTTTAAATGTAGAAGGTTCCCATCTCCATGCCACTTCTTTACATTTGTCAGGTGTTGTCCCGACATTAACCACTACTTGGCTGTATGCAGATATAAATGTAAGATATATAGACCTGACACTGAGCATCGTACCCAGGTAAATGTGTTGTGAGCTACTGTAATATACTGTACAGCTCTAAGCAGCAGCTGAATTGGCCAATGAATGAAACTGACTGTGCATTTGGTGGCTGTAAAAACAATTCCATGTTTCTGCCTTCATGAGTTTTCATGGTTTTTCTCATTTAAAACACACTTCACTACTTTCACATTTCTCAAGGAATCTTTTCCCCATTGGAAATAATGGACTATGTTGTGTTGTGCACTGTCTGCAAATGTTGCAAATTCTATGAGGGGGATTTAGTGCAGGCAGAGTTGTCTTGCATTGGGGAATAGTATATTTGCACCTGGTAAAAAGTGTTTTGGAGGCAAGTGTTGTTGGGCTGTGTTAGTATTTGCCCTTTTTGTCACAGATGTGGTGTGAAGATGAGCAGGAGACTAGAACAGCCAGATGACAGTAAAATGACGCTGCCATTTCATTACCAAATTGTAGTGCATGTCTGGCTTGGGGGTTTTTCCTCAAGTAAGCCAAAGGCGGCGGTGGTAGGGAAGCAATGCACAGATAAACTATGTGTTCTCTTCTAGCTAAAATTAGATGAAAAAGATGTGTAAAATATAGAAGGATCAGCAAAAGAATGACAATGGAAAGGATAACAACCCAGCATGGCAATCTACACTGCCCGACAAACAACACAATCAGGCCAACAGCGCTGGCAGGGACACTGGCAGTAAGCAAAAAGAAGGGACAGAAAGATGTAGAACTAATGCAAGGATCCACACAGCCAGTGCAGATAGTGAGGCAGCAAGAGATGCTACAGTAGGGGTGGCTAAGAAAATGGTTATTATCATCTTAATGAAGTTAGGAAGGTCCCAAGCTGGCAGTCTCCACCAATACTTGAAAACACTTGCGTGTTACTGTCTGGAGAAGTTTGATTTTCTTCCAGGGCCGACCTGCTTTTCCCAAAGTGTCAGTTCATATTGAAGTTCAGTTGTTCGTTGGCTTGGGAGGTTAGGGTATACCCTGTCTCCTGTCTTTGTGTTTACAGGAATAGGTGGAAGTGTTTTGTGATAGCCTGAGCAAACTCCCAGAAACCATCCCACTTTGTCACGATGAGATATTGAAGATAAATCTTAATAATGCATCGGAAACATGGCGCAAATAGTTTTTTTTTCTTTTTTTTTGGACTGTCGCCAACTTTGTGTTTAATCATTCATTATCCATCCATTTTTATACCATTGGCTGCTACTGAAATGTTTAACTGAGAATTTAGTCTAGCAAGCATTAAGCACCAGTTTAACTTTTATTTATTTACCCCTTGATATTTATTTCCTCACACAGTAAGAGGAGGACTGCAAACTGATCTGCTGCTGATCCAGAGGTAGAAGAAATGGACACTTGATTGTTTTTATTGAATTAACCAGTAGATCATTTAGGTCAAGATTTTTGTTGATGTGTTGGCACAGTGTTCCTGGACACTAACATCATGCTGGCACTGCTGTTGCTGAACAGTTTCCAATCCAAGCACTAGCCAACCCCAAACTAGCGTCAGAGCTGGCGTAATTAGTCTCATTTTATACTCCTAGTTTTCTTTTTAATTTGACTCAATATTGGGGTTAAATGACCGCAGGCATAATAATAAGTTAATGACTCCCACGAGAAACACATGTCTATGGTATGTGATGAATATTTGCAGTCTACGTATACAAATATTCTTTTCCACCAGCACCGCACATCATTGCAAGTCTGTACAGTATTTCTTCACATTAAGTCGCTTTCTGAAAAATAACCTTATCTGTACATTGGTAAACATGTGTATGGAATTCTGGCAGCATTGAGATAGCTTTCGAAGGACATCCCTGTGGCAGGGATTATTGCTGCATTGCTTTGTAGTTTTATATAACCCACTGCTTTCTGCATTCTGTATCCCACACACCTCTCTCCTTAAAAGCATTCATTTAATACATCAACTCCATGCCGGCTAATGCAAGATACATTTGGAACAGTTTGACACAGACATTGGTACTGTATGTCCAGCATCTCATGTTCATACATTAAGACAGCCCTTGTTCTTGCAAGAATGAATGAATGAATACAAATAAATAAAAGGTGGGAGATGTATAAACCAGGACTACCGTTACCTATAGTTTCTACATGGTAGGAATCTACACTAGTACTAGACAATCCTTATAGATATCTTTATGGACAATCTGTTACATTGTAATGCATAACAGTGTAATATAGTACACTTATTCGAGGCAAATCACTTTCACCTTACCTGGTCGTATAACATCTTTATAGAAATACCAGTTGAGATGTATAATTAAATTCAGCAGCATACTAGCGTTTGGCACTGATGCACAAACAGAACCTCTTCAGTTTTATATCCCTATTTATTTTTGCAGGATTTATTTTAAATTAAACCATACCGGTAGTCTTTTTTTTTTTACAGCAGCATATTTCTATTTAGTTTATCTTTTTTATTTGGAGATCTTTCTTAACAGAAAGCATGTGTTTTCGTGTTTGTTACCTTGTCAGTGTGAGTGAGTTCCTCTTTGTTTCTGAGCTCCTCCCTGAGTTTGGAATCTGGGTCAGTCCCTTCGTGTTCTATATACTGCACATTCATATTCAAGAGCCAGGCTGCAGTGCGGTCCAGAGCATTGGGATTCACAGGGGAGGGGGCCTAGTGAGAGCAACACAACAAATACATGATGTCGCGAGAAACTGGCAAAGTAAAATAATAAACTAAAGAAGAAGCTGGCGATGGAATTGCTGCCCAGAACTGACAACAGCTTTAACAAACTGGTTTAGAAAAAAATTAAAATAAATGAAGTGTAGCTTCAGAGTTTGCATCAAATTGTCGGAATATTTAGTCCTGGGTACAGTCACTGATTCTGTATGTGCAGCTTGGGGGGAATTTAATTGACCTGGTGATTCAATACAAAAATAAACAATAGTACTTTAATAAAAGAAAAATCAAGGAAATAGGAATATATATATATATTGAATTCCATACTGTGCTCTGTAAGGGCCAGGATGCAGTTGCAGCTTTCCAGGACAATTGTTGCCGGCTGCGTGTTTGCTATGAGGGACTAGTGACACCCTGGCATGGCAACTTTTCTATACGCTACTGTATGTACAGGCTGCTGTTGCCGGCAACCATTGCTCTAAAAAGCTGCTAACTCTTGCACCCGGTTACATTTTTTTAGGGCTGTAACTCAGGTTAAATGTGTGGAGAATGCTGTACAATCTGCCTTTCAGTGAATGCGATGTTTCCCTCGCTCTGTCCGTCATCTTAAACGTGAAACGGCTTTGGAACACCAGGGCCATCAATGTATAAAACAGTAAATGATCTCCCAACTTCCTATGGAGCACTCAAAAAGACACTTCTTGGTGCTTGCTGTAATACAGTTTCTGAAATACAGAGTGTGTGTGCCCTGTATTTCATGTGGCATGTGCACTGTATGTGAAACTGCCACATGCTGAGATCCACACTGATCAATGCAGGACGAGAGCCCAGTCACTCGGATTACAATGACCTTCACAAGAAAACACTGATTGATGGTTCTGGCTGATCTGTTTAATTGTCACAAACTGAACTGAAACTAAATGTGAACAGTAACTGGAAAGGGATACAGCAATGAAACATAGAAAGCTTTAAAGATCATACATTGTGACCACCCCCTTTTTATAATGATAACTGATTGAAGAAATGCGATGACCCACAGAAGCCTGACTTCCCAAAAATCCATCTTTAGTGGGGTTCATTGGTACAGCATGTCATATTGTACTACTTATACATGTAATTTAATGTAAAATTGTATTTGGGTATTTTAATGTAAAATTTGTATTAGGAGTCCAGCAAAACAGTTTGAACAACGAGTTGAGGCATTTAATTGCTATCCTCAGGAGCACAAGCTGCAATGATTTTAATTGTGCATGCCTACTTCTTTTCCCAGTCTCTAGGAACCATCTGTGGATAAACTTGCTTGCTTGGCTATGTCTTAATGCCCTGCACTGCAATCAACGGCAGATATTAAAGCCCAATCTCGCCCAAAACACAGAGCAGAATCATTTAGGAAATCTTCTGTTTTTATTGAGAAGTAAAAGAATGTTAATTGTACCTTTTTTTAACTTGTTTCATCTTATTTTGCAACAGGTTAGTCCATTAGCTTTGAGAAAGGTTCGGATGAAATTAAAAAATGTTGAGAATGTAAACATGAAATGAGCATACTTAAAAGCTTAATGGCATCCATGGTCAAATGTGTTATTGACTGGGCAATAATTAACTTCAATTATGAGCACAATGAATTGTAACCAAGCTTGTAACCCTTTTAAGATAGAAACAAAGAAGGTGACTTGTTGGAGCTTTGCTGGGGTTATAAACAATTATTGGGTGTCCCATCACATTGAAAAAAACAAAGCTATTCATCACAAACCCACCTGTTTGTGGATCGTCCGCTGCTTGGTCTCGGGACTGTCTCCCTTAGAGGAGGAGGACTGCTGCCGCAATCTAGCTCCGCTGCCCGGCCAGTCTGGAGATGAGGACATCATGCTGCCACTAGATGGCCTCTGATAGGGAGCCGTGTTTAACAGGCTGGGAGGAGTCCGCCCTCTAGTGACCGGAGGTGGCGGCTGGTCTATTCGACGCTGGGGGCCAGCGCTGTTCTGCCTGGGCACAGTTGGCTGGTGTGGGTTTTCCGTCAGAGAGAGCTGCCTTCGGTTGAACTCCCCGGAGCGCCAGGCAATGTCCTCGTTATTCCCGGGGTTGAGGAAGTGTTTGTTGGCTCCCAGTTCGTCATTGTTACCCTGGGAGCTGATGGAACTGTGACACTCCGATCCGGAGTCGGCTAGTCCGCGTGGCGACACTGGCAACCCGGCTGCCATCTGATAGACCGGGTTCTGAAATGACAGTGGTGCTAAGAGCTGTGGCCTGCCCGGGACGTTTTCCGAGTTGGGGGTGGTGGGAGTCTGGCCTGCCCTCCTCATAGTCGGCCCAGCTGCTGCCGCGTTGCTCTGCAGCGTCCGCGCTGACCACGCCCCACCCTGTGAGCCAGACGACTGACTCATGTTGAGGCAGTCCCCAGAGCCGGAAGCATTGGGCCCGCTCTCTAAGCTACGATTGTCTTGTAAGTCCACCATGGAAAGGCTCTTGCTGCCATTTGGAATTTGCACATCAGGCTCATTGGCTTCAGAGTAACTGGAGCTGCGCGCGGGCGAAGACTGCACTCCCGAATTCTTTGTGACAAAAAATAGGTCCTTGTTCTCCGCAGTCGGGGAAGGTAACCGTGTGAAATCTACCAGGCTGGTAAGGAAAAGAAAAGTAAAAGGAGTTTGAGCATGTAAAGGAAGAATGCACAGCAAGTAAATATGATTAACTTTGTACATTATTTGTTTATTTTAGAAACTTCAAAGGACACAGTCTTATAAACATCAGCATCTGCAACCATGTCCCACCCAAGTAGCATTTTGTGGAAAGCAGCTCCTTGACCAGCATGATGGGCTGGCCAATTACATGCAATGCTCTAGAAGTTTCACTGTTGCTTGTCCTTTTTAATCAAATTTAAGTGCAACCCGGGTGACATTAACAATTCCTTCTGTAGATCTGCACAATGCCCTTTCAAAACCAGTTGGTGAAGAGGTGGCAGGTAGTGGTTGTCAATGAAGACAATGGAAGAGAAGTTAATTAGTGTATCTGTATTGATCGCATACAATTGCTGTGCAAAAAAAACACAATACTGTCAATGGATTAACAATAAAGAAACTCAAGTGACGATTTAACAGTGATAATACATTGAGGGACTGGCAATTTATTGAAAGCAAGCTGTTGTTGCTAAGGGCAAGACAAAAAAAGGCAGAGCTTGTAATAGAACTTGTTAAATATTCACTGTACTAATACAGGGTATGCTAAACCCTTTTTAAAGGAACATTTCTGTCAGTTTTCAATTCAAAATGAAGGTTAAAGCTGGTTACTGAACATACAGCAAATGTGTTCAGTGGCCCTTACCCAGATAAATCATTTTCAATGACCATCTTCTGCAGTCCTGTGGAGATGCTGCAGCCAGCGCTGGGAGTGGAGGCAGGGCGCTCGGAGGTGACCGATACCTGGACGCTCGAAGGGTTAGTAAGTGCTGTGTTCACGTCCCTCAGGATGCGCGGCAAGGGTCCAAGCTTGGCAGCGGTGCCCTTGGCAAAGGCAAGACAATGAAACCTTGTTAAGAGAGCTCCGACTGAGCACCGTAATCAGTCCACAGTATCACCCTCATAGAACTGTGACTAGTGATAATTGGAAAAACCACATCAAAATACCACATGTTTTGGAAACTAACATTAGGCAAACAGGCAATACATTTGCATGTCTCTTAGTCCTCATTCCTTTGATTGGGATGGCTAAATGTGGTTTAGTCTAGAAGCAAAAACAAAATGTGCTATGTATCACAGTCTACAAAGTTAATTGCTGGAACTTTGCTTTAGAGCCAGACTTTTCTTGCTTAATCACTTACCATGTAATCTTTAGTGTTCCTTATCCACTGACCATTATAGTTCAAAGGCTTTTCTAAATCGGTACGATTAAATCATAATGCTGAGAAAAGAAGTCAATCCAATTAACGCATGACAACACTTTGACTGCTCAGGTTTAAGTGTTTTCAGTGCATTGCTTATTCATGCAAGCTGCTCAGTCAGTGTTGTATAGCGTGCTTGTTTACCTGCTCGAGCTGTGAAACCACCTCGGACAGCAGTGAGTGCAGAGTGGAGAGCTCCCGGCCCAAGTCGACATAGCCTTCAAACCCTGCTGTGTTGGAGATGGTCTCCGGGTTGGAGATCTCCAGCAGGAACCTCTGCATGTTGGTCCACTCGTGTTCCAGAAACTGGTTCATAAAGGACATGTATTCCTCCTTGCTGCCAAACCTGCCAAGAGGAACCGCAGGTCAGTTTTCTCTGTTTTGTACAGATACACATTAGAGCCAAGCTGTAGCATGAAAAAGTAGATCACCTTGACCAACATCTGCCATATGTAAAAATGCAAAGTGGAACATACAAATATGATCATACTTATATCCCCCAGATTAAGATACTCTCAATCAATTGTGCTAAAGAATGTCCTTGCCACACAAGCGGCACAAGGTAGTTTAGTCTCCATGCCAATCTAGACAATGGCTTCTATAAAACACTGCTAAGACCACCAAAACTCCTCTCAATATAGACACCGTATACAGTTCCCGTGTGTTGTATTTACTCAACATGGTTATGGTATAGAACACTTTTTTTAGAATGCATAAACAAAGGATTCTGGTTCATTTCTGAGATTTACGCTGCTGACTTTAATTTACCTGTAGTCTATTAGCTAAGGATGACTACACCTTCATGGTAAAACTGTTTGTCCAGCTGAATAATACATTGGCATTACAGTAGTTGTTGGCTGTAATCAGTTTCAAGTGCCCAAATACAGCAAATCATTTTTGTACAAATATACCTACTCATTCGAATGATCCCATTACATGATGCGAGCTAGCCTTGTTTATGAGGGTTTCAATCATTCTGAGAGGCTCCTATTGCAGTTACTCAATGTGCTGTGAAAGTATTTTTATCCGAGTTCAGGAGCTGCTTTTCAGTTCTAGTGGCCCGCCAACGATGTAGCAAGGCTCTATCTGTCAAAGTGTCTTAAAAAAAAGCCAGTGTCATTTAATAACCAGCTACTTTGTATCAAGTTATCTTTTGCATTTCTGGCAATGCAGAACTGCACTAAACGATGCTGGTAATTACTAATACAAAGACACGTCAGCACGATGAGCTTAGGTAAAATATGTTTAGAACTAAAGAGAAGCCCTACACCTCAGAACCAGAATGGTCTATCTTGTTTAGCTTTTCCCACACTTTAACATCTTTGACAATAGATATGGAATGAATAATAAAAATATACAATTGTTAGAACCATACAAGACCCACAACAACAACATGACTTGTATTAAAATGCAGCCACAGCACCATGGTCCTCCTCTTGCCCAGCTTCACACTTACTTGGCGAAGTTGGCTAAGTTTTGGGTGACCTTGGCAATGAGGGTCAGAGTGCGTGCCGTGCGGTCGTCCGGGTACTCCTGCAGGAGGCTGAAGAGCGAGGGGGACATGATGGCGGGACAGAGGAAGCGCAGGAAGAGGGAGGCACTGATGAGTCTCTCGCTGATATCAGGCCGTCCGCGATTACTGCACTCCTGTCTCCACGAAGCAAACACCTCCTTCAGCTCACGAGGAAACACACTGGGGAGGGGGGAGACAGCAGAGCAGAGAGTCACAAATCCAATCTGCCACTTTCAGTTTGAGAACAGAACAGGGTTTCATACCATTTCCACAGTAGTCTTTTTAGATTTCAGAAAGTGAAAATATTGCACGTGTTTTCTGTAAAGTGTTACCAGTATTGCTGAAACACAATTTGGGGTGAGCGGTTGGACTTTTCAAGGGAAATTTGCAGACAGCCTTTAAATTTTGCTTTCTGGTGTGCATAGAAGTCTGAACTATGGAAGAATACAGTAAAAAGACTAACAGGAATCAATACAGCGGGAATGGCTGCACTGCATTATCATAGACCTACCATTTTGTATGTTACTGTTAGCGATATTTGATTACCGCGTTTGTCGATTCAAATGTACAGGTTTAATGTCATTTTCCTTTGGGTCTGCAAACAGAATCTTGGGTTCAGTATTAACACCCTGCAGCTAAACTACAAGCCCAATAAGTAGCAACCACATTGCCTTTTACTTTCCCACAGAGATTGTTTTCGAAACAAAGGCATTGAATTAATTATGTGAAACCATACAGTACTTATTACATTTGTACACAGTTTAACTTCAGCTACCAATTAAGTACACTACAACAAAATATGCTTATTTTTTTTTTTTTAACCTTTAGGGGAATAGAAACCTTATTTTTAGAATGTGTTTGTTCAAACGTGATTGATTGCAATTTACTGTTCCTTTTGAGGTTTGACACCTTTTTGAAATCAGGATTTTTCATATATTTCTACTGTTCACCTCCTTATCCTCATTCCCAAAATACAGCAACAAAAGAGCAGCAGACAAGTCAATTTCTAACAATGACATCTTCATGTCTGTTGATTGCAGTATTCTTCCATCGTTCACCCTTCTGTGCATTTAACATCGCTCTATTGTGGTCTTATTTAAAGAAAAAAACTATATTTTCAGAAGCATATGGGACAGTGCTCCTGTAAAAATGCAGGCGTTCCATCATTATCAATATTTATGCACAACATATTGCCATATTAATGAACGGCTGTCTCTGTAGATGTATGTGATCTGCAGAGTGGGAGGTATGCATTTTTCAACACTAGGTAATGGGGTTTTCAAATCCTCACAGCAGGCAAGACAGACAACACCTTCTTTAATCCTTGGACGTCGGCTTGGGGACTGGCGTATCCCAAACTAGTGTTTGTTTTCATTGCCGTGTAAAATCTAGATTGCAATCTGAAAGGTAACATTCTCAACCAGTATAGCTGTAAAAGCACCGTGCTGTCGAAGCCGAAGCCAGCTATTGACCTGATTCTGAAAGCTGATGTGTACTGAGCCACCAGTGATGACAAATATCCCAGTTAAAGTGTAATAGCACTAATCAAGACTGACTGTTTATTAACCATCTGACCCCTCGTACTTTCTAAGCTTATCTTTCACTGTGGAGCTGCCTGTACGACATCTCGAGTGAAATCAATTGCAAAAACATCTCACCAGAAAGGACAATATTTACACAGCTGAGGGAGAGATCCCTGATAAGAGTTTCAGCACTTCCTTTACTTTAATTAGTATCTGACAAAGAAATGCATTCTGAAACACTGATACCCTTCTAACTTTCATTCTCAAACCCAGGCAACAACACGACTCGCCACGCTGCCCAGATTTCATCATGTATCACTCCACTACTCATTCATTCCAGGGGGATAATAATAATAATAATAATAATAATAATAATAATAATAATAATAATAATAATAATAATAATAATAATAATAATAATAATAATAAGTCTTATTTATACAGTGTCTAGTACAGTTTGTTTTTCTTCAGCTGACCTCAAGACACATACGTTTCTTTCTCCCCTGCTGATTCACAGTTTTCTAGCGTCTGCATTGTTCTAAAATTCATCGTGAGGCTCCTGTTGTCAGTTTTGTTTAATGTCAGTCCCCCTTGTTTGTGGAAAGTGTGCATGTCTGCAGTTTCCGCAGTCCCTGTGTGCGGGAGGAAGGTGCGTCTTGGTGGTAAATAGCTACCAGTAGGAGTTGATGATCTTGCAGAAGGCCAGCTCGCAGCACATCTTCAGGTTGCTCTGGTGCTCCGAGAGATCCCCGGAGGAGCATTTGCTGGGGTCCACCTCACAGTTCTCATCTGATTCGTACAGGGCCTTGATGAACTCGCCTTAATGAAAAATTAAACAACACAGTGATGAACCTGCTTAGGATTTACATTATAAATACAGGGTGGTGGTGGGGGAGCATATTGTAAAAAGCCTTTTACATTGCTTCTTCCTCCCATATACAGAAATCAATGAAGATGACATTAGAGTTTATGACATATTTGTAATCGATTTAAAGCCCAAAATGAAGTAGGGACAGATAATTAGGCTTGCTACTATTCGATTTTACCACAACCCACAACCCTGGTGGGTTGTGGATTTGGTCCCAGGTGGGGGACACTGCTGCTGTACCCTTGACCAAGGTACTTTACCTAGATTGCTCCAGTAAAAACCCAACTGTATAAATGGGTAATTGTATGTAAAAATAATGTGATATCTTGAAACAATTGTAAGTCTCTCTGGATAAGAGCATCTGCTAAGAAATAAATAATAATAATAATAATAATAATAATAATAATAATAATAATAATAATAATAATAATAATAATTATAATAATAATAATAATAATAATAATAATAATGACTGGCAGACATTAAGGACTGCACAGCATTTCCCTGTAAGGAAACTTCCTACAAGGCACTCGGGGGTCCTCGAAGAGGACAGAAGACCATACAACAAAACCAAAAGAAATAAATTATTTGTTTATTTAGCAGATGCCTTTATCCAAGGAGACTTACAGAGACTAGGGTGTGTGAACTATGCATCAGCTGCAGAGTCACTTATAATTACGTCCCACCTGAAAGATGGAGCACAAGAAGGTTAAGTGACTTGCTCAGGGTCACACAATGAGTCTGTGGCTCAGGTGGGATTTGAACCGGGGACCTGCTGGTTACAAGCCCTTTTCTTTAACCACTGGACCACACAGCCTCCTTCAATACACGTATAATGAAAGTGATGAAATGCTATTCACAAATATCAGTCAATCTTGGAGCTTGACACACTTAAATTATTCACAATCCCATTTGAAAAGGTGCTAATTCTTTAGAATACATGTATTAAATATGTATGCTTCCAACATCAATATTCTTCTCACCCCAGTGATATCTGTTGTAGAAGGAGGAATGTCAGATAGGGTCACACCGTGAAGTGCGATTCAATTTGCAGAAGGTTATGCGGGTATCAAAGTGGAAAGATAGTATATAATGTGAGGGTGATCTCCTATTGTATGAAAGGTCTGCAAAGCATTGGCATTCTCTTAGGAACAGATGGTCCGCAATGATGTTTATCATATTTGCCAAACAACAACCAAAGAAAAAAAAGTTTAGGAATTTCAAATATTAAGAAGCAACAAATCGTATCTCATTATTCTTCTGGGGTTTACAAGAACATTTAACTTTCATGTAACTGAATTTTTTATTTTTATTTTTTACTTCAAATGGAATAAAAAGCTAATAAATACAAATCATTGTAAAGCTCAAGGGAAATGCCCTTTTAAAAGCACACACAAAAATAACTAGTTTTGTCCTTAGGTGAGTAACAAAGTTGCAATTAAAATTGTGAATAATTAAAATGCATTAAACCAAGATCATGTTCAAATATATATATATATACATATATATATATATATATATATATATATATATATATATATATATATATACCAGTTGGGAATTATGTAATTTTGCAATTTTAGCAATTTCTCCTATTAAAAATAAAACAGCTCTGCATCAGGCAATGGACCATGTTACTGTGACAGATATATTCCTCAGAGTGAAAAGCAAGACGTGTAAAATGAACATGGCCAGTTTGAATCTACACTTCTCTGTTAAACGTCACAAGCATGCACCTTTCTAATTGAGACATTGTGAAAGTTACAAGTAAATGTGGAATTACGCTTAAAAAAAATCTCTTAAAACAATTCTTAAGCATCGTAAAAGAAAATCAAACTTACTCTAATTACATTTGCTGTAATGAGTTATCAAATTCTGCCTCAACATCACCGAGAAATGCCCTGAGATCCATAGTAAAGGATCAGCCCCAACCCTCCACCCGCCTACCACGCTGCAAACAAACCTTATTTATGGTATGCAGGAGAAGCTACAGAAGTTACAGTCCGCCACCACCTTTTTTTTCTTACACTCATTAAAATGAGAGCTTTGAAAATATTTGAAAAGGGTTCAGTCGGAAGAAGAAACATATTTAAAAACGTTCTTCTTAACCAATCTTATATTCTTGTATAATCTATTCTGAAGCATGCGACTTTAATCAATAAAATTATACTTCCCAGGCCCCTCTTTAATCATCCTCTTGACACACTCATCTAGAATTTATAATAAGGGGTTCCGATGATTAACCCATCACAACCCAGATCAGTGGTATCAGAGGGACTAATCAGAGACCAAAGCATCTCTTGTGTTCCACACCAAGATCAAGAGCACACGCTGCCTGGGAGTGCAGAGGGGAAGTCTGATTATATGAACAGGCTACAGTGATCCCCGCATTAAGTGATTTTGATATGTTTTCTATTTACGTTTCTCTTTTGCAAGTCTTTTAGATCTACCGTCGATCTCAGGCTCTTGAGACCCTGCCGGTCCAGCAGAATGAAACCCTCCAGGCTGAAGGGCAGGCAAGCCTCTCCCCCTGCTCTCCCGCTTTCAATAAATAATAACATGTTCAGTTCCGGTCTAGTGGATTAGAACGTATTATTCCTACATAGCAACATTCTACATGTGTGTGGCTGGCACACCGGTTAATCTTTTGTAAATGGTTACAGGAAAAAAAAAAATAATCTCTTAAAATATAACCCGATTATGGTGTCTGATGCACTCCAGACACTTTTCATATTTTACATGCTGAAGCCATTTTTGTAGAGCTCTTTCTAAACTTGTATGCAGAGCTTCAACACAAATGACCACTGACTGGGGTGCATTCCATACCACAGTGGTCACAAAACACTGCCTAGTTCACATCACTACAGTTTGTGAACATGCATACTGCATGCTGATGCCCACTAAAGGAATCCCATTCTTCAAAAAGAGACAAACTGAGGTCAGATCCTATGGCACACAGCATATCATTAAGAGGGCAGGCTCTTGTGAGGCCAAGGCTGCTGTCAGTGACTGGATGTCCTTCCAACCTTGTTTTGACAGGCAGTGGGCTAATATGATAAAAAAAAAAGTGTAAAATGTTGCTACAGCTGAGGTTCTGTAATCATGTCTGGTTTGACCCCACAACGCCTTTTGACATTAGTCATACAACTGCTGTCTACCACAATAGAGGGAAGACTGAAATAAAGTCAATTTTCAAAACAGACTGTATGCAGGAATAGGAAAGAACACATCTTATTGATAATACATTTCCACTAAAAAACATAATCAAACCACTAATAATATTGATGTCTGTTTGAACCCTTGTCATTGTGCGATATTTCGAAAAGTAAAGTTAAATGGGAATAGATTTTAGCCAAAATATGTATGTTTTCGGGGTTGCCCAGCGTTGTAAATGTACGCATGTATTTGAAGTACCCCCATCAGACTTCACGTAACAGAACCACCTCCCTCTTATTTAGCTTGTATTTGTCCTTTTCTTAGGGTGAAGGGATTGCTGGGTATTGAGTTAGAGGAGAAAATCTTTAATACTCCATTCTCAAGGACTGTCGAGACTCTTGGGAGTAAGCAACCTAAAAATAAATTCAAATTACAAAAAAAAAAAGAAAAGGCAGCCAGACCACTGCTAGTTTGTTTTATGACACTCGGAAGAATTTATTATTGTTTTTCTACCACATTAACCTCCAGGGGTATCTTCAAATGTCACCACGTACAAAGGCAGGA
This sequence comes from Acipenser ruthenus, assembly GCF_902713425.1. Lineage (NCBI taxonomy): Eukaryota > Metazoa > Chordata > Actinopteri > Acipenseriformes > Acipenseridae > Acipenser > Acipenser ruthenus. The sequence goes on from NC_081219.1 coordinate 11,840,811, forward strand.
AAAGATTAAATCATAATCTCTGTCTGTAGAAAAGATGCTATCCAATTACGAGCGGCCTTTTTTATCTATGATTTCCATTTGTCCTTCAGCGCAGTGGCTTTTAAAAAGATTTCTGTATTTTATTTGAAAGGGTCTGTGTTCTGCCGGTACATACCAAGTGCGTCTTGTAGGTATTTCTGTCCAACCAGTTTGAGATACTCTTCGATGGCTTTGGTGGCGAGGGTGTTCTCTCTGAATATGAGATGCTCGTTGTCACCGCAGCGATCGACCTCCGACATCATCAGATCTGTCAGGAAGTCCTGCAAACGGAATTGAAACAGAGCAATGGATAAGAATTCCTACTTCTTTCTTGCACTTTAAACTCAAAAAAAGATGCCTTTCCATAGCAATCAACATCGTAAATCTCCAAATCCTACAGCATCTAACCACGCCGTGTATCAATTAGGTCTAATGATTGTACTAACTGGCTACCTTAATTTTAAAGGGACTATTGCTCATTACTGGGTATTCCTGATGTTTGGATTCAATTGGAATACCATATCCAGTAGGTTGACAATAACCCTAAAAAAAAAGGTTAAACAATTTGCCACAGCATGCAGATTAAACTGCATTGCATGACAAACTAGATTAGATAGTAACAATGGATGGAACATAAGGGAAGAAATCTGGTACTACACTCCCCATTAATCACATTCACTTTTATGCATCATATGCAGGCTGGCAATCAGATATAGAACATACACACGTTTCAGAGAAGAGACCACGGGGGGTTGAAAAACCCTACCCAGTGTTTCAGCTAAACAATTTACCAACATCTGCCGTTTCACATACTTGGTTGAAGCCTGCATCCCATTTAAAAGTCCTTGCCAATTATAATGACAGATGATTAGGCAATAGCTGTCTGTTCCAATTCTTAAATACCAAAAGATGAAGAATCAAACAATTGAAAATCGTTGGCACTTTTTTTTTTTTTTTTTTTTTCCCTAAATTTGAAAATAGTAGCTTTGTAGTTCTAGGTATCCAACTGGGAAACTATAAAAAAAAATTGTGTAAATTATGAAAGAATTGCAAAAGAATAAAACATATAGTACATCGGCAATATAGTTCTCCTGAACTTGTGTTAATAACATGTACTGCTGCCTACCTTCAAACTGCCTGACCCTCACACCATGCCTTTACACATGCTGCTGATCGAAACTAGAAGCTAGACTCGGCTTTCTTTACCGAAATAAATCATGCTTCATACGACCAGCTAAGTACTTATTGGTACAGATGTGTGTACTCCCCATGTTAGATTATGGAGATGTCATTTATAAAGCTGCTTCTAATGTTGTCCTTAGGAAGCCTGATGCTTTATATCACTCTGCAATAAGATTTGTCACTGGTGCTCCCTACCGCTCTCATCACTGTGATCTCTACACTTTGGTATGCTGGCCCTCACTTCAAACATGTCGACTATGTCATTGGTACAGATTCATTTATAAAACCCTAATCGGGAAATCACCCCTCTATTTAAGCGAATTGTTGACTATATCGGTCTCCTATTACAACCTTCGATTCAGCAATTTGATTAGTTTAAATGTCCCTCGTGTTTTTACTGCTGTTGGGCAGAACTCATTCCAATATGCAGCTGCTCACGATTGGAATGAGTTACAATCTAGGCTTAAACTCCCTGGTTTTATCTCAGAGAGTGCTTTCTTTTCTAGACTTGAAGCTTTGTTCCCTGTTTCATGTGCTTGTCAGAGCAGACACTGATTTTATTAGGTTTTTTTAAAAATGTTTTTATTGATTTAATATTGTTGTAATGTCTCTAACTGTCTATGTATTGTTGTCTGTTGTATTTATGTTGCCTCTTGGCCAGGTCGGCATTTTAAATGAGAACTTGTTCTCAATGTCTTTACCTGGTTAAATAAAGGTTTGAATGAATGAATGAATGAATGAATGAAACACAACAGCAGGGGCAGGCTCAACACACAAGGGTAATATCAAGCAGATTGCAGAGAGAACTGAAAGGGCAATGTTGTGGAGGTGACTGAAGAACTCAGCCCGTCAGAAAGGAAAATGAAGCGGCGGTGACAGAGGTATTGAATCAGCGCACACACATACAGAGGGTCCTGCTAATCTCGCCATTAGAAAACGGAAAAACAAATACATTTGTATAACAAATCAACAGTAGATCGGATCATAAGCCAAATGCGATCCGGAGGGTACAAAAGAGGCTAGAAGGCTATGCTAAGAGTTTGCAGAAGAAAATGAACATTGTATGTGATCACCTTGTAGAGAGAGACAGACAGACAGACAGATCGACACGGGGCCACGCTTTAAATGAGCCTTAGCATTGAAAAAGAACTGTCAAATAAAAGACATGCTGCTTGCACAGAGATGCAAAGACATAAAATATAAATATGTTTGCATTTAGCAGGGCTCTTGCAAGTGATTTAGGGCAAAGTACTGCAAATCAGCTGGTACACTTTGGACACTGAAATTGATATGAATAACTAAATACATAAATAGAGGATGTGTCATGAAAAACCATGAAATACTGTATTTATGTCACAGGCGGACACAGTGATAACAAACGAGCCATTGGTTAAGTCTAGGACCGTGTTTTTAACTGATTTATTTAAAGATTATTTTGAATGGCTATTTCTATACTATATTCTATAATCTATTCTAATACTGAACTTTTCATTTCAATCAACAATCTGAAATAGTTTTTCATAAATAAGCATCAATTGTGCATCTTCAAGGGTAAAAGCTAACCTTTTCTCCATGCCAGGAGTTAATTTGGTCCCAATCAGACTAGACCTTTCATTGGTTGTTTTGCATGTGTATCGTAATTAGGTCGGTTTTGCATGTGTTGGTAAAATGTTCCAGTGATAATGTCAGACCAATTATACAATATTTCAAAGCCATTTAAAATGTGATGACACAAGAGGGACCGCTCAGTACACTCATCCCAACATAATGGCGTAAATGTCCTGTACAATCAAACTGGAAATGGGGCCAGACAATTGAACTGTATGGAGGAATCCTAGACTGCAGCTGTGCACCAACTGTAAAGACACAATATCTAAGTATGTGGTCATCTGGAGGGATTTGTGACCATTCCTCAGTGCCTTTGCATCTGCAGGGAAGTTGCATGGAAGTCTGTCATATAAAGAGTCATCACAGATGCACCCTCTAACCAAGCACCTACTATGTGGCTTAGTCTGTCATATATAAAGCATTGCCCATTGTGACAAAAACTCACTTGCAACAGCAGCTTATATATAGCATAATTATATTTACACAAAAGTGCCTGCCACAGTCCAAACCCCGGATATATTTCAACCAGCTGTTGACAGAAACTTACACAGTCTTTATTTGATGAACAGACGGTAGATAATTTAAGGCCACTGCTTACAATGTTTGTTCATAATACTCTGTGCTATTAAAACCACAACAATTTCCACATTAATGTCAAGTCTTGTAAACAAAATGATCCATAATCATTACTTAGCTACAGCAAGAGAAGCAAGTTTCAGTCGAGAGAGGGAGGAAAGAAAAGTCAACAAAAACAGACAGCATCCCAGGGGTTCACCTAACAGCGAAAACTCATAAACTTCTGTACGTGTTATTGAATTAAATTTAAAATGAAACAAAACGCACCTACCTCCAGGCAGGCAAAGGCTTTCTAATTTTACCAGTCTTCAAGCTGTTGCCTTCAGATCCAACACTAGTTCTAACAGATTACAAGAGTTACAGAATATACAGGACTTGCGCTAGAAACTCTTGTCAGTTAATGTTTTAATATGCATGTTCACAGTGACAGGCTGGAAGGACCAGTTTATAAGACTATTAGAAATATCCCAAGAGGCATTATGTGGGACCTCAGGTATGGGACAGAACATTACAGTTACACCACGCTAAGACTCCTTTTAAACCAGTTTGAATGTTTTAATTAAGGTGTAGCAGGGCACAGATTCTGCAAGGAAATATATAAATGCTGACTTAAAGCACAGCACCTGTCAAAAGCTATGTCTCTTAATTTCCATTTTGTGCAGAGGCATTAAACCTTGCAAAGCAGCGGGTGACTCATACAGTATATTCAAATTGCGTTAAAAGTCTAATCTTGGAATAATCTGAAAGAAATTCCATCATGGGTAAAAATTAGCCAAGGGAAAAGGGTAGCTGGATACTGCAACTACCCTTTTCCCTTGGCTAATTTTTACCCACGACAAAAAAAAAAAAAATTAGCCAAGGGAAAAGGGTAGCTGCAGTATCCAGAACAGAATCACATGGTATTAGAAGCAATATTACATTTTAATAAAAAAAATGTTTAAAAAATTAATATTGCTGTAATAGAAAATAATAATAATGTATTTACAGGGTTTGGTGTTTTATGACTTCTGGTAGTATGTTTTTTAAACAGCTATTTCATACAGAGCTCCGATTTTAATACACTTTGCTATGAAAATAAAAATAACCCAGCTTCTCATTCACGTACCTTGTATTTGCCTTCAGTCTTTAAAACGGAAAACGCTACCTCACAACCCAAACCCCACAACGTCTATAAATACATTTTCAACATGACACGTCTTCACTACATCTATATTTTATAGCTCATTTCCTGCAATGTTGCATAGACTGTGTATCTTTATAACTCTGTTCACTGCTCTCCCCAGCTAGCTCTCTTCACAGCCCAGCGGTGTGGCTGTGTCTCCTAATTAGAAGCTGCTGACCTTGGCTTAGACTGGTTTGCTCTCATCTCCAAGCAGCCTCATTATAGCAAGAGAATAGAATTCGCGCCTCTTCATTACCTAGAGCCTTGCTAACGGCTTCCCATGATGAATTCTATTACCATTTCGCCGCACTTGAAACATATAACACTACTTAGGTACAGCTTTATTTCTTATTACACCACTGGAAGACAGAAAACGCGCAGCTTTCCAGTTTTAAAAGCTGGATTAAGAACCCAGGATCTGTGTTTGGTAATTAAATCCAGTGCAATTATGTTTAATTAAGGAAGATGTGTATGGAATAATGAAATAGTCTTCTTAGTACTGTATAATTAGAAGATCATCCCTTCTGTACTACACCCTGTTACCTCAGCAGTGGGATGTAGCATTCTGTTACGTGATCACATGTTTTAATGTGTTATTGCAGTTTGCATCGGAATGTTCAAATGTCATTCACAGAACTACAATGCAGCATCCATTGAACATTTAAGTAGGAAAGGCTTATTATGTGGAATCTGTGCAATTAATTGATTTTGTTCCTATGAAGGAGCAATCTGCAACTAGGCTTCCTCCATCACTCGTGGGCCAGCATTCAAAAAGCCCATGGGTGCATTGCACCACCAAAATCTATTCGGGAATCTGCAGCATCTGTGCTACTTCACAGCCTTCTTGTGTGAGAGTAGGTTAAAATCGGCTGGTTGAAGTAGAAAGGTTAGGGATCGCCAAGGGATTGTCTTTATCAGTACAGAAGAGCGGTCATTTTCATGTACGGGCAAGTGGTTACCTCCAGTCCAGACTGACAGAGCTTGATAAACAGAGGATACTTTGTGAAGGTTCATGAAGTAGTTATTCCACAAATGTGAACTGCAGAATTACCGACAAGCGCCTAAAGGGACAAGTGGGTTGTTTACTGCAATCCTCATGACTGAAATAAACACAGCATGAAGTATTCGGTTTATTTAATTAAAGAAGCTCTGTGTCTCCTTAGCGACATTGCAGTGTGTCCAGTCATTTGGATCTGTATTCTAAACAGGGTAAAATGATCATATATAGCATTAGGCACTGCATCTTATATTTGTTTTTGTACATATCAGGAAATCAGTACTCTGTTTAGCTTCTGCTACATTTCCCTTTTAAACTTCGTAGACAGAGAATTCAATGGTGTAGGAAATGGATGGAAAATTACATTACAAAAAGTGTCTACTCCCGGACAGCTTCACACTCCGTAAACTATCAAATCAAATCTATATAAAAAAATATATATTATTACTTGTCTCCCTTAAGTTATTTTGCAACACCATAAGACTGTAGTGTTAAAGAAAGAAAAAAACAAGTTACACCCAGTGCACTCAATCAATTACTCTGACACCGTAGCCTGAAGGCAAAGCTTTCTCCTGAATGATGCCTCATGGCGTTTAAACCTCACCCTGCCCTAGAGACTTTAAAACGTATTAAGACCAACAAACCAAGCAGAAGCTGTGTTTTGCTTCCTGACTCAATAAGGGTTGTCTGATGCATTGGGCCAGTTTTTAACTCTTCCTTTTTTCCAATTTTAAGAAGATCCATTCTATTGCAGTTCCTGTGTATCACAACTCCCCAGGCAGGGCTACAGAATACAGAACATTTCAGTCAGATCTTTGAAAATCTGGAGGAGAAACCCATACTGTATGTCCTTGAGAAACTTCACCTTAATAATACCCTGAAAAATGTCTAGTCTTACTCTCAAAATTGGCATTCTGATCATGGATTTTTTCAGAAAGGAAAAAATAAATTTAATAAAGTTACCAAACCAGCAATACACTGAAAATGTTTGGTGATTCTTTAACATATATATATATATATATATATATATATATATATATATATATATATATATATATACACATATATACATATATACACATATATATATATATATATATATATATATATATATATATATATTTCAAATTTTAATCAACGTATAAGACATAATGTAGCCTTGTTGTGTCTGTAAATCACATGCACAGACTAACTGTTTTGTTGTAGAGAGATTGATGTCTACACAGCTGATTCTAAAGTTTGTTATATATTATATATATATATCTATATATATATATATATATCTATATATATATATATATATATATATATATATATATATATATATATATATATATACCGTATATATTTTTTTTTACCAGCAAACAGCTGAAGCAAGCGAACAATTCAGACATTGTTTGTGCAAAAATGCCAACCAGTGCTGACACTGAATGTTTTAAAGTGTATAGAATGTATTACTGTCTCTGTCTTTATTATTGTTCAGATTTGCTTTTTGCCATCATCGGCACTCTCTGCTCTGAAACAATAAAAGTGTTTCAGTGTGCCTGCTTGGGTTCTCCTTCAATACACTGCTGGATGGGTTCAGATCTATAGGAAACATATTTTACGTTTCCTATAGATTTACCATTATATTAACCATATATTAATAGTAATAGTATTTAATTAGTCTTTAAATTGTTATTATTAAACTTGCTGTGTGATTTATTTTTTTCTTTTGCAAGATTTGAAGTTAATTGAGTGCTTTAAACTGTTTTTGAGATTAACGTTAAGGGGATCGATCTGTTGACTTTAATCTACTTCCCAAGGGATCGTTAGCGCAAATCTGCTTACACACAGGTTTTGTTTTATTTCTTCTTCTTTCAAGTCACTGACCCCGGCACAAATGCAGTTGCTAATTAAATATTTCCTCGTTAGGAAAACGCAAGATTAGCACATGCAGAATCTTAACACGAAACAAAGAGATTATCTTATTATTACCAAAGAATGAAACAACACAGTAAGGGAGTTCACGAGCCTAGCCAGCAGATTTGAATTTGTGAGAAATGTGTAAATTGGATGTTATGTGCTTATCCATTTAGTACAAAAGTGAATCTTAGAGTGGGAGACTTCAATATTAGACCTAACAAGGATACAAGAAGCCAGACGGCTCCGTTCACAGAACCCAAGAACGATGGGACTTGGTCAGTACCGGGATGGCTCATCTGTGAGGGGAAGTCCATTCACTCCCGAGTGTATGGCACATATCACACAACCTTGTGATCTCAACCTGCTGCCTCTAGCTGGCAAATAAAAACACACCACAGCTCTGTGAGCCGTGCAAAGTAATGCTGATGAATGAACATTGTCATGTTTTTAGTAGTAATGAATTGTATTAGTACTTGGACGACTGATATGATGACACTGCTCAAGTCCACTGAAATGGCCACTAAAATATAAATTAGCTTGCAGACTAGATCATCAATAAACTTCATCCTGAAACTACTTTATGAATATAAACGTGCATGTTTCCAGGAGGCTAACATCTTATTCTGAAATGTCTGGGGAGTAAATATTTTCACAGGACATATTTATATTCCTAACCAAATAAAACGCAATTGGGTCTGTCTCATATTTACCCTTCTGTAACTTGCAGTGCCTTCTGAAGAAATGACTGATATGATGATAAAGAATTAGATTTTTTTTTTTTAATGATCTGCTGTCATGCAATCTCCTTGAACGTCAACAGCCCCCAGTCACTGAAATGGTTTCATGTGTTGCTGTTGTAACCTATAGCCAGAAGTCATTAGGTTTCATTACAGGGTTACAAGGTAGTTAAAAACTGAAGAATAATCCAGCCAGTTAAACAGCATTAAGTAAAATCTAATTGGAATCAAGTTGAGAAAATAATGCACTGAAATTATTATCAAGTGCAAAACACAGAACACCAGTTACCTTTAAAAAAAAAAAGCAACAGCAGTCCATGATATTTTTTGTTAATCATTACATATTATTGTGATTAAAAAAAGAAACCACTGTGTTGTGAATATTTAATACCAATCGACTCAAGCTACTGAATTAACATGTGTAAGACCTTCGCTACTTATTGCAATACATTTGTCTTCCTACAATATGATTAAAATTAGAAATAATTGTGGATCTGTCGGAAGATGGTGTAATTATATTTTGCGGAAGGAGATTGTGATTATTAATCACAAGTGACTCAATGAGAAAAACAGTGACTCCGTTTCCTGTGATTAGTTAACACTGGTCCAATTATGTGTATCATGGTATAGTCTGAGACTGCGTGCTGCAAATTGCAGGCTGCATGTTAAACCCTAACACAGCTTTTAATGCTTGGAGTGGAAGAAGGCCGTGCAATGTAGGAAACATTCCAGCAAACATGGGTTGTATTGGGATGTAATTATTTATATGATGATGTGACCTTCCATAGTTTTCAGTAGCAGGCAATGTCAATTTCAAATTACATTTTTCACTTTTATTCCAATTCTAAAGATAGGACATTTTGGGACGCTCGACGAGTTAGTCAGAGATTCCTATGAATTGTGAATACAATGGCATGGAGATGACTCACTCTCTAAACCAAAATAGGATCCAGCAATCAACTAAAAATAAATATCTGCATATCTTTTGTACTGAAAAAATGTGCAGGTAAAAATGTGCTCATTTCATGTGAACCTCCGGAGTAGTAATTCAAACCCGAAAAGTGGAGCTAAAAATTTCTGACATTCCACGTGAAGTCAAAGTCAAAACGACCTCACCTCTGAACGGGCCTATTCAACCAGCAGAGCTGCTTACAACTCATTAGAGTGTCATTAGGCTGGAGAGACAGAGGAAATCATTTTGCGAACATTATGAATATGTGAGAAGGAAAGGCAAAGTCACCTCATAGTGACACTAAACTGGGATTGAATGTGTATCAGGCTGCAAATGGACACATTCTAAGATATTTTGTGTAATTACCAAAATAGTTAAGAGCACTACTCAAGTATAGAACGCCGTTTCAGCTAGTGTAATTTTTTTAAGCTATCCGAGCTGCTCGCAGATGATAACAAAACATCTTGTTTCTCGCCTCTTCACAGTTCAACACACAAGCTCATTCCAAAAAACAAACCCTTACTTCTGATGTGAATAACACATTAGAGTTGCTATTACTGTCCTGACAAAAACGATACTGGATAAGTAACAGACAGAATACTAATTTCAAATGCTGTTTTTCTTTCTTATGTTTGGCTGTTTGATACTGTGTTAATGAAATCGTTGAACCAGCAAAGTATTGTATGCGGCTGTTTGGAAATTTTTTTCTCATCAAAATAAATTCATTAATTGACCAATCAGTCAGTCTTCAACTGTTACAACTATAGAGCTTTTTTAGGCACCGAATCACATGAAAAGCTTTACATAACAAATGAATGATAGTACAAAAGGTGTAGGTTTAGCAACTTGCAACATGCATACATGGCTGTGTACAGTAGTTTATATAATATCTGTTTAACAGAACTCTCAAGCCCTGTTTCCATACGTTTTCTTGTTGGGCCCCTGGCCCCTGGCCCCTGGGCAGAGTGACCTGGTTTTGAAAACATGACCCATATCGCCTAGCTGTGACATTAAGGATGCCCGATTTTTTTTCAAATCTCAAACCTGTCTGGGCTTTTATTACAGAAAAAACGTTTCAAAGGGAAGAGAAAAACATTACTTTTGTGAAGTTACTGCACAGCTTCAGTTCAGTAACAACTGGAGTGTTGAGGAGCTCCTGAATGGAATACTAATATCTGCGAGATAAACATATTTGATCATCTGAAGGAGCTTTAATGGAATATAAATAATCAACACTGGTACATAGAGAACCACATTACAGCTTACAATAGAAGACCCCATTAAACCTCGCTGGGCCAGACGTGCAGCAGACAGGGTTTACTTCCATGTCTGGATCTGAAGACAAGGATGGAGCGCTTGAGCATTTGTAGGTTTTTATCCGAGTCTAATTAGCCACTCCAAACAAGCTCAGGTCTTTGAGTTATTTATTAATCATAATAAAACCTAGTTATGCAAATCTTATTTCAGTCTCAGGTCCCAGAGGAGCCTGCCAGAGTCCTACTGCACCACCCAGACAGAAAATCTACAGTAGAATATGGCGATTCCTCAATACGAATAAAGTAGTTGAATTACCTTAGATACAACAGATCTTTGATTGCTATTATGGTCAACACATTTCTAAACAAAAACAAAACCAAAAAAAAAAAACAGCATGAACAAAGAGTAACTGCTGAAGAGTTATAGGAAATTAGTTTAAAACAAAACGATGAATAACCTCCATGTTGGGCGATAGCAGCTGGCTAACTCTTCTTCATCCCACTGCATGATAAACTATTGTATTCAGCAACTTCCAGCTACCTTAATTAAAGCCCTGCAGTGCAAGCTGAGTATCTCAATCAGCAAAATGAATTCATGACCAATTCATTCTAAGTCTGTTCTTCAGATGTAAGTGGAAATATAAAGAAACGGGTGTTTTTTGTAACACTTGCATTGACAATTCTTCCGATATAAATATTAACAATGACACCTGCTTTTTTTTAAATATCCACTCATACTTCTGATGTCTTGAAAGTCAGTGTTTGTATATCAGACTGACTTCTACAAATCCAATAGGCATTCCAATGTGGTTGGATTGGTTTGGTTACATAGCAGTCTATGGCTAATTTAGCACCGCCTAAACACATCCAGTTTGATGCAAATTCTCCTTCACTGATCAAGTTTCTGAGCAGTTTAGAAGATGGAAAAGGGCGGACAGGAACACCATTTAATAACCACTGCCTATCAGTGACAGAGTAGGGTTTGTATTACACACAGACTGGCATTATCATTAAGCCAAGTCAGCTTTTTAAACCCATCATCAGGAATTGCATATAAAATATAACGACGATTCAATTACACATACATGTATTAATATACCAGTATCTGCCTACTGCACATTTGCTAGTATTTAGATGTATATTAAAATGATGGTCTTGTAAAGCATTCTCATCTGAGAAATGACTCTATCCTTGCCTTTAAATATGCTGTCAGATGTTCCAACAAATAATTTGTGGATACCCACAGGACATACCACACCTTACAAATTGAATTTTGATCACTGTGCTTTAGCATGCAGAATGGTTCAGCCTGAAATGCCCTTCTCATTGTCCTTACAGTAAATTGCCTAACGTGTCGATACATCAGCTGGATACAAGCTGTCGTCGTGCTTGAGGTGTAAGACGAACAACGTTTAAAGCTGCGGGTTGAGTCTCACCTGGCAAATGCTTGCCCGTAGCTCTCATTAAAAGTTCTTGCTCCTTAATTCCTGGTAATACCCTCTGTGTCAGCTTATTGCTCATGTATAATTACTCAATGGTGCTGTTGCACGGAGTGATGAGGCCTGTCTAAGATGATTTATCCTGGTATAATATTTGAACCGAATGAAGCATTTAAAAGCCATATAATAAACCTCAGAAACAAGGACCCTTTTATGACTCCACTTATTTTAGATGTTTAAGCAGCTTGTTGGTGTTTCCTGTTGATTTCTGGGGTGGGGGAGCAGGCTGGCACATAGACAGTTTTATTTTTTTTTCCCCCTGCTGCTAGCTCCTGCCAAGTAAATGATTAATTCCCTTATATGGGAATCGCTTTATGGAAACTAATTTTCTACTAGCACAAGCCTGCTGTATATAAACACAGGGTATTGATGGAGTATTGTCCAAAAGATGAGGAAACCTTTTCATTGAGTGATGTGGCTCCCTCATAGCACCGCATTACCCTTGATTAGGCAAATATGATTACCTGGAGGAAAAGGAATATAAGCCAGAGCTGACCTGCTAACAGTACAGATATTGAGCCATAAGAAATGTAACAGATCCCACGAAGAAGAAAGTGTTTATGAAATAGCGTGATTTCTGACAGCTCTCATGAATTACAGGTCTCAATCAATTAAACCAAACACAAATAAATAAAAATACATACGAAATATACATATCTCTCTGAAATACATATAAAACATATATTTCTGGCCACCTTAAAATATTTAAAATATAATTTCTACCATAATCCGTGTAAAATATATATATATATATATATCACATGTACATGTTGCCTGGCAAACACATACTGTACACTCAAACATATGCAACATATTTAATTTTTGATCTTTTAAACTGTAAGTAGGTGTCTGCTATGTTTTTATGTTGTCACTGTCCTGCACACACACCGTCCACTGTAATATTTTTACAAATTAATGAGGAATTCTAAAAACAGCTGCTTTGCTACTGAGCTCACCTTGGCCTTCCCAGTGCTCTGCAGGATATGCACCAGTGCGGAAGCCATCTCCTCCTTGTTCTTCACACTGAGCGCAGGCTCCAGCAGGGCAGACAGCACCATGTAATTGTTGGTGATGTACTCTGCAAACTCCTTGTACAGCTCCATGGGCAGGATGCTCATGCTCTGGTAGCGAGACTTGATGCGGATCATGGGCCCTGCCGACTTGCCCTTGTTGGAGTTGGGAGTGCTCACTGGGTACCATTTCTCCATGAACTGCCGGCCCGTCACCGCGACGATGGGAATGTTCACCAGCCCCACGTAGTTGTTCTTGTCCTTCTTTTTCTTTTTGTCCGTCTCCTTGTACAAGTGCACCGTGATGCTTTTGACCGAGGGTAGGTTGTTGAACTCGAAGTGTTCACCCCAGAAGACGTTGTCCGTTTTCAGTTTGCAAGTAGTCCGTGCATAAAGCGTGTCGTCCAGGCACAGTTCACAGAAGTATTTCTTCTTGGCAGGCAGGTCCTTGGCTTCGATAATCCACAGCTTCAGCATGTTCTCCACACGTCGGCTGTTGTCCTGGGGGGGGGGGGGGGGCCAAAATCACAGCAGAAGAATAAATAAAACACAATTCAGAGAGATTATGGAACCAGCAAAACACCTAATTTAAAAGGAGCATTTATCAATCCTTTCAAATCTATTACTTCTTACTTATTAGGAGTGGATATGCCACAGCAACAACATCCAGAATGCGCCAAAGTGACTATCTGCCCTTACTTTATTATTTCAATAAAATTGAAATCATGTTCTTTAGGGTTTTTTTAAACTCTTTCTCCTTTCATTGGAAACTTTTGAAAATCAGCCTGAAATGATCAAAGCTCTTGGATGTGACTGTTTTTTTTTATTTAAACGATAGACAGAGAGAATGGAGTGCAATATTAACTTAGATTGGAGTAATGCATCATCCATGACATGTTAATTCAATCATAACAAATACTTCCCCTCACTTTCCCAATATGTGGAATTACTTTTTATTTAATTAAACTTTTTTACTCAAAATACATTTCTCCCAAACTTAAAACTGAATTCTATTTTTTGTTGTTTTGTTTGCATACTTTTGTTGAAACCCAAAAGAGAGTCAAACACGGATTGATGTACCGTACGATAAATATGGACTCCAGTAGAAATATCATACCCCGCAGTTAGAAGGAGATTGAGATGCAGAGCTGTAGGGAGCCGTGGCATTTTCATTGTGGTTAAGCAGCACAAACAGTGAATTTGTGTCATTCTGTCACACAGGCCACTCAAAAAAACATATGCTATTATTGGCTTTTCTCATTGAATTTATGGACAAGGCAAGCCACGACACCTACACAGTATGACGCATTCCAAAGAGTTATGGGTTATTTTCATCAGCTTATTTGTAACCTTGTCATCAAAATACCACCCTTTAATGGTGCTTTACTGTCAAACGGTCCAGTTTATTTTCAGATAGAAAGAGCGATGCACTTTATCCTAGAGACTCTTTTTGTTATTTATGGTTTTTTTTTTATTACATGTAGATATCCCAGCAGTTATGTTGGATTCTTGGATCGGGAATTTAAACAGTATATGCTATTAAACATGAGTGACTCCATATGCTTGGTACTGAATGTTAATTATTTCTAAAAGACCCAAACGGTTATCTTGAGGAGAAGAAAAAAAAAAGACTTCAGAATACATAATCGGAAACAAAGTAGAAGAGATTTATAGCAGATCATGGAAAATATAATAACCTAGAAGATGGAATCCTCTTTTAATTAGCCTGAAAGATGAGGGATGAAAATAATTCTTTAGACTTAATAGCCTGAATTTAATTTCTTTTTCTAAGAGCAGGCGGTCCAAATATGACAGCATCTCCAGTCCCGATGATATGGTCTGTCTCCGTTTTATATATTTACTAATTGTTTCACTGGAATATAAACGTTTGCTCTGAAAACGCTGTGATTTGTGGACTTCAGGGTCTGCTATAAAAAGCCGTCATGCGGTGGAGGGCAAGCAGGTTCCTGCAGGGCCAGTAAAAAGCATTCAAAGCCGGTGCGGTCAACAGACTGAGATACATTGCTCGCTTTCCTTATTTTTGGCATCACAAGATCCTTGTAAAGTAAATAGACCCATAACTTTTAAAAGGGCAAGTGTTGAGAGCACTTATAAAATTGTGTAAGTCTATACTGCTACAAATTGAGGAAGGATAGGCATTGGTATGGGAAAAGTAAGCCCTGTCACCATGCAGCTCTCCACAGCTCCCTATCAACCTTTCCAAACCGGACATTACAACAGACCTCATCCTCAGAACTTGATAAAAGGATTTGTTTTTATAACTGCATAGAATTAGTTGAACCCATTAAGAATACTCAATGAGAAATGGTTGCATACCAATGTATGTTATACATATCATTTGTGTTCAAAAGCTTTGATAGTTCTTTAGCAGTTTGGCTGGTATCTACTGACCTCTCTAGTGTTGTATAGAATGACAGATCCATTGTGAATGGCTTCATGTACAAAATAAGTAAAAAATCAAAAAGACGCATACGGTGGGCTTGAAAATTTCTCGACACGGTGTAAGCCAAGGTAAGCGTAAAATAATGTATGAATAAACCTGAAACATTCAATTAGAACCGCTTGCTGTTTCTTGTTTTTTTAAATACTGTGAACGGTCTAAAATATATTCTCCGTTTACAGGGCAGGGAAAATATGGAGTGCGTTAATGAATAAATCTTCTCTACTAATTGATTAGGCGAACAGTTCCAGTGGTAATTGGTCTATTAATATACAAGTGAGATTGGGAAACTTAGTTCATCGCAAGAGAGAGGGTTAATTCAATTTATGAATTTTTATCCCTTGAAAATAATCGAGGTTGCAAATAGAATTGAGAGGCACATCAAAACCAGCTAGTTTTAATGAGCTCCTGCTTTACAGTACCTTGTTTGGGTGCACAGCTCTTCTCAGGTTTTCCATCCATTTATCCCGCTCTGCTGCAGATCGACAGGAAAAGCACTTGCTTCCTGTAGAGGCTGTCACCTGTGCATGGAAAAAATGAACCGTCATTGCTGACCAGCTGTTTTGGAAATGTTCTGTACTATACATTTTTTGTTTGCCATACAAGTTTTGCAGCATTTGCACTAAACAATGGGTATGTCTCATCAGATAGAATGGCTTATGGTAAAGTTAAATGGAAATGTGAGAAAGATCAGCATCATTGAGCATCATGTCCAGAGGTTAAAACCAATGTGGCAATAAGCAGGGTGATTGAACTTGGAGAGAATCATAGAACACAGCTTTGCAAATGTATGCAAGCTCCCTTCAAAGGAATGCAGAAAAACAAAACCACACACACACTTTATATTTACTTCAGGACTGCGTCACATTCTGTAAAGTAGATACAGTCAGTCAGAAACATCAACCTGTTTTTTTTTTCTCAATTTCAAAAATGAGAGACTTCTCATGTGCTTTCATTGATGGATTCGGCCACAGGTACTATCACAGTACAGACAACAGGGTGCTCTGTTCTGAATTTACAGCACTATGAATCACTACGTCGAACCCAACTGGCAACCGGCTTTAGTTTACTAGTTTCCTAAATCTCCTCAAATGTAACTTTCTAGAGGTGAGGAATTTCCTACTTTAAGTTCACAAAGATATACCTTGACTTTAGTCAAGCAGTAAATTGAGTTTTTGAAGAGAGTCAAAACAGAGCGTAGGATCTGACTGCTCAGAGCAAAAAGTATAGAACTTGATTTCCGATTTTTTTCCTGAACAATTCAAGCCCTGGTCGAGCTTATGAGGGGTTTGACCCTCCATTTCAACAGACTAATAATACACATAAGTAAAGATACAGATATTTGGCAAAGCTGAACAATCATTTATTTTAAGATTTTGACATCATTTAAAAAAAAAAAAAAAAACTAAACGAACATAATTTAGATCTTTTATTGAGCATTGTGTAATCAAAGAAACTACAAAATGATATCACAAAAGAGTACTGGAAGCCATGATAGTAGTACAGTATTTTAGATTTTGAAACGTCACATTTTTTCATATACCATATGGAAAACTACAAAGCGGTATGTAATTCAATATGTTAACGTAACATTATTCAGCAGGTTTCGTTCAACTTCATGATTGAAATGAAAATTAGACAGAATTCTATAGGGTGATGCAGAACTTTTGGTCATAGTTGTACCCCTGTTTGTTTAGGTGATTTTACATCAGAAGTACATGCTGGGCTAATAGCTATGTAGCACTGTCTTGTAGTAAAGTTATTTTGCATGTTTGGTTATTATTTCGCCCCAGTCTTAACAGGAGGGTGAAACTCATTTATGTTGTTGTCCTCATGGGACTTTGCCACAGCTCTGCGTGGTAGATTTGCTTTAATGTGTTTCTGTGGAGAATCCCAGTGCTTAAGTCTCTGCCAAACAATGTGCTGAAATGCTTTACAGAATCACAAAAGAGAAAGAAAATAAAATGCAGCAGAAAGATTAAAAGGGAAGCATGGCTGGAATATAATACTATGTTTTCAGTTGCTATACTAAATACATTTTTTGTATCTTCCTAGCTAAAGCCTTGACAGTAAAACAAACAGATGCTTTGCCTTGCTGTATTGTGTGCTGATAAATGCATTGCTGTCAAAGTCATTACTGGTAAGCAGCTCTATGAATATGGTCTTAATTGTCACTAAAACAAAAATAAACTAACTGAAGCTTGTCTGTGGAGGCTTGTGTTGCTGTAATGGGGTTCTAGGGCCCTTACATACAGAACTTCACACAGCAGACTCACTGAAACACACAGCTGCTGCAGGTATTACGAGTAGGTATTATGTGTGTGTTACTCAATTGTCTAAATACATCTAAATACTGTACTTCTAATTATGGTTATGGTTAATTAAAAGGAAACTATTTCACTGTCCCTCCTTTTCTTATGCTGAAAGTATGTTTTAACCTGTGTCACTGCTAAACTGCAGAGCAGCGTTATACCTCCCTCAGATTACTGCATCATTGTATATGTTTTAACCTGTTGTCATTTAGGACCGCATTCGAAAGGATACAGACTTACTGGAACTGTAAAAGGAGGTTTTGGACTGAAAGGCTTGTGTCCAGTCCCTCCAAGAGAAATGAACCTCATTAGCCATGGCCTTCCTCAAAACAACATTTTCAAAGACAGATTCACACTGGCTTACCTCAAAGCAGTAGTCCTGTCCCAGAATACTGCTGTGCACAGGTTTGATTACAACCTCCTCCTCCATACTGAGATCCAGGGCTTCTACAGCACTGCTGGGGCTGAGCAAAGACTCGTGGGACCGCGATTCCTTCAGCCTCGGCATTAGATGTGATCTGAACAAAGCAAAACAAAAAAACAGATTGTAAATAATGGAACGAGTGCTCCTTCCAGTCCCGATGAAATAATGAACCCCTCATCCCTCGTCACACCTGTACAGTGTTTCATACACTGTATGAGTCTGGTATTGTAATGAACCCCTCATCCCTCATCACACCTGTACAGTGTTTCATACACTGTATGAGTCTGGTATTGTAATGAACCCCTCATCCCTCATCACACCTGCACAGTGTTTCATACACTGTATGAGTCTGGTATTGTAATGCCAAGTTCCCATCTGCCACTGGGACTGATTTGAAAGGGATTTGAAAAATCAGACCTGTACGTTTCCGTCAGCAGAAGGCCGAGATCAAATCTATTTCGATTGGGACTCAGTTGTCAGCCCAAGTTAGGATCCTCCCAACAAAACAAAAATCATGTTGGCAGAACATGAAGCCCGTAAATATACAGCATTATAGAGTCAGGGAAATACTGGATGTTGTGAATTCATTTATAAATAACAACTATATAAAAATGCAATATATAAAGGTGATCTTAGACTTATGTGTAATGTCCAGCTGCAAACTGGAACATATGTAACTGGCGTCAGCCCCTAGTTTGGTATTAGAATAAGTTTTACAGCCTGGTTTCATGGTGCAGATGGAAGTGTGGCTTTGATACTATATAACTAGTGCAGAACAGGTGGGTTGATTTTCAGAAGCTATTGCAGCTAGGATGCAGGTTGGTAATGTAAAGTCGCTTAATGTAAACTTGGCTGTAGGGGCTCCCGAGTGGCGCATCCAGTAAAGGCACTCTGCATGGAGTGCAGGATGCACCCCATAGCTTGGAGATCAGCAGTTCGAATCCAGGCTATGCCACTGCTGACCATGGCTGGGAGTTCCCAGGGAGCAGCACACCATTGGCCAAGCACTGCACGGGTGGGGAGGGTTTAGGTCGGCTGGGGAATCCTTGGCTCACCGCACACCAGCGACCCCTGTGGCTGGCCGGGCACCTGCAAGGCCTGCCTGTATGCAAGCATCATTTTAATAAACATTATAAACCAATTCTGTTATTTTTAGATGGCCTCCCACTGTTTTTTTATTATTGATTTTACAGAGTACAATACAATACCTACATTACATAATAGCATTTTTAAAAGAAGCAATATGTATGTAAATCAGGTACTGTATGGTATTTTATTTTTAGGGCTTTACAGTTTTTAACTGAAAATGGCATGAAGTCTTAAGGCTGTCCCTATGCAAGTCTATGAAAATGCATTTTCAATTGCAGTATTGTCAGACTGTATTTTCTCATTTGCAAGCAAACAAATTCTGTAGAGAATCCCGGGTGAGGGACAGTCTGCAGTTGATGGAAGTGACAATTCTCTTTCCCATTTAGTTTGCATTTGTCATACTCTCAAGATCAAACAGCTGAAGCAATATTTATTTTGATGAAAGAGTCAGCCTAAACTTTTAACTCAGCAGTCTATCTATTTAACTGAACAAATAAAACTATGCTGGAAGGCTTTTTCTTCCCCTTCCCCATAATGCCTTTTCTACACAATAAAATGAGTTGGATTGATTTTTTAAATATTCAAAAATGTTCTTTTTTCTATGCAGCCAACTTTTTTAATTTTTTTTTTTAATCTGATCTAGTCCCAGACTCCCTGCAGGCTGCTACACGTATAAATATTCAAAGTTTTCAACAGAAAAACACGGTATATTTGGAACTAAGTGACAACCCAAGCACAGCGGTTGCTCCATACTCTCTAGCCGTTCACAATCCAATACCTACTGCAGCACTCATTTTCCTACTTTCTTAGTTTGTCAGTCGTACCTCTGTTTTAAATTCATTTACAGACCTATGATCAATAATGGATTTACGGCATGGGAAACAATAACATCAATATCCAAACTCTAATTAAATATATTGTGAATTGTCTCAAATCGGATGCTGGATTTAGCTCGACTTTTCCCACTGGCAAATACAAGCTTAGAATGTTACTGTCAGTTTTGAGTAAAAAAAAAAAAAATCAAAAAAACCCTAACCTAACCAAATCTAAATAATTCAATAATATCCCTCCAGAAGAATTTAAACTGTCTCCCTTTTCTGTACATCCCCAGTACTGCATGTGTGCAACATATTCAGAAAATGCAACGAACCAGTCTCATCCCTGCTGCTGCTACTGCATCACAAAAAAAATAATTAAAGGAATTAAAAACTACTCCTTCTGCAATACTTACACTTTGTAAATGTTACAATTAAAATCCAACAGGAAGACAAAACGAGAAAAAAAACACCCTTGCCATTCTTGATAACCATTTTGATCTTTCAGTCTTATTGAAAAGTCTCTTGTGAAAATGTTCTAAACTGTAGCATATGTATAGATTGTTTTAAACAGTTCTGTACAATCATTTGCCTACCCTGTCAAAGTATGTGGTGTGTAGAGTAAATTAATAAGCCACGCTATATAGACACTATATTTCTGTCCAGTTGTTATCTAGGCAGATGAGTGCACAGAAATGTTAACACCTGGCTTACACTTCAAATAAATTGAGGATGCAGATATTAGGTTAGGTTTAATTTTTTAGGTGAAAATAACAACCCTGTCATAAAAACAGGATTGCAGAACTAAGAGCAACTAGAAATAGGTTCAATATTCAAGCCTATTGAGAGAAACGCGCAACTGCATTGGAAAGCATTAGGTTTACCTGCTGTTTGAGAGCTGACAGAAATTGCACAGGCTTTTATGTTGTGAACAGTTTTTTTTTTTTTAACTGGTTAAACCTACAAGTGTAAAAGGTCAACTCAGGAATTACCCTAACAAGCATAATCAATTGCCTAGGCAGTGGAAGCAGCCATTTAACTAAACCCAAGTGTGGCTGATGAGTTGAAAACGACTACAATGTACAATGCATTTCTACACCCTCCTTCATTTTCAAGCATCACTTTGCAATAAGAAAAGAAGAGAGCAGGCAAGATTGAACAAATGCCGTTACAATCAAATACCAATTGTGTAAACACTTCCAAACAGGCTGAGCAAGGCGTTTGTGAGGTACAGTATAAGAAGTCAAGGCTCTAAATCTCACATTGATGTGCATATTGGGGACCTCGCAAGATAAGTAAATTCTGCACTAAAAACACATCTTCAGGTCTTCTTTGAAAAGTAATATACTGTACATGTGAAAGCTGCCTCCCTCAGGAAATGTCTGGAGAACATGAAATTCTTCCTAAGCCTAATCCATTTTTCTTTCTTTCTTTCTTTCTTTCTTTCTTTCTTTCTTTCTCTCTCTTTCTCTTTTATTACCTTGCTTGGATGTTGACCTAATCTCCCTCCCCAGTTCTTGGTTCCCTTGCCTGGTATTCATTAACCCTAAAACAAAGAACTGCTGTAGCTAGTTTACAAACAGCATGGTCAAAAAATAAGCTTGCTCTTTCAGAAGACAGACTCACAGTGAGAAATATCTTTATATATATATATATATATATATATATATATATATATATATATATATATATATATATATATTTTAATAGAGTGCCACGATAACTATTTTGCCCTCATATATTCTTGTGACTGAAGTATCACAAGCCCAATCTTAAAGTATCACCATCACAAATTAACATTTTCACACACCATCTTACACCATGCACTGTAAAACCAGATGTCTGTCAATTCAACATAAAGCTTAAACAACAGATTAACAAAGTAAGCATTGCTGTGTGTAGTATAAAAACAGTGAAATTGGTTGAATTTGTAAGTATCAAAGTACAGTAGTACTAGCTAATACTGTGAAGACTAAAAGTCTTTCTTAAAGTCTTCATTATTAAATATTGATCAGTTTCATTCGAGTGCCTTGCACACCTGTGTTTTGCAGTAGTTTTCAGAGCTGCTCTGTCAAATTCGAAGGCCTGTGCCAGGGTGCTGGGAAACCAATAATACCAGGATATGGAATAAAACCAGGAACGAAAAACAGCAGAAAAGTAAGCTAAATAAACAACAAGCCACTTTTTACATAGTCATGTTACTGGTTTATCAAAATGAAAATGCACTATGCTCACAGACAGCTGTTTACAGTTTACTGTCAAAAAACAAACAAAAAAAAAGAAGCCGAACAACTTGTTTTATAGCCGGAAGGCAGTACTTTGAAGTGTATGCATCAATATCAAACGCCAGGCTTGTTGAATTTAAAAGTACCACACCCACACTGCAGAGCTGCAACATTTTACAGGCAAATTCTCTCATATTGTTAATCCGTGGTACTGTAGCTCTGTAGCTCTGTTATAAATATAATTTATTCAAGATTTTACATCTACATTGATTTCGAATTCCAGTACTGGTGTATTTTGTTTACGTATTTAACTGTTGCTATTAAAAGGTATAAAAAAAACTGATACAGTAGGTCACTTATCCTACTTTACAAGCTTCCAAATCTTGTGCTCGTCTGCCTCTTCAAAAGAACTGAACCACAGATTCCAAGTCTTGGTCAGAGGGTTGAAAGTTCATCAGCAAACGGCTCATTAGTTGTGAACATACAACTTTTCTGTCTCCCCCTCCACTTACTGTGTAGGCAGGAATGAGATGTGGCTAATTTGTACTGATTACAGCTGGATTTGGAGGGAGGAGAAAGCATTTCACCACCGGCTGTGATGTGACCTGCTAAGTCATGTTTACTTTTATCGTCGGCTACGTGTTTATGTTGTATAATTAAAATTAATTAAATATGTACTAAACCTTGAAGAACAGGCGAGTCATTTATAACACAGGTTTTATTTTCTCTTTCGGAGTGGACCAGCTGCAAGGTATACCTGAAGCCAGGGAAAGTTTCGCTTGTAGTTCTGTGTACTGTAAATCACAACAAACAGCAATCCTTCTACAACGATGCCACAGGCTGGGTGACCTGGATGCAGCCAAGCACTTTAAACTCGCATTTGCTGCTCAAGTGGTTTGCTCAGCGTCCTAAATATGCTCAATTCACATTTATGGACACAACAGCTTGGCAGGCCAGAGGGAGTAAACAATAAAATAATTATCCATTATCTGTTATTTCATGACGTTTCAGACAAAAGCCTTTTTTTAAAAAAAGGTTAAAATTCTAGCTACAAATGCAACAAAAATGTGCTATTGTCCGAGTGATAAATTACAATGTGATGTGATGTAAATTTAAACACGTTGGAAATTCATATAAATCAGGTGGTTGGAAGATGTCAGAAACATACTCCCTTAATAAATAAAATGTATCTGATCTGCTGAGTTCTTTCTAGTTACTGCACTGTTTCATAGTTTAGATTTTTCCAAAAAGCAGGTTGATTTTTTGTTTACATTCTACCAAGCTGGCTTCAACAGCAGTGTTACAGGATGTATCTCGTGAAACCTGTTGGGAGCCAAAACGGTTTTGCTTGTTTTGTTACATAAGTAACATTTTACAGGGACATGTCTAAATTTTTCTATAGAATTGCATTCGAAATATTGCAATATACAGTAAATATAAAAGTCCTGGGAACTAAGGAAAATAAAAATAAATGTTTTTTTTTTTTTTGGACCCTTTAAGGCAAGACAAATTCCAGAACCTTCTTCAACTCATTTCAGTCCTCACAGCCATGTTACGTGTGTCTGAGGGACAGACGCTGATGGGAGAGAGCTGGAAATGCAATTTACTGTACCACCAGCAGTGCCCTCACCTTGGCACATCTAATTAAACTGGACTTATCATCACAATCCATAAACCTCAGGTTTGAGTAGAGTGGAGCCGACTGCACAGATCTCTCTGCCTCATCCTGACCTCGCTTCTCTCAGCCGCTCGGAAAAAACTCATCTTTTTATCAAGGTAGGAGCATCTACTGTACGTACAGAGACACACATCCTGGGAGGGGCTCTGAACCACTGTGACTGCGTGGGCTGTTAATTAAGCAAACTAGTTTCTGAAGACAAGGGCACTGTCTGCAGGGAGTGATGGCAATGAGGCAGTGAAGTATGATGAGCCCAAGCTGTATAAGGACAAGCTAGATGCAGCATAAAGCCTGAAACCTGCTGGGAATGAGGTGTGCTTCAGGATTTTTTAAGTTATTATTACTATTATTTAGTTTATTTGGCAGACGGCTTTATCCAGGGCAATACAAGGTTACAGTGCAAAAACAATATTTAAATCCAGTGTAGTTTACAGTAAGTGCAAATACTACTAAAATATAATATAGGAGATAAGAAGTAACAAGTTAGGATTAAAACAATTTGTATAATTGTGTTTGTGACCCTGAGTCGGCAAATGTCATATGACAACGTTTAAAGTTTTTTTTAGTTTTTTTTTTTTTTGGTTGGTTTTAAGTTTATCAACATCACACTTTAATAGCTCTAGAAAAAATAGAGGAATGATATACTTGTCCATGAGCATTTTTTGATCATTCGAACAACTAGCATTTTAAATTTTAGTAGTACAACTATTCCTTTGCTAGCTGAAAACAGGTAAACCCAAACTGACATTCACAGGAAACAAAGTGTATTTTTACTGAACTGTGTGATTAGAACGTCTCCCTTGAGTTCTTGTTGTCAGAACACATGATTCGAACACATGATTAGAAGTGGCCAGACCATTTTTTGCTGTCTTTCAGTAGCAATATGAGAGTGAGCCAACTTGACATTTGGTTGAAAATCCCAGGTGTATTGCAACCAATCGTTTTAAGTGTGCTCAGCGGCAGAAGAATCCAAATTGATGCAGACTGTCCAACAACAAAAGGATGTGTTTCTTATCATGGTGGTTACACTTTGTAATGGCTGAGTGATCTGAAATGCGACAGACAACTATTGTCAGTGGATGTGCTGCCGTTTACTCTATACATTGAATCTCGTGCAGCAGCAGATCATACATTTAGAAAATAACAGAAATAAATATAAGCAAGCATGTACACAAATACACCCAGCGAGCTACAGAAACCACACTGCATGCCTTGTAGTGGATTCCCTGAAGGCCTACAATATATTACACAAGTAGAAATGACTGAACCAAAGGTGAAAGCCAAAGTCTGTTTAAGCTGTACAATTGTCAATATAACCCATACACAGATGCTCACAGTGCTATAAATCTGTTATATACTGATGTATTATTAATATACAAGTTACCAGCCTTTATTATTTCATTGAAAAGAGGAAAAAGGTTAGTGAGGAGAATAACGTTAAGTGGCTGATGTACGTGGCGGCAGGTTGTGATAGCACCATTTTGAACAGACTTTGCAGTTGAATGGAATTCCGAGAGGTGTCTCAGGTTTGCTTTTTTAAAGCGAGTCAACTATGCTGATATGGAGAATACAGCAAGGTAAAAACTGAAGTGGTGCGGTTGATGTCATGAATAGGGTTTCTGCGTGATGTGTCGTGGGATACAGAAGGTGAAACGTGCGCTCTGATTGGCTCAGAGATTCTGAACAGTCTAGAATTAAAGATAAGGACCACCCACTTAGTTGTGATGACTGCTTAAATGTCCATTTTTGGCCCTCGTATCACATTGCTAAAAATACAGTGCTGCATGTCTACTGCAGCATTCTAAATAGATATACGAGAACACTATTTTATATTTCTGTCTTGGCATCAGCTAAAACCGCTGTTGATGTCATACACTATGAAAACATCAAGGCATTTCTTCCCTCTCTTCCTGCTCTACTTGCGTGTGTTTTCCAGTAAGGTTTTAATGAAAATATGATTAGTCCAGTGCAAGCTCTATTTGCTAATATAATTATAGACGAAAGTGCTGAATCCACTCTAGGATTGATCTACTGTATCATGGACACCAAATCAATGCTAACTTTTTCAGATTTGATAAGATATTGAAATGGGTAATACGCCTGTTGGTGTAGTATATATTGCTTTCCTGACTGTTCTGCAAATGACTGCGTGTCAATAAAAAAAGGGCTCAATTCAATAACAAGTCATCATCTTGTTACAGATATGCATTCAACAAAAGAGTTAGTAATAATGAAAATTATTAAACAGGACAAGAGCATTATTTTATATGTCAATCCTTTTAGATGGCATCCCCTAATGTGTTTTAAAAAGGACACAATGGAGTAAACAGCTCTGCCAATCTAGCCCAAATCGTCATTAGCATGTTTTTTATTCAGATAGCAAAAATGCACCCCATTCAGCTACTAAACCAGCAATAAACAAATTAGACTTTTAATGTAAGAGCTTGTGAGTAGTGTAAAAGCCATTTATTCTGCGAATAAGACATGTAAATAGTTTTATATTCAGACAAAGACTGCGCTGGTGGCAATTTGTTGTAAATAGTTTTGAGAAACAGTATGCTAATGAATTGCATTGGGGTCCTTTGTTAGAATATTCAATTCAGATATGCATTATTAATAGACTATAAAAATACAGTATACTGCACCAAGATGGCAGTATACAGTATTTGTATGACTACGATCGTTTTTTGTTTTTTTTTACACACTTCTACCAACTGGAAAGTACACTTTACTATATAAGACTACAGATAATCAAACTGGGGTAAATTAATATATATTGACCTGATCGACTGAACGAGCGGCTTGATGTTACCTTCAATTACAGGCTCTTTCATTTGCACGCTAGACAATGGGGTCCCTGATGTAGAACATCAGTTTTTAATTAGAGCTACCGTACACCAGTGCAGATCATTGATTCCATATCTTGTATTGTCCAACAAAACATCTACTGTATTCTCTCTCTCTCTCTCTCTCTCTCTCTCTCTCTCTCTCTCTCTCTCTCTCTCGTCCTCCGAAGGGCAATTTCCAATTGTTATAAAACATGCAGGATATCAACAATCCCAGCCACAGTCCATTTATTATATTGTTAAATTGTGCCTGCTATAGTCGGGAGCCGCTGTATTTGACGCTGACCCCAGTCGACAGAATCTATTTCGGATGCCTGGAGTCGCTGCAGGCTGGTTAGTGCTTCTTCTTACAGTGCATGGAATGGAAGAGGATTTGGAGAGTCGAGGTGCTGCTGCAATTTCTGTGTTTCAGGCCATACTGATGTATGATACAGATGTGATATAATTTCATACAATACCCATGCAATAATAGTGTCTCTTTATTCTCCAGGGGAAAGCACAAGGATGCATTGAACGATAATGTACTTCTGTAGTACAGTTTCCTGCAAATTTCTTGATTAAAGAATGCATGTTGAGTATCACCGAGTGACCGTACTGTATCAACAAAATTGATTTATGTAATTTCATTGGCACATTTATAATTCTAAAATACCCCAACCTAATAAAAAAAAAAAAAAGATTCAATATTTATCTAGATTATATTCATTTTAATCAGCTTGAAATGTTTTTTTTTTTCTTTTACCAAAATATCATGCCATCATGACAAGAATCCAGAATCTTTCTAAAAGTCAATCCTGACTTTTGAATACAGGACCGGGTAGCAACCATCTTATCCTTGGAATAGTCTGATCACACTCCCTCGTAACAAAACTGCATCCATCGTAAACAGTTAATTATAGACTCTGTTAAAACATAGCATTGAAAATGCTGTAGTTTGAATATGTTTCAGAGATCAATAAGCAACACAAACAACTGTGATACAATCCCCAGCATTATCAATAGATAATGACCTTGTAGGGTGTATGTAGTGCCCTTGCTTCTGAATGGGATGCTGAGCTGCCCCAGTGCAGTCATTGCCTAAGGAAATAACCTTGTTTTTGGATTTTATTGCTAAAGAGATAACATTCTAATCAGGTAGACATTATGAACCTGTCTGCTGGGTCACAGAAGATCGTATCTGTTGGTGCTCAGATTGTTCTGGCTTCAAGTGGGAAATTATTTCCTACAATCTTTAAATAAATCAGACTTTTGTGAAAGGAGAAAAAAAAACACCAGTTCTGCAAAACCAGACGCACTGAAAATATATATATTAAAAAAAAAAAAAAAACATCCTGAGAATGCACATGTATGGTTCTTCGTCTGAATCCAGATTATATAACAATATAGGATCAAAACCACAATACTAAAGAACTGAAAATGCAGCCATGCTTTCGTTTGGAGGCAAGGCGTGGTGGTGAGCATTTAACTGAGTTTCTATGCAATCATCTTTATTTGCAGGATAGTACCCTGCCAGATGGAAACAAACTGCAGTCTGGATGCCAATAAGCTGTATTTTGACCAAAGGTGTTTTGCATGTAACTTGCAATTATTTTATTTGCAAATACAGATCCGCAGTGCGTCATCTTCCTTTATACATTAGCTTTGCTGATGGCACTTAGAGTACCGTTGGCTTTCACACGATCCATAACATGGTGTAGTGCCTCTGCAGATGGTTGCAGTGGTTATTCAGCTGCTATGTATGTCTATTAAAAAGTTTAAAACCAAGAGTGCCAACTATAGGGAATTACAAATACTGCAAGATTAAAAAAACATATATAAAGCAATTAGAAAGGGTTTAACTTTGCAGCAATCTGCTTGTACGCATCAAAAAGAGCAGATGGGCTCGCAAAACCCAGCAAAGTTCTGTGCTAAACATCAAGTTTAATTTAATGAATCTCAGAGGAATTGAGAAGCTCACAACAGTTGCCCCCCCCCCAAAGTAAAGATATTTAAGTTTTCCAAGACGTTCTTTCCTTCAAGCTGTATGTGCATCTGCCAGCTGTCAATTAAAGTGATTCTCCTCACACAGCAGGACTAACGAAACTACTTTCTAACATCAGTTACTGCGGAACAGAATACAGAGACAAATCTCTTCTAGTAAAGTACAATATGCTATGCGTTTTGCCTCCCTTCAATAGAACCCCTTAATAAGATTTGTCAGAATTCTTTCCTTCTTACAATATTATAAAAAAAAGAAGCTTTTTAAAGAAGCCAAGCTAACGGCTGCTTAAAAACACATGCTGTATCCAATAAGTGATATATATATATGCCTTATGCAGCAGCACGGTCACAATCGCAACCAATTAATGTGCTTGACCCAAGATGGGTTGTGAAAACCTGTATTCTGTCCTGGAAGAATGGGAAACAGATGGAAAATGCTTACAAAATAGTAGACAAAAGATGGAGACTAAATGAAGTGATCACGGATTGGAGAATAGGGTTTTAGCAAACACCAGCTATCTTACTGTCTATTTTCCAGGGAGACTTTCATCCAACATCAGGTGGGTATGACTATCCCGATGATGTCTTTTGGAAAGCGTGTAAATGCAAGTAAGGGGGTCGAGGCATGGTGATCCCGGCTGAGTCACCTTACAGTCATGCTGGGAGAAATGTCACTTCTCTCCCTTGTGCCTCGGTCCTTCCAGCTGTAATTCTGACTAAACACAAGCAAAGTTCAACTTCAAAGCAGAGGCGACGCTCAGCTGTTTTATCTTGGTAAATATTTTCCAAAAAATACATTTCTCCTGCCAGTGGGCTTGTCACTTTGGAGTTTGTGGTGGCTGTCAAGAGCATAAAGAAAACAAAACACATAGGAGATCCTTGAAGAATTAGACGAGAGAGGATTCCAGGACTCTGGTACTAGTTAATGGGAGTTGACTAATGTACAAAGAGGTAAGAAAAACTAAATAGCAAATCCATTAAGTCACTTACATTTAAAAACAGATGGCGTGACAAAGCAGGCAACATTTTTTTAAAATATTATATTCACGTACAGTGCAGTGTTAATTCACACCAGCAGGATTCTTTAGAGACAGCTCAGGTTGCCAGACACTGACGGAAATGTTCCTAACCAAACCGTTATATACCAGCAGTCAGCTCTGTGACTTGTTACATGTACAGTTCCGTTAAATCCGATGGTGAACGGCAGTGATCTGCCAGCTACAAATAACTTTGTTTTCAATACTGACACAGTCATTCAACAGACTCATTTTCCATGGATTTTAATGAGGGTTGGGGGTGTGGGGGTAGGTTGAACATTTTAGAACACATAAGAACATAAAAAAGTTTACAAACGAGAGGAGGCCATTCAGCCCATCTTGCTCGTTTGGTTGTTAGTAGCTTATTGATCCCAGAATCTCATCAAGCAACTTCTTGAAGGATCCCAGGGTGTCAGCTTCAACAACATTACTGGGGAGTTAGTTCCAGACCCCCACAATTCTCTGTGTAAAAAAGAGCCTCCTATTTTCTCCTATTTTTACTACATATATATATATGTACACAATTAAACTGCCCCAATAAGACATAAAGACATATTAAAAGGGGCTATATTATTTTTTCTTGACATGTTTCAACATTATAACATATCAGTAGATGCACTGAATTGGGGAAGTGGCATTTTACATGTACGAGAATAGTGGAGAAATTCGATTACTGGAAATAATTTCTATGGCTGCTTATTATTATTATTATTCTTTTTTTATTATTATTTTGGAAGATAGAGGTTTACTACTGCCTTGTGAAAGGAAAAATATATTTTTAAACACTGAATGACCTCATTGTTGAAGTACTGTGATCAAATTTTAATGGGGATAGGAACTGAGTAATGTATATGATATAATTCCAAAAGTCCAGTGTAAACCATTACTATTCAACCTTGAAAAGCTTATTTTAAAAGAAGCCCCACAGGACAATGACAATTTTTCACATAATCAAATGTTCTTTTAAAAAGCAGAAACATCGATGGACAGGCTCTCACACAAAGCTAATGTTAAACCTCAGTCTCTCTTTAAATACCTCATTCAAACAAAGAAATGATGAAGGAATTACCCAAGCATACAACAATAGCGAGAATTAAATTAGGAAAATGTATTGGTTGAATCATTTTCGGAAATTTGCAGGAGATGTCATTATGTATTATCAGCAAAGTAAATACCTGACATGCCATTTATATTGGAAACCAAAAACTTCAATTATCTGAGGGCTTTTTTATTTCTCAAACCACGCATTTGCTCAATGCTGGTTTGCCTAACATCAGATGTATTGCATTGTCTTAATGAATGTGCACACATAGAGAGCGACTGCAAACAATGGAAGTGCCATTAGCCAGGATTGGCAGGTTCTACTTTCACTTTATAATGTGCCAATCTATATTGTTCATTAAAGCTATCCTGTCAAAGGTGCATCATGGGAAATGTCTGGGGTTGTAAGAAACGCTTTGAAAGGGATATTGCATTGCCCTGTGGAATCAGCGCTGTGCGAGTCACAGACAGAGACACATAAGCAATCTAAGGATAAGCGGACAGAATTAATCATCTCTAGCCTTCAGACCAACTGAATTTCACCATGGCAGCTCTGTCACAGCCTGGCTCTAGTAAGAAGCTGGAACAGGAACAGGATGTTTAACCTCTGATCCCAGGCTCCCAATGCAGTTTACAAACAGAGGTACAGAGCAGAAAGAGCGAGAGTGTGCGGACAGTGCGGGCCCTAATAGAACCAATATAGTCATCTTTTTCAGGGTCTTGTACAGGGCTTCCCAACCCTGGTCCTGGAGACACCCATGGTTTTTATTTCAACTGAGCTCTCAATTATGGTACTGTAGCTACAGCATTTTATAAGTAACTTGAACTCTGCAACTTGTTAGGAGCTGAGATAATTTTATTGAAACAAAGTGGCATTATGTATTATGTGACATTAAATTATATAACAGTATGCTTTATATCCCTGGGATTTAATACAGTATTTTTTTTTTAAATCACCCATAACTATAAACACTAAATGCTAGATACTGTACAGTGTATGTAGTAATACTGATATTACTACATTATTCTACAATTCTATGAAAAACGTTATGACTAGAAGAAACCATGGTCCTACTTTTTATTACTGACAATCGAATCCCTACCTGGGCAATAAATATTGGTTCAGGGATAGGAGAGAATGGCAGCACGTGGATAAACCATTGGGATTGTGATAATTGATTCTGTGTTCTGTATTTACATTTTAATAGTTTTTTCCAGCTCTCTCTTCTCCCTTTTCAATGCTCCATTTAATCCTTTATTTTAGATACACCGCTGAAAGAAACTTGACTAAATATTTCTAGCACTGTCAAACTCCCAACATCAAAAACAAAAGAACTGGGGAGGAAAAGGGATTGCTAGAGGAGAAACGTTGACATTCTTTTTAAAAGTAGCACCAAGTGTGGAAACAATACCCTGCCTGCTCTACAGTTTTGCAATGTTTATGCTTTTCATGTCTTGTATTGTTTCATGCATTATAGTTTGTTTTAATTTGCCCATGCTGACAGGATTTAGGCTAGTTCTCCCTCTGGATCTGGTTGACATTACTGGTCATATAGACTCCCTGAGAGTGGCCTCACTCCTTGGTTGCTTCTAAAAACAAGAGGTCTCCTTCCAGAGCTTTTCAAACTGACACAAATCACATCCCAGATCTTAATAGACAGCCACACCAATGAGCACGTTCACTAAGATTGTGATCAAAGACCGCACCGCTTTGTTTTACCTCGTACATATTTTGTTTTTGCAAGGCAGCAATTTTAACCCTCCCTCATAAGGATATCGTTTGACCTTTGTCGGATCTCAACCAAAACAGAAGTTTTACCACATGGTCAATCAACAGGATATAACAACCTGATTTCCCTAGAGAATGCTATGATTTTTACATGTCTGTTAGTACTGGTTATACAAGGTTATACAATATGTGCAGAAATGTGGACAGTGTGGCTAAAATAGCTTCTCTTTTAAGGTATTCTTTATTTTATTTCTGAGTGCCATTTAACAGCTAATACACTAAAACTGCTGAATTTTATTTTCTGGGCTGAAAGCCAAGCTTCCTTATTGAGAGGGACTTCATTGTTAAAAGGCAGAAAGCTTGACAAACAATGGGTGTGTTGCAAAGAGTGGTTTATTATTTACTACAGAGAAGACAGAGTTATTTTGACAACCTCATCTTCTGGAATAAAACCACAATAAGGCTGAGACCAAATAAAACCTTTGACAACCTGCTAATCACACTTAACAAAGCGTTTTCTTTTTATGAGTAGAAGAAATAAGATACTTGCAAAAAAAAAAAGAAAACACTATTAAATACAGTTTTGTGAAGTGCGATTAGCGAGTTGTCAAAGTCTGATTTAGTCTGGACCAAAGACATGTTATTTTCAATGTGAAGGACCTGCAAGGGAAGTGCTGTACCATACCCACTGGCAGGACCCCTCTCTGGAGTGGAATCAGGGCCATGTCTGGAAAGTTCTGTCTACATCCCTTCCTAGCCCCTCCAGCCGCTCATTTATCTGCAGGGCTGGAAATAATTAGCGAGGGCGGAACAAAACAAAGGAGGAAGTATCCATGCTACGCAAGAAAAAAAATCCAAAATGTTGGTGACCTGTGTTAACCGGTAACACGCTTATAGCAGCTTTTAGAAATGTAACAAAAAAGACTCTGACAAGTTATTCTGAAAAACTTGATCACCACAATGTAGTTCACGTTGACAGCTTTTAATGCTGTCAATCAGCTGACATTAATTTCAATCCCTGATTCGGTTTGTCCCGAACTTCTAACGTTTTCTGTTTTCCTGTGAACTTCTGCCGCATTTTCTAACCTGCTGTGAATGGGGGGTGTGGGGGGGGGGGAGTTGTAACAGAAGCAGAATACAGTCTATATGAAAATGAATGCAGTGTTCAACTGTGTGCAGACCTAGGAAGATGCCAAGTCTGGTATCAGTCCTCACATTGCATGAAGTCATTTTCTTTAAAATAAAATTGCTTCTATTCTTTCAGTCAAAAACAGCACAATATGCTTTTCATGTTTCCCATTTCTAGCAGCTGTTTGTTAAATAATAAACTGACAGAAAGTGGTTTATTTAGCAACCACTTTGAACTCTCAGCCAAGTCAAAATGATAAACAGCAGATGAAACATGTGCCCTGAATAGAACTGGTTCAGTACTTACCATTTCCCAGTGTGGTGTAGCTCGTCTTCAGTCCTTTACCCTGAAGACAAAGCCAACACATTCCAAAGCACATTTCTCTTCAGCTGCTTGTTCTGTTTTGAATCTCTGAGATCTAATAGCTAATGACTGGCCTACAGTCCTGGACAGTTCTGGCTTCTGACAGTCCCTCAGCCAAGCTACACCCCTGGGAACAACCAGCCTTGTTTTACTGTAGCACACCCTCCATTCCAAGCCTACACGGCTCATTATTAAAGAGACAGCGCTCTTTTTAAAAGACATTCTTTCTTTTAGTACCCCCCCCCCCTTCCTCCCCCAAACCATTCATTTTTGCACTGTAAGTTAAAATTGTACTAAAAAAAAGGCTTTTGTAAGTAAAAGTGCATTTGCAATTTATTTATGTACTTTTATATTCTTTTGGGAATTTGAACCAGTCAAAGCCCTAATTTAACATACAGTAGCTTACACTTTTTTGCTCATAATGTGGAAATATTTTTGGACTTCATCTTTGGAAGTCTATTGGAAATAGTATGACAGTTAATGTGTAATTACAACTATCACCACTGATTGTGAAGTGTGACCAAAACATATATACATTGCGAGCATACGTTATTCTGTTTTGCTTCAGTCATCAAACTACAAATTAAAAAGAACAGACAGAAAATGATCGTAATGGTGGGCTGGTTAAATGACAGAGATTACTTATAATCAGTACCTTTATTTGCCACATAATATAGCCTTTATCAAACAGTTCAAATGCAAACCCATGCTTCTAAGTACAATAATCCTAACTCCTGTCAGCACTTCCCATGTTTTATTATCTTCCACTGTGGCTACATTAATACAGTGGAGGCAGGGAGACATACAGTACAGTACATGCTTATGTCTCAGAATGCTTGCCCAGTTATGTTGAAACTTGCTAAGGATATTCATAAGCACATGCATTGATGGTATAAACATCTGGAGGTAGAGGCTGTCATGTGCCAAATTTAATATGTCCGCTCATTTTGATGAATCTTGCCAAGGACATTCTTCAGCAGAAGTTATTGAGTGTATCACAATATCAAAGATCTATGGAAGGTGAACAAGCTGTCTGTCTGTCTATATGTGCACACAGTGGATGGTGAGGTGCTATTGTAGGCCGCGGACATGCTTGTTTTAAGAGTATGGGAGGTACATGTGTTTAGTAGCACTTTCCAGACCATGCACTTCCCAATAAATTCCTTTCCTCCAGCTACTTAACATGGTCCACCGCATTACATGTTTCCCAGTCAATAATTTACCAAAATAGCCACAAACATTTAAAAACTGAAAAGAGATTACCGTCTTAATTACCACCTTTCAGCTAGAGTTACGGGATATTTTGAAATCTGGGTCAGACTTCCTCTTCTGATGCCTGTGAGCCTTTTGGGAAGGTTTTTTTAGACCCCTAGAAGCAGAACATGTGCTGCATTGCTGAAGGAACTGGCCCTGCCTTTCTTTTCAACAAGGAAACTTGGCTGTTGAGCTTTCAACAGTGAGCAAGAGCAGGGCATAAACAAAGGATGTGGTGCTCACTCAGCTATTTGACTCAATAAGGCAGCCACTGCTTTGTATTCTTTAAATCCCAGCAAGCACTAGGCCTACTCCTGGCCTTGTAGAACACCATATATTTGTGTCAACGACCCTAGCGTCACAATTGGGTCCCTGTTCCAATTGGGGAAGGGTCTGTGACAGGAATGAAGGTTTACTAATGTAACAAATCTCAAAATTGTGGTCCAGGAACGGAAAAACAGTGTAGAGTTGCCTTATTACAGCAGTATGGGATATGACAATTGTTTTATATTAAAGGTTTTTTTTAATAAGGGTAGTGTGATATTCTGAGCCATATATTATGTCATTTCTATTTACTTTGTGAATAGGCAGGTTGGCACATTTACTGTATTTTACAATAACGACACGGTCTGTTTACAGTAAGCTTTCATCCAGTAATACATGCCTGCATTTCCAGATGAGGCAACAACAACACACCACTCTAAACAAGTGAAGTGACTTGCTGATTGTAATCTAGATAAGGCGTCAGTTAGAGAGTTCCGCCCACTTGTGTGATCAGAGCCCTCAAGTGGACATAAGTGCGGAGCATTAGGACAAGGGCAAGAGGGAGACCCTTATCAGTTCATCAGGAGACATTGGCGTCTCACTGCTGAACTCATTCACTGACAGAGGTTTTTCTTTTCACCCCCTTGTGAAAACATAACACAACATAGTGGGATTAAACAAGCATCTTGCTGATTACCTCCTTCCCTAGAAATTATGATAAGGTCAATATTTGCAGTCCTGATAGACGACCAGACTGTGGTTGCAAAAGCACCAGAGGTATTTCCTATTTAAGTTCTCAATAAATATTGTCAGCTAGCAATGAGAGAGAAAGGAGGGTGATGAGGGGACGGGGGACAGGAGTGCATATAAATCTGCATTTTATAACCAAACTAAAAAGAAATATACAACCAACGTTCATGTCAAGATATAAACGGTATATGGGAAGCGACTGCAACTCAGCTAACCGCTAATGGAGAAATTACTACAGGATTTGTTTTAAAAGAAATGTGTTGTACACTAAAAACAGGACAAATCAAGCTCCCTGGTCCATTTGTTTCTGTACAGGAACCATTGATCAATAAAAAGCTATAGCTGGCAACTAGAATGGAAAATAAATAGCTCAATGTGTATTGGATTGTATCCTGCATGAACAGAATGAAATGATGTACAGTACTTGGTTGTTTCCAATGTTTCTGCGATATCTGTATTCTTCTGTCTCCAAATCAAGGGACTTGCATAAAGTGGTCCGTAGTGTAAGCTGGTAGCAAGGAGTTTATTGTAGATTAAACTTAACATGCTGTCCTCCTATGCCTGGGACATTTGATTGAAAATAGACGGGGAAATAAAGTCGGTATTTATTTAATTATTTTTAATTCATAGGTATATTTTTCTTTTCACCATGTAACCTCAGCAACCACGGTTCACAGTCTCAGCCGATGCTGTATTTTCATCACGGATTGTGGGATGTATGAGTAGGAATAACACTTGAAAATTAATGAGAGAAAAAAATAACCCCATTGTGCTAACGAACAGTACATCACTGCTTTCATTTTCACAGCTGATACATGCCTCTCTGTTACACCTAACAACGCTTTCAAAAGGAGAATGTTAGCTGGGAAATGGTAATTGTCCCTATCATGTACTAATTTGTCCTTCGAGTATTCATAATGCTGATCTCCATGAAGCCTTTTGAATGTTGTACACTTCCACCACCCCTTACTGTGCTTTGCTGTGGCTCTGTCAATGGCAATAGCGTTCCATCATCTTGTTATTTCCCACACTTGGCCTGGCTTTGCATTGAAACTAACAGGAAGCTGAAGTCTCACAGGGGCGTGAGTCAACAGGAAACAATGGTCTTGACTCCATATGAGGAAAACAAGAAATCTGCACAGATTACGAGTACAAAAAAAGCTGTACAAATAAAAAAGCACCCCCAGATGTATCCCTTATTTATTCTTTAAAAAAAAAAAAAAACAGGTATCTCTGGTACCTAGGGGACTTGATAGTTTAATATAATGAACCGCATAGTACCGCAGCTTTACAGATGAACACGCTTTATATCAGGATTGCCGTGCAGGCAGAATTTGTGATATAAAGCGGGTTGTGATATAAACTGGATTTTACGTTTGCCTATAAGTGTGAGAAAAAAGAAAGAAAACTAACGATGACTTAAAGAGCAGTGTTTTAGTACTGTACATTTAGTAGTTCCTTACATTTAATCAAATGCATAGAGTTTACTACAGGACAAATACGTTCTGTACCATTAACTGGAACAAAAATAGTTTGTGTCATTATCTAAAAAAGGCATGAATTGTCGTCTGATGAGAGCTATCAGTTAGGCATTGCACTTGGTGGTTTTTTTTGTGAATGAGACTATGTTAAAAAAGAAAAAATTGATGACGTTGATGTTTCGTAACTGAACTGTATCCCATTAAGACCGCCCACGCAGCATTTGACAGGCTGCACAAAATGTCAGTTTATCAGCCGAGATGATTATTGGTTGTTAGTTGCGTTGAAAGTTAATTCTATCATGTGGTTACTTAGTAAAGCCTGACCACACAGCATTTGACAGGCTGCACAAAACGTGACAATAAGCAGGTTTGTGAGATGATATTAAGATTTCTCTAAGAACCCATGGTGCATGGCAAGTGGTTTTTGAAAAATCGTGATAATAAACGGGGCATGATATTAAGCGAGGTGATACAAAACAGGGTTAACCTGTATATCAAGTATCATTTTACAAATCTTAGAAGCATATCTGTTTGCTACATACAGCTTGCGCATTACTTTGTTATTTACTGTTGTTTAAAGTACACAAGACATTCCTGTTTTACGGTGGATGTAACTCAAGGCAGTTACTGATGCACTTTATATTCTAAAAATTAGTATATACAACCGAAACCTAGTTTGAAAGAAGCATGATTGTGGGTGAGCATTTGTATCCCAGAGTGCAACAGGGAAAGGACCCCCGTATCACATGACTGCAATTCAGTAATAACAGAACAACAAGAGTACAGTCTTTGCTCACAAGCTCACAGCTGGCTGTCCTCACTGAATCCTAGATGTGTCTGCTCCTCAAGTCTGGTGGGTCACACTGTTAAAATTAAGACCAGGCCAGACGGCACAGGCTACTGCCTTCTGTATCACAGTGCATGTAACACGTTCTGTTCAGAACCGTTAAAACTGAGAACCGCACAGTGCTTCTGCAAAGCCCACACCAACTACTGACCTATTCTCTCAGTCTTGTTGTTTTGGCCTGGTTTTTACACAGATTAAGTTAACCTGTAGGAAAGAAGACAGAGTTTGGTCTTCATTCGAGTGGCGAGCATTGCCGTGAATATGTGCTAGAAAAGTTCTGTACAGGAATAATTAAACAAGTTATAATAAAAAAAAGCGATATGTCAATGTGATATGCTTGTGAACGGTGACAGACTGCTGATAAGCCGTCTAACCCATCTCTGCTTATCTAGCTCTCAGCAGCTTCCATGCTTTTCGCACAGATGGTTGGCAGTCACATTTTTGGGTCAATCAGATCCTGTTATTGCAACAGAAGTCCAACATAGCACTCTGTTCTCATCATATCAATAAACACTGAGATATGCAGATACCAAGCGTGACGGGGTGATTAGCCAAGTACACCAGTACTTGTGATAGACTTGCCACCCTGACAGCACTCTGAAGCTACCGATGTGTGACCACATCAGGCTTTGCTGTGAGGAGGATGCTGGAGTCTAGGGACCCAATTTGCTATCTATTTGGATCCACACTGCTGGCTACTGCACAACACGCATAGCACGGACCCAGTAATTAAACTCAACTCACACGAAAAACAAAAACAAAGTGATGACACTCCCAGAGCTTTCAGCACAGATGGTCCTTTTCTGAAAACACAACTGTGGAGTGGCACTCTCTAGTTTTGCTAACCTCCTAGGTTTTGCCAGGACAGTACAGAAACTCAACAGTTTGTCCTGCGTCCAGGCTAATGGACAGGATTGAATCTCTCGACACCAAGATCATTCGGTGTCTGGTCACTCCAGCTCATGTGGACCATTCCGTGGAGGTGCATTTCTGTCAATGAGTATTAATGGGAAGATTGCTGAACAGTGTTGAATATGCAATCTGTGTGTGTCGTCGGGAATCCAGCAGAAACACAGCTTTAAAAAAGTTTCGTGGTGCAGTATATATTGCATATATTTTCATATGTAAAAACATTTCAGTCTGCTGTGATTTAATTTGTCTCTCTATTAATGGCAGACCTCCCTAAAATTGAACCTGTAAGCTATTCATAAACCCACAAAGGAAAGCCAGGCAGCTCCTTTTTCAAATACCTTGTAGAAAAACACCTGAACTATAAAAATGTTAAACTGGCATTAACGACACAGCCACTAGCACACAGACATTCAAGCCTGCAATGAAGGAATATATGAATTGGGGGGAAAAAAGAGGTGAACGCTTTGCACACAAATCACGTATGACTTCAGATAGGCAAAGAGTACAGAAAGATACAGAGCACACGCAAACAAAAACACAGGTTCACGTTGGTACACCTTTCAAAGTGCAGCATACAATTCACATTCATTTTCTCCTATTAAAACAAGATCTCTGTGCGTGAGTGTTTGTCTACCGCTAATACAACAAGAAATACGCAATTACAGACACATACAGTACAGCAGATGGTGCCAGGAAAACAAATACATCACTGTGTACTGATAGCTCAATGAATCTGATTAGTATAAGATGACTTTGAGTAATGATGTTAATACATGAAGCTGCTCACTGCAATGTATTCGCAGTTGGTCAAGATGCACTAATGGTTACTGGGCTGGCAGGCCTATTTTCTACTCATTAGCTGGAATAGATCTGTATAGAAACAGCTGCATTTCTAAATCGTCTCTGATTTCTTTTTAAAGAAGGTCTCTTTCCATGTTTTTGTATGTGCAGCATCATTACGCAAATGAGCCCATTCCATTTCAAGCTGTACAACTTATATTCCAAGTTCTATTTATGAGGCAATATTAGTAATTGCTTTTAATGTCCCCCATCAGTATTTCAAACCACTTTACTAAAAGTTTTCATCGAATTAGGTTTCTAAAGATAAACACTTTCTTCATTATTATCACTAAAGAGAGAGGTTTATGCTGGAAGCTTTTAGAAAACCTGTAAATCCTGTTGCCGTTGACTTTATGACTATTTATAATACTAAAATCAATATTTAGCTTGGAACAGTTGCAAAACAATACAGAACAGTATTTCCTGGATTTTTCCATTGCTTGGCAACAGAAAACAAAAGAATAAACGGTAAGCAAATCAGCAAATGAAACGCACACACAAACACACAGAGGAATTGTTCTGAACTAGTTCACACACTGTAAAGACGGCAGCACAGTTTTTCAGTAGCCATGTTGTGCAGTAATCACGTTTGCCCACAATGGAAAGTTTACAGCAACTGCAGATAAAAATAGAGTTTATTTTGGCCATCCTGGTGGAACCCAGCATAATTTCCCAGGAATGTTGTTTCGTTATGAAAGATGCCCTTTTTCTAAAATCAATACACAGCAACACAAATCTAAAATGTGCTACGGACTGAACACCAATGAAAAGGGTACCGTATATAGGGCTTGTTTTACTGCACAATTTTTACTAATAGTATTAGAACACAGATGGTATCTTCCACATACATTTTCTCCAATCGCAAACCCTATAAATCCCTGCTGTTGAGCTGGATATTGTGTGGGTGAACCATGAGGCAGATGCAAGGATCCCTAGTGAAGCTGTGAACCAGTGCCTGCTTACGAAAGGAGGTACTGCAAAGTCTCACAGCAGCTCATCTCTCGTAACCAGCAGGAACAACCACCAAATCACTAATCTGCTGCTGCCAGCAAGCCTCCCCACCACAAATCAGACTATTTTACCATCTGGCCTGCTTAAAAAAACACAGAGAATCCATCCCTGGTTGAGAGACATTCTTGCAAGAGAAATCCACAGCAAGAAGCAAAGGCTCACCCACGGTGTCAGTCTGCACCCCTCAAGCAAAATGTTTGATTGTGTTTTTAATTATTGATTTACTGTGTGCTTGATACGGTTTCTTCTTTTAAAAATAAATAAATAAATAAACAAATAAATAAATAAATAAAAGCCAAATCAGCAACAATCAATGTATGGAAACTGTCATAGCTTCATAGTCATTGCACTGAAGCAAGTGTAAACTGACCCCATTCCAAGCACTGACTTATTTGGTTTTAACATAATCTACTGTGCTAGAGTGATTCAGTACGTGCCTCTTCTGCATCATGTGGGAATAGCAGATTACAGGGCCAGCCCGTGACAGTGGCATGCTCCTCCCCCGAGATAACTCAGTTAATATGAACAGTCTGTTAATAAGAACACATTTGGCTGCCCCCTGAAGAGTCAAGTCTCCCCCCCCCCCCCATCTCTCTTCTGTAACAAATGGGGAGAACACTTGATTGCATGGACCGTGGCTCACAAACTCTATAATGTGCAGCTGCACAATGATTAATGGGGTTATGGATTCGTCCTGCAGTAAATAGGGTTGGTTCAGTTTCATCCCTTTTTAAAAGGAGAGGGTCCTATGGCTCATTATGCCAGCTTCACTCTGTCCCCAGGCTCCCTGCTCTTAAGGGGCTGTGCCAGCCAATGCCAGCTCTGGAATGGCAGCTAGCAAGTCCTGTAACAGGCTGAGAAAGGGCTGTGGTATTTTCTTTATCCTAGACACAACAAGGTGGATACCATCTTCAATGCAGCATAACGAACCTTGCTGAATCTTAAAGCTGGGTTGTGCTAGCAGTCTTACAAACCTGGGCATAATGCTTTTATGTTTGGATTTAAAAGATCATGATTCAAATAGTATTTCCAGCAAGGGTCATGCTGGAATAAAGCCATAAATCCAAGTTAAAGCAAGAACTATTCAAGGATAAGGATGCTTTGCAAGGGTTATGCTTTGATGCATGGATCATACAGGGGATTAGCAAAACTGATTGCAAAAAATTAAGCATGTTTTGCGCTTGGCATCCATTTGTTTGCTTTACCTGAGGTACAGGATGAGAATTTATCTGAATCTAATTGATTTAAACAAAGCTTGAATCGTAAAGACTCAGATACATGCAACTGGACGATTTGAGATCTGTAAAAAGTGAAGTCTTTGGAAACAATACCATGACCAATGTGGCATGCCTTATCCCAAACTCCTCAACAATGAAAGCAACATCATACTTACAATCCCCATGACGAAAAAGAAAATATATATATTTTCATTGGCACACTTGACACACACAGTATTTTATGATAC
Source organism: Acipenser ruthenus (assembly GCF_902713425.1). Lineage (NCBI taxonomy): Eukaryota > Metazoa > Chordata > Actinopteri > Acipenseriformes > Acipenseridae > Acipenser > Acipenser ruthenus. Next base: position 11,883,666 of record NC_081219.1, read on the forward strand.
AGTACATATATACACATTCATATCTTATTACACACATTTGTAGAATTATAATCTCCAAAGGCAAAAGAGAGTGCGAGTGAGGGGATTAGTGAAGTAGGATAGAAAACCCAGCTGAGCCTGTCTCTCCCCCAATGAAAACAGGTGCCATCCTTGCAGCAGATGGGACTTTGTGAAAATGACTTACTGCTTTCTCACAGCACTTTCCCCTACCTGTCTGACACTGCCTCCAGCGCCAAATCTTAATGTGTCACTTCACACTTAAACAGCAGACCTGAGACAGAGGGGGGGCTGGGAAAAAAATACAGCACAGCCCCCTATCCCCTTACAAAGCAAACCGAACTTAGAAAAAACAACAATGAAATCCATCTGGAAACCTGTATAGGGATGCGTTTGTTTTATTCTGCTATATTCTGGTATATAAAATGCATTCACTATGTTTAAAGTCACCAAAACTACTACTAAAGGGATGCTTACTTGGTGCTGTAGTCTACATGTAATTTCTTTATCAGTACTGCTAAATATCTTATGATTGATTTATATATGGATAAAGATTATATCGTGACAGGGATTCTATGGGAGCTTTTATGCCACATTCAAGTTTCTAAACAGGGTTTTGTTTTCAGTAACAGCCTCTATATTCTGTCGGGGACACTGCCATACTTTTGACAAGTGCATGGTGGATTCAACTGAACTGAACGGTTATAAAAAAAACTACACCTGAGGGTCTTTGCGTGGGGTGAAGTATCCGTGTCCACAAAAAGAGATCCGGTACAGTTTGTTTAATCTAAGTAATCCCCCTCTGGAACTGCTGCCCACAAGGAATTACAGACAATCAGCGACAACGGTAGAAAGCAGGAACATTTTAACTACAAACTGATACAGTAGCAGAGACTTTGAAAACAAAAAGGTGTGTAAGAACCATCATGCCATGTAACCACTTAATTACAAACTAGCAGTAAACTTAAATACGATACTTTAAAAAAGCACTTGTAATATCTACAACACTGAATATAGCCTATAGTAAACCATTGACTACTGGACTGGCAGTTTGGACGGTGGCCTTTTTTTCTTCATTATGACAGCAAAACAGTTTGGGCTTGTTTTATTCACAGGAACCTGCTTGTTTATAGATTTGCAATGGTTTCGGGTTTGCTTTGAACATGGGATGCAAAAGGAAGTGGAGCCTCCTGGATTTACTTTAGCAGAGGCAGCTTATTAACGGACTAACTTCAATATATTGTGCTGCTTGCAGTTATATTGATGCTGGGAATGCTTTATTATACCCATAGAAAAGCCCATATTTACAGGAACGCCTAGAATGAAAGCACTGCTCTGAATGAGCAGTATTACAAGGTGATTCTCTTTCGTGGCTCCTGGAAGATATTAGAAGCAGACCTGCTGTATATTAGATATTCTCTTTGAGCGTGTTAACAACGGTTAAATAGCAATGGCAATATAATATTGTTTCATGTTGCTAGCTGCCTCTGTTCTATATCCTGCAGTTTATTTAAAATTGTAAAATGCATCAGTCATAGCAAACAGGAAGCTTAAAATAACTGAGAAAAAAAAACAAACAAGCTATGAAATAACAATGAAATAATTTCTCTGAATTTAGCAAACTACATTTAGCAGCCAGATATTGTACGGGTACATTGAACCATACTTTAATTATGCATGAAATGAAACATTCCTTATAAATATTTCACTTGCAGGATGAAATAACAACAACACTTCCCCAAATATTTAAAAAAAAAAAATCACAAACCTGTGATTGATCAACTTTCAAAAACCTGTTTAGCCTGAATAAAGGCACTGTAACTTGAAATGAAATTATAGAGGCCGGTCCTTCTGTGACTTAACACACACTTAATAATTGTACTTTGCCGTTTACATTACTGAGAACATTCAGAAACAACTGCATAGCTTACCTCCCAAATGCAGACAGTCAGATCATTTTTTGCTTTGATTTGATTTATATTTAAAACGTTATTTCACCCGTGCCGGTGGATACAAGTATAGAAGTAAAACATGAATAGAAACAGATTTAAAAAATAATTATAATAAATAAAGCAGTAAGGACTGGCTTAGGTGTTATATCAAAGTATTTTTTGTTAACATGCTGAATATATTTATGAATACATAAATGCATACATCAATACATATAAAAAAAAACAGCCTTCTCTCTGTCCAAGACTGATACATCCAGAACACCCATGGACATGAATAGAATGTGTTCATTTGTTTCCCGCACATGCCATAATCACAGAAACACTTACCATGCATTCCTTCTGACTCCGCTAAACAAATGAACAGCGCACAGTGTGTATTCTAGTTCAGTAGCAAAGCAAGAAAAAGAAGGGGTGTATCAGCTCAGAGCTCCATTTTCTGCCTGATGTATGCCTCTCCACTCCAGTGCCGTTTAGTCAGGAATCCTGGAGTAATTTAGCTGGTACTTGAAGCGACCCTCTTAACCACGTTCCGCCTTTTTGACTGCTAGGAGAAGGGAGGCTGCCCTACTTCTCTCTCCTGTCGAGGGATAAGGGAAGTGGGCCAAGGCTCTCTCACACTCCCCCTCTCTCTGTCTTCCTCCCTAACTGTATACAAAGGGCTGGTTTTGTTCTCTGTGTTACTATCTTATCCTCTCTCAGTCCGTGTTCTGAGCAGATCCCAGGGAGGGCGGCAGGCAGGCAGGCAGGCAGCAGGAGAGAACAGGCGATTGTGAGAAGCCCTGCCCCTTGCTTGGGAGTGTGTGGTCTTTGTCCTGTCTGCTTTATCAGGTTGGCTCCAGCTCAGGCAGCAGTTTCATGTGGCTGCAGCCGCCTAGGCAGCTCAGTCTATCAGTGTGGAAACAACAAGCTTTTTATAATGCAATGCTAGAAACAATTAGCCTCAGACCGAGAGGGGAGGGGGGTTGGAAATATTATAACCAGATGTATTCTGCTCATCTGACAAAAGGAAACGAGCGTATATATATATACTGTATCTGCCTACTTAATTATTTTTAACTGTAGGAGAATTTTTGATTACATACTGTACCGTGGCATAATTTTACCTGTTCTGAACGCCAAGTGCTTATAATTTTGTTGCCTTAATGGCACCTGTCATTTCAGATTATTATCAAATTGATTTGTTTTCCATTGTGTGAAACTAGACTAGAATGTCTTTTGGGACCTCAACTAAGGTTAATTCATTTGTTATTGGATTACCATTACAAATTAGGGCTTTCCGACACTGTATCGTGAATTTGTGTCCACAATTTAGTGTATTTAACACTCGTGTTTTTGCAATTCGGTTTGACGTCTTAATATTGAGGGGGTTGAAGGCCTGTATAATTATGAACAAGCTTCATGCACACTCTCTCTCATTCAAGTTCCCTTCTGTTTGTGATCTGCAGTTCACTCTTAAATGCCCCACACTAAAGCAAGTGTCATGGCCAAGAGGATTAACTTCATTCCTGGATTATCTGAATTTAGTACAGCCTGATTGCACTAGCTGCTGTAGTAATGCTGAGAAAAAAAAAACACTATGGTAATCTCTTTCATGATAGCATGTTTGCCTTGCCCTTTACATTCCTTAAGCAGAGTATCTGTGAGTCTGCCACACAAGCTGAAGCCATGAAGCCATTTACTATTGAACTGCAAACTCAATGCATCACTTAAAGAGCTAGTACAGTAACTCCAAAATACATATGAGTGCATTTGTTAGGACTGTTTGCAACCATTCTGAGTGGCTTTTATTGCAGTAACTCGGAATTGATTGATCTTACATGTTTTGATAAAGTCTTTGTTAAGCTGATTTGACTCCGAGTTCAGCAGTTGCTCTTCAGTTTTTGTTATCTGCCATAGACACACATGTAATGCAGTATAGATCAGGGTCCTTATATTAAACACCAGCGCCATCTAGTACTAGATGCATTACTAGATGGCGCTAGTTCTTACTTCCAAAAAGTCACTTTGGCACATTACCTAACTCAGGTAAAAAGCAAGGGGACAGTATAAAATAAGAACATTACATTTGAAGCTGCTTGATCTTTAAATAAACAATACAATAGCTAACCAAGGCCAGAGAGTGTTGTTCCAATAATTACACCGAAACAGCGGCAACATCATTTTAAAACGCTAACGCAAGGTGGCACATTCATGAGCCGACTGTGATTGGTAACAGAAGAGTGAAGAAGCACAGTAAAATAGCAATTATGCTCACAGCATTCTCGCTAGGGTGTTTATGAAGCAAAAGTGATATCCAGGTCTTGAAAACCACAGTGCAAACGCAAGACAGCACTAAAACAGATGCATAGCTCAACTAAATAAATACTGTACTAAACAGCCTCTGCCCTGTGTGTCAGCAAATTGCCTTATGCAATCACTTTAAAGCAAGAGAAGAGATGAAGAAAGGTTTGGTGGCAGCAAGTAACATGAAAAGTTGTCAAAGAAGGAAGCAGCATTTTCAAATTCAAATTCACAGAGAAGATCAATTTACAATCACAGGTGTGTCAAGAGTTCTCATCATCCCCAGCCGTATATAATGCAAACAAGCTTTAAGATGCTAGAAAGAACACTGCAGTGAAATATGACTGTTCAAGACAGAAACAGAAGAAACCGGAAAAGTAGATTATTTCTCATTGCCTTATTTAGTATGAAGTCTGACACCCTTGTCCTTCACCGTAAAACAGAGCAGGTTGTGGTTTAGTGAACAGCAAAGTGATGCAGTCACAAGGTTGCTTCATTGACAACTTGTCATCTTCACTTGGCAGGCTTTATCTATACGAGTCATCGTCTGCTGTGGATAATCCGTGGAATTACAGGGAATACCAAAAACAATAAGAGGAATCCTAAAATATCTCACACCAGAGCACCATAAAGGTGTTCAATAGCTATGTTGACTTTCAGCTTACCCTCTTCAACTTCTGTTGTAGTCTGAAAATCCTCTGATCAATCAATATGTACTCTCATGAGCTTTATCCAATATCTGCGCAAAGTAATGTACTGTAGTTTCCATTGTACCATGACCACTACCCCTCAGTGATTAACTGTTATATAAGTCTAATGAAATATATTCACATAGAGTAAGTAGCGGGGTTACGAAAAATATAGTGTTACACGTCCACGCGTGTTGCTACAACTGTTTAAATAATGTGCCTGTAATTAATGTTTTCATTGTTAACATCCTGACAACTTTTTACACTTAAAACTAAAAAGTCTGTTTCAAAGCTCTTTTCAAAATGTCCGCTCTAGTGCACTGATAGTGTAAGGATGATTGCCTACATTGTCAAACGGAACAGAAAAGCCAGAGCACTTCTTGTTATGTTTTTTTTTTTTTAAATTGCTCTTCCTGCAGTGATTTAGAGGACAGATCTCAAACCCCAGTGCACGAGAGCAGACATTTTGAAAAGAGCTTTGAAACAGACTTCAGTCAGGATGTTAACAACGAAAATAAAAATTACAGGTACATTATTTAAACAGGGGGACATACAACGCTGTATTTTTCAGAACCCCACTACTTATTCTTTAACATCCACATACTGTAAAGCACCTTTATGCTTGTCTTTTTGGGAAATTAAAAGGGACTGTGGATGCTAAAGACATGTAAGACATTTATTAACATACAGAACTTCTGTCATTTCCTCTAAGTCCAGTCCACTGTAAAGACAAGTACAAGCAGCTACGACAGTGGTTAGTGACTTTAGCGGGTCAGAGATACTTGAGGGAATTTTGCTTTAAGCTGACAACATAATACAGCCTAGTAGTTAAAGCAAGCCCTGCTGCTGTGTCCATTGGAACCCATATGGTAACTAATATACATTGCACAAGTTTGTAACTTTCTGACAGATATCTGTTCAGACAGCCTGGCCTGCCGATCTCCATTTTCAAATGAGACAGAGGCTGGATTTGCATTTTCCGCACACAAGACAACTATTTCAGTGTGAAATGTTGGTATGATAACAATGTGGCCCATGGCAGATTTCTGGCAGTAACAGCTTAAATGGTCTGTTTACCATCTTTAACCTGAAGCAATATCAGGAGGAGACACCGACGTGGAATTAATTGGTATCCAGCTATACAATTGGATCCAAAGGGCATAAAACAAACAAACAAAAAAGAATAATCTTTGACCCATTTTTTTCTCCTTTGTTAAGTATGAAGGAGAAACAAACTAAACAATTGTACTGTATATTAGTTAAACCCCAGACTGCCAATGTCAGATTAACCGAGAACAGCTAAGCTCTAACAAGTAGTCTTTCCAGGAATCTACACCAGGTCAGTATACAGGTCACCGATAATTGGCAGAGAGGAAAACAGCTCATTAATAATAATGTATGTAAGGGGCTGCCCGAGATGCCTCTGCTGGAAATTCCAGCATGTTTTTTAAATATTATTTCAGAATAGGGAAATATTTCAAATACGATGCTGTAGGTAACTGATGCAGCCTTGGTCCACATGGTCTGGTTCCAGCATTTTACTATGAGTTTAATCAGGGACACCTGAGTGTGTTATCTATACATTGGTTCTGATCAAGCTCATATCAAAACCTGGAATGGATAAAACTGCTGTGCAATAGAGGACTTTTTACCAACCTTGATGAGGGATGAAAATTAACTTTAGCTAGCACTCCATTAATGAAAATAAATAAATAAATAAATACATACATAAAATAAGTATTTGGGAGTATACAGTACTAAGCAACAGCTGACTGAATTTTATTGCTGGTATTTCTAACAGGCGTTTTATTTAATAACACAACAAAATGCCTCCTCTAATTAGGTGAAAGAGGATAGAGGAAACCTTTCTGTCATTCTAGCGAAGGTAAAAGCAAAGTGATAATCACTAGACCTGGAGGCAAACAGAAAACTGAAAATTCTCTCTCTGTTTTCTTAATTTCTGTATCTGCTAATCTACAAAATGTCTCCAAGGCGCTTTTCTTGGGAGTCAAAAATAATGATTTAAATCTTTCAGGAAGTTTTTTTTTATTATACTGTATTAGAATTTCCTAACAGTGTTTTCTAAAAGAAAATCCATTGACCTGTTGAAGGCTAATCAATCTTGAGCCTTATTTATTGGTGCTCTCTATTTTCAATATTAGAACGGCAAGCTGTAGGAAATTGTCTGGTCTATCTGTAGTACTGTCTGAGCAACCGGCACGCTGATCCTGAAAATAAAATATCACTTCTTCTCTGATCAAATGATATGACCACTCCACCTGCAATGTTCACTTCTTGGGGAAATTACTTGATTGGCTGTGGCTCTGAGTTAATGGGAGGAAGCTGCTGCACACTGCTCCAGCTGACTCCCCTGGCGCTAGTTTCTAATGATCTTTATCACAGACTCCCCTCCAGAAGGGCACAACAAGAGTAACACAATGCTGCTCCATAGAGAAACCTCATGGAACGAAAGGGATAAGCTGGGGGAACACACACACACACACAGTAGGTCCCCTGCTGAGCGATCACATTTCTCATTGGGAGAGAGAGAGAGGAGGGTGGTGGCTCATGGCTTTATAAATATGCATTAGCTAATTTGACGGGAACGCAGCTCCCAGATGAGCTTTATTTCCAGAATGCAGTTTGGGATTATAGCTGTTTGCCATTGATATCGTACCCTTTTTTAGTTGGTATTCCAGGCTCATACTCTTCTTTAATGTTCTATTAGAAGTATTGAAATGGTTGAACTAGGCCTGTAGATATGCATTACAGGCTACGAGTCCACATGTTTAATCTTGTGGACCTTACAGAAACAAACTCCTTGAGACAGCCCTGTACATAACAAGGCCCTGACTGACAAATAGATTTGAATGCATGGCTGGCTGCAAACATTACAACAGGCTTCCGAAAGGATTTTTATGGTTTTGAGCGGATGTTTTAAAAGTTTTCCTGCTCCATCCTTTAACTAGGGCTATTTTCTTTTATGCACACACATGCAGACACACACAAACACACACGTAGTCAACAATTTATCAGGTTTCATCTTTTCAGGGTCAGCTTGATCCCTGTGAGTGGGTATGCATGCATATATGTATGTATGTATGTATGTATGAAATCTAGCCCAAAAAAGAATGCCTCCTCACAGTAAACATCTTGTTTCTTTCCTTTCAATTTGCCAGTCTTGAAGGAGATGACATTCATTTTGTAGCAAATAGCTGCAGCTACCTAACTCTCCCTTTGTAAAGTAAAATATTTCTCAGCAAGAACAGAGTCAATACAAAAAGAAAAAAAAAGAGATTGAATTCTGTGCGCCTCTGATAAGATGCTCAAATCTAGACGACAATTTGAGGCTATTTCGAAATGGGTGGCTGTTTGAGAGATGGGGTTGGCCAGTGTGAAAATTACTCAATTAACCTGTTAAAATAAATAAATAAATAAAAACTCAAGAGAACAAAATTGGAGTTCTCTGTTTGTTGCCTGCTATGAAAATGAAAATGTCAGTCTGGCACTCCATTTAGAGATTTAGCAAGACACATACCTTGTACCTGTTCAATAAAATAATATACTTAAACCACTGTAGAGTTAAAGCCAGGGTACTAGGCCACTGCTAACCCAGTAGATTCAAGTTTATATATATATATATATATATATATATATATATATATATATATATATATATATATATATATATATTCAGAATCAGGGAAAAAAAAGGAATGTCACAGCTTTAACCATTCAGGGATCTTAATAACCCAAGTGTGCTGTAATCCCATTCGTAGCTAAAGCCCCGTCTTTACATATCCCACAATGTGTACAACCGGCATCCTTTAATGTCCTTCCTTTCTGACTGATTAATGCTTCAGCCCTACTGGGAAACATGTGCACAGCAAATTGTGACTACAGTGTGCACATCATACAGCAATATATATTGCCAGCTTTTCTCAAGGAGAGGCGCTTCTCACATTTCACCCAGCTTCTGCCTTGTTTTCTGATATCTTTGCAATTTAACTAATCCCAGCAGACCGTTTCATAACATAATGAATCCACCATATACTCATTAGATGCTCTGCGAAATCACAAAAGTCCACAACTCAGTTTATTCCCAGTTGCACCATCTAAGTCGTGTTGACTCATTGCATGCATTAGATTAGCATACATTACGAGTCTTATAATACTTACCAAGCCACTGTATTCTTATGGGGCTTGTAAATAATATGGCCAGCTCCGGAGCAACCCAGCATTATACTGTAACAGTGATAACATAATATCCTTTATTAGTTTCATTCATTTTAAAGCTATATTCTGCAACTTACAGATTGGATTAATATCATACAGTAGCAAATACTGTACTATCTAATCCTACACTGTTAAGACTGTAGCAATGCAAGACACTGCTGATAAACGAGAGAGAGAGAGAGAGAGAGAGAGAGAGAGAGAGAGAGAGAGAGAGAGGGAGGGAGGGAGAGGGAGGGAGGGAGGGAGGGAGAGAGAGAGAGAGAGAGAGAGAGAGAGAGAGAGAGAGAATGAACAAAGATGATGTTTATTATCTTCCCCGCTCATTAGCCCTCGGAATGGTAATTTAATTGCAGCAATATTCTTACTCTCCAGATGCAGTTTTTTGGTATTATTAAAAAACACATCTTGGTTTACGACACAACCTCCTCTGAAGATGAGGGACAAGAGCAGAACTCCCCCATGCATATATCCAGTGTGTTAATATATTCTGTTCAGGAATGCCATTAAAAATGATCACATGAACTTACTGGTCAACTTGCTCTTAACAGCCAGATTTCCAGTACTTTTGGTGACCAGTTCATACAAGTTTCACAGTAATTATTTAACACAATAATGTAGTTTTAGCAGAGTTTAGACTGGTATGCGATACACACTATGCACAAATGTATTTCTATAATCAATTGATAAAGCTTAAACTGGTTAAAACAGAGAGGCTGAAATGATTTTAAAAAATGGATAGTTGGGAGACTCCCTGGAGAGCTTTTGTTTACAAAAAGCGACACACTTTTAATTTGTTTTATTAAGAGCTTGTTTCCGTTTCAGTTCCATAGCCCTGTATTGTGTCTGCAGTGTATCCACTGCTCAGTGTAAGTGGATGCTTTGTAATATGGAGAAATAAGCACATGTTTGCAAAGGGCCATTCAGTGTCCAATCAGCTGACTTATTAAGCCATTCTTAAAGCGATAATTGACCCTTGATGCAAGGAGCGCAATTCCTCACAGATAGAAGCAGTGGTAAGATGGATGGCACTTTAGCTGCTGTAAAACAAGAGCGGCTGAAATAACAACATAACAACTGTCTTGATTGCAGCTAGTGTACATTCATCCTAAAGGGTGCTGCATTATTTTCTGCTTGTTTAATCTCACAGTGAGTGGCTCCAGAAAAAAAAAAAATACATTCACTGATTTATTTGCCTAGATGCTTCCTGGCTTGCTGCTGGAGACAGGCACTGCCAGTAGCTGGGTACATACAGTATCTGACACTTGAACTTGAAAGGAACCACGTTCTTAAGTATTGTCTTTGGAGACCAATGAATCTGTTAACTTCGGTCCAGGAGTGTGATTAGAAATCTCGGGAGCTCAGGCATTGGAGAAGAAAAATTGACCACTAAAAAGAAAAAAACGAAAGTAATTGTCAATGCTTGCGAAATACCCCTGGGACTGATCCACCTTTTAACCCTAATATTATATGATCCATACCGATCAGGGGGATGCAGCGGTCAGGAAAGAGTGTACAGCACTTGCCTATTCTGTGCACATTCTGTGGCTAAATACATGTCTGCCAAGCTTATACGATGTTCAATAGTAATCGCTTTACTTTGAACACATTCTGCAAGCAATACTGTGCCACTGTGCTGATTTAGACACCTATTAGCACTACTGCAAAACATTATTTAAAAAAGGGTGTACATTTTAAAAACGACACGCATATAATTAAAAAAATATATGCAAATGCAATAATCAATCAGACGAAACGGCAAAACATTAAGATTAAAATAAGGAGGTCGATTTCAGTGTGAGCGTTAGCCCCATAAACCAAAGCCTAGCACATCGCTGTATGATTTACTACACATGCTCTATATGTCTTAAATCCAATAAACAACATTAAATGTCATGGATTACAGTGGATTAACACAGACATATCTCAAGAAATACAATAACTGCTAATAGGTTTACATGGTAATTGCATGGACAATATTACGCATAATATATTGCTGGAAATCTTTTGAATGGCCAAGCAATTTGTAAGTAACTTACATGAACATGTCTCAGAAAGTTCTCAATATCACACAGGAATCTTTGTCTTGAATACCATCTGTCTGTAGAGATGCAGAGGTAATGGAATACCCTCTTAGGTTCTAGAATTGCAAAAGTTTATAAAGTAGGCATCTCTCTAACATGCCATTTTAGATTACTGTTTGTAGAAAGCAAACATGCAAGGCACAGGAGGAGCAGAGTGTCACACATCATTAGAAAATGGCAAACGCCCCAGAAGACTTATGATCTGGCTGCGTCTGGCTGGGAGCGACTGGTGACAGATAAGAGAATATAAGATTGTTAATCAATACAGATAGTAACCCAAACACTCAATGCAGGAAGTGATCAAGCTGCATCGATACAGCAGCACACAAGACTTGCATAAGATGGATGTGCACCAATTAATGGGGGTGTTCTGAATAAATGGACCACGCCCAATACAGTACCTACACTATGCTATTAAATTAGTATACACCTGCATCTCACTCTGTTAACAATAGCTTACCAATCAGTAATGCCACAATGTGTCCACCATGTAACAATTAACAATGTACAGTACATTGGGAGGTAAAAGATTACATTACATTTGATTAGTTAGATCAATTTGGCACGCCTGCCAGATAAACATAAATAGGGGGGAATTGACAATGCACCTAACCCCAGCTACCCGTTCTACACAATATTATTTTTGTAAAGTTTTCGTAATGCAAAAAAAGCTTTACTGAACCTGGTAAGTGCATGATTCATTTGCCAGTTTGCAGTTAGCTGTGTGAATTCCCTGGAAATTGAGAAGCTACCATGACAGCAACCTTCAGGCAGCTTGGCTCATTCTTTCTTATTCCCAGCGGTAGCGGCGCGCCTGAATTATTCAGCTGGTGCTCTGTTCATGGTTCCTGTGAACGATCAAACACACAGGCAGGAGCGCACTGCTGTAAACCTCTGCCATGTCTATAAGAGATTCCAGCGAAATACAAAAAGAAATGTGCTGAGCTACCTGTATCCACAGTATATGTTTGAGTCATAAAAGTGTGGTTAACCACAAGGGTTGATTGGCTTGGTTGTTGATACACAGTGCTCAGTGACTACTTCTAATCATTCCACGCACAACTTCACACGAGAACATCCATTATCACGCACATTAGTTTTTATTGTACTAGATTTGAGCGGTTTAACAGATGGAGCCCAAACTGGAAAACATACTCACCACTTCTTATTTATGCAGTGTTTGTTCTATCCTTTAAAGTTTAGTTTTGACTGCAATTAATAATACTGTACATGCACTAAAAAAAAAAAAAAAAAAAACTACTGTAGCTATCCTTTAACTGCAATATGTATTCATTCCAATGGAATCCTGAAATTGCATCCACAGAGTGCTTCATCCATTTCCAGGACAGTGAGATCAGAACACTCCCTAACAAAGCAGTCCGGTCACTTTGCTACTGCTTGAGGAGTTGCCAATACAGTACAACGAACGCACAGGCTAGCATGTCTACCTGGTGTCTGGATTCCATCCCACTGAACAGCTGTGACATTAACCGAACCGCCCTGCAAAGAACCAGAAAGCAACGTCCCTTTAGCAGCTATTACAAGTAACTGTACAAATACGCTGGTCTCTAGTTGATTGCATGCCTGGTCGTCTACAGGCTTTGATCTAGACCTAGAGTTCCAATGTCTGCTTGCCCAATTTCCTCCCAATGTTTCATGTGGAAACAGCTGTGGTATATTATTTCTATCGTAAAAGACGGAAAAAATGAGCATCTACAAAACGTGAAAGTTTAAGCACCAAAATAAAAGAGATTGAAAGATCAACCTAATTACATTGGCTTCTTCCATGCCAAATCATCTCATCAATTTTATTAAATTATCGTGGATTATAATTTAGTCCATGCTATAATCCCCCAAATTGCATTCATTATTTTCATGGATACAGAGGTGTCACTGTATGTACTATGAGTGCATATATAAGTATGACCACTATGGGCAGCAACCCAATTGTGATGAAATGCAACATTATCTGGGTACTGATTATTTCTCAAACTCATTATGTAATCATAATGTAGCAGCCCAAAAAGGTATTTAATAATTCAAGGCCAACATTTTAAAATGAAATCCCCCAACTCCAATATTTTATTTCCAGTCTACCCTGAACTGCAGAAATGTGAGAATATCATTACTCTACGATGTCCACTCCTGACATACTCCAGCAGTCTCATCAGCTAAACAACTTCCAATCAATGATACTGAACTCCCAGCAGCAGTTTCGAAGTGTGGAGCTAAAATCAAAGATAGGCTCTTGTCCTTTTTGTGTCCCTCATGTCCTCTTCGTTCTCATTTCTAAGGTTATTCCCTGTTTTTCTTTCACGGCTTTTGTTGAAAATGAATATATACTTTGCGCATGTACTGTTTGTGTGGTCTGGACATCAGCTTATTAAGTCATGTCTACAAACTTATCATCACAGCTGCACTACTCAATGGAAAATAAAGCTTTACTCCATTTTCAGACTCAACAGAAGGAACTGAATACTCTATGTACCATTGTGATTTAAACTAAATGGTATTCATTTCTGAACACCAGGACCCTGGTTCCACACGCGGTGGTCAATGGTTTGTTGCTTTTACTCACACAAGTCTTCCTTTGCTCTTTAGTTTTCCTTTGGTTTAAAGACCATCGTGATCTGGCTTACAGCACCCAGGAGGTGTGTCAGCGGGACACGCCCACCTGCTGCTTAGGCGTCCATCTCCAGCTGCTTTTCCCCGCAGCCAAATTCAGCAGGTAGCGAGCTCCAGACAGGGTGTCCGACTCTCATCTGAGAACGCTGCCTCTGTCTCAACAGGGTACGCCCTGAATACTGTAAATATGTCCTTATATATATATATATATATATATATATATTCTGGGTACAGCACTGACAGTAAGTTATGTTATCTAAATCCACAAAACATAAAACCATGTGATGCAACTGTTTTATTTATTTATTTATTTATTTTAACCTGTTAATGCACAGGCTGCACTATATCAGTAGATCAGATCAAACGAGTGGAACAAGAAGAGGGTCGTTAACATTACATCAGATTTCCAGCCATTCTAAACGTGCTCTGCCATTAAAGCCAGGCTGAACTGTTACAACTAACAAACAATAGTGAGACGTAATGTACTGAAGCTATTCAGTCATAACAGAATGGCTACCTTGTGATGCACTAAATAGAGAACAATCAAATTAAACATTCCACAAAAACATGCAAATAGATGCTGTTTGCTTCAGTGGAGTTCATCAGTGCCTGGTACTGTCTGTCTTCTTGGCAGGAGGCAATGTAATGTCACCTAGAGCTTTATCTTGTTTAAACACCATTATCTGGCTGAAAAATGTAAGGTGATGCAATGCACTTTGTTAGTTTTTAAGAGAAATCATTTGAATTATTTAGGCACCAACCTCACTAGCTTTAAATTAATGAGTTTACCTGTGATAGATAATGCATTGTGACTCATTTCAACTACTCCTGTATACATTTTGCACTTCATTTTAGATAGCGCTATTGTTCGTTCTGTAAATTACAATAAACAAGGAATCACAGCACCACAGATGAGTATCCACTTCATAGTGAGTGCTTCTTCAATACAGAACACACACACACACACACACACGCACACACGCACACACGCACACACACACGCACACACACACACACTGCATTACGTATTCCAGATCCATAGGATAATAAATTGAGTTCCTCACTGAACTAACGAAGCACTGCGTTCAGGGAAATGCCTGAGAATTAGCAGCCCTAAGGCACTTGCTGAGCACTGATACTCTGAACCCAGCCGGTAGTCAGTAACTTCGACCAGGAATAACAAACTTCAAAGGGAGCCAAACGGCTCAAAACTAAATGAGGAAATCAATGAGATAATCTGTCACCAGAAACGGGGAAGAATAACAAATTACTGCACCATTCATAAGCATTAGGAAGTGACTACAGAAGAAGAAGTTTGTAATAAACGACAATGAAGGTTGGTCGTCTATTATTGCAGGCAACAAGGCATCTGAGACTCAGTGAGTCCCTTTTCAAACAGCATGCTTAAAAATGCAAATGCGCAATTTGGCTTTTTAATATTTGAATTGCCCACTGCTGCTAGGACCTGTCTGACATACTGTGTATTTATTATGACAAACTCAAAGAATTAAACACAGCTATGCAAATGTGTTGGGGCTGTTCAGACAACTCAGACTGTAGACACAGGCATGTGCACAATCTAGCTCATTAAAATGAAAGGTTAACAGTATCCCCCAAGGAAGCTAGATTTGGCACACTACTCATTTTTTTGTCAAATTCAATGACAAAAGTTTCAACTGTAAGTCTGTCTCAATGTCTTTGTATTTGCACAATTTAACTTGAGTTGTATGTAGTTATTATAGTTGTAGTTATTAAGACTGTAGATATGCATAATAGAGGAAGAATGTAAACGTTTTGTCTTCACGGTTGCTTATTGTTAAAACTGCAAGGCGATTTAGGGTTGAAACAATAGGAAAAGGTTAAGTAGCTGCACTTGCAGAAGCCTTAACACTGGCACTTTCAGGTTTCCTAGAACACAGCACACTAACAAAGCTAATACTATAGGGAGTGCATTCTCAAAGCCTTAGGGCATAAGCAAACACCATTACAATATTAGCACAACCCTCATAGTAACCCTGTTGTTAATCTGACCTGACAAGCCTGTGTTCCCTCAATTCTCAGCCCTGAAGTAACTGCCCCCCAAATATAAATGGAAGTCCACTACGTACCCTTGCTGTCTGTCAGGTAACACATGGCCTCTGGCATCTCATAAACTTACTGTAGCAGCAAACTAGCCATTTCAGATTGTGCTCATTCTTGACTAGTTTTTTAAAGGTCAATCACAGCATTCACATATTGCTCCGTTAAAAATAAAAAATAAATGATAATAAAAAATCTTAATATCAATACATATTATATTTCCAAAGATTTACCACTGGAAAATGTGCAGATATGCTTAATTCTGTTAACATTTAAGTTCCATTTATTTCACCACAACTGCATCACAATACTGCCCTGCTGTTTTGTTTTTTAATAATACAAGCCAGATTGCTTGAAGCCATTCAGAAGATAATAAACATAATGATGTCTGGTCGACAATAAGGTTTGTATGGGTTCTCTGTCACACAAACAAAACCTACATGCATATTTTATTGACATCAGCTCTAAAAACACCTACATGTACAGTACCTATGGGCTTACTCTGAAGGATTAGTGCCGTTCATTTGTCTGATTTCTTGGAGATAACAAAGTTTAAGTTATTCCCTACACACCATTTTAACATCTCGGCAGAACATTTACAATTTTTCATTGAAAAGAAAACTTGTAATACGCAGTTTATCCCATTTCATAAGATACAGAATCTGACACCAACACCAACCCAAGGAGGCTAAGCTTTACAGATTTTAAAAGCTAATGGACATTTAGCCTGCTCACCTGAACTGCAGATCAACAAGGAGCAATAGAGCTCTGCTTTCCAACTTTATGGCTGTATCATCCTACAAGGGCCTCACAGTTTACTAAAACTTGACTCAATAGTAGCAACTACACTAAGCCAGATCTTTACATAGTTCTCATTTAATTGAACATTTGATGCATTCTTACCACTTCCTAATACTTAAGAGTACAGATTCCCCTTGCAGCCTGTTCAAACCCATTAGATACTACTAATGAGCTATATTAGTGGTTCAGTGAGTCATATAAATGTACTGTATGGCTTGTGAGATATTAATGCCTTGCTATAAAGTACTTTACGAAGGGGTGTTGGGGATTCAGTTATCTTTCTGGGCTCAACATTTCTGTCCAGGTTAGGCACCTGTGACTCAAGACATCCCTAGAAACAGGCTGCTAGCATCACTGTGGATTTAACCACTACAAAGCACTACCTTCAGTGGAGTGTACAATATAACATTTCCATTAGTGCATCATTTCTCTGCCCTCAGAAGCAGCTACTGTAAAACTCCCACATTCTGGTTTCAGAACAGCTTGCAATGCACCAGTATCCTCCAACAATAAATGTCCTATTAAAGCCAATGATGATTTATGAGCGAGGCGACCAGTACTTGTAACTCACATAATCATGCAAATACCATCTCTGGATTACTGCAGATATCTGTAAATACCCATGTTGAATGTTGTTGCATTCATTCGTATTAAGCATTGGCAGAATCTCTGGCAGACTGGATTTTGATAGCTGCCCATTGGTTATTTTAAAGACAAAGCTGATTAAGATTAACCTCCATTTTAAAGACTTTGGTGACCCCCAGATAAATGAACTGCTACTGTTGCTTCTGGGTCAGGACATTATTATAACATGAGTTTTTTCCCACACCTTCTGGTTAGACTGCATGGTTATTTATTCAAGGTAAGAAACAACTTCTGAGGCCTGATTGTTCTATAAATTACACCAATGCTTGAAAAGTCTCTGAGATTTACTGTATGGGGGTTCCATGGTCCTGTCTGCCTTGCTGATGAATTTGAATGATGTTGTACAAAGACAAATTCACAACCTCAAATCAAAACTCAAGGTGGGCTTGATTTTGAATTAATAAATCCTCTTAATAGCAAAATACTCAGAGTAATCCGATCAACGGTAGCCTGGAACTAGGAAAACAACTCTCATTTCGTGTTATACCCTTCCTGTTTAGGGATTTGGTATTTAGTGATTTCTGCAGTTGCCAAGTCAAGGGAACTGTGTCAGAAGCTATTTACTTTAACTGCAGCTACACAAAATGACCCAACGCATACAAATGCCTCCCGCAGTGGGCTTTTCAAATAAGCATCAATGATTAGGCTTAGGGAGATTATCTCTCAGTTGAGTTAGACGCTCAGAATATTGACCCTTTGGACAATGCAGCAGCCCTGGGATGTAGCTGTATTAGACAGGCTCTTGCAAACTGCATGCCTGACAATCCAGTAACCTTGCCTGATTTTCCAATCAAGGTGCTTTCCAAGGGATAATGCCACTTGGCAAACATCCCCTCCTGTCACTACTGATTCTGCTGTTTTCATTGTTACAGTGTATGTTTGGTTTCAAATTTAAAATTAATATCTTAAGCTGAATAACTTCACCACTGGTGATTTATTTATTTATTTATTTATTTTATTTCTACAGGTTTCAATGAAAAACCAGGGAAGGGTAAACCTTGTTCAGTCCTCTTTACATGTTAATGTTTACCATAAAACTGTACAAGAAGTTAGTTGTGGATTTCTCTACTTCAGGCACCATTGGGAAGTGTTATTTGTGCTCAACGACTTTTCTGGTCATGGTTTCTATGTAGTTTGAATGTTTCTTTAATTATGTTGAGGTACAGCGGATGTGTTCTGAAATTGCACTACACATTACACTTTTTAACCAGGAAACCCACTGAAATGGTGTAGGCCTCAATTTTAATATTCTAATTCCATGTTGCCAGGATGAAATAGTTCAAGAAAGACCTGCAAGCGGCAAATATGCAGCAACTGATTTGGTTGCACAGTCCCACGCATTAGGCCCATGGTCTTATTATAGAAGCAGGGAAATGAGTTGCAGTATTTCCCCTGTGCGTGGAATTGAGATTGTCCTTTGAGAAAAAAGAATGAAGAATGAACACTGTTAACGGTTTTACTGTTCTCACAAGAAATGACTATTCGTTTTGGTTGGGTCCTTATACCCGATTACCATTGTTACTCACTGGAGGTTTCTAAAGTGGTTATGTTTGTTCTGCAAAAAAAGATTCTAAACGCTATCAGCTGCTAGAAGTATTCTACTTCTACCCCCCCCCCCCCCTTTACCAACCAGTTTAAACATACAATGCAGATCCAAAACAGGTGTCTTGAGCATATCATTAACATTGCATTCCACTTACCCGAAAGCACTGATTAAAAGGATGAAGGTCAATACCAGTGGCACTGCTGGATTTAGGAATCAAAGTCATTTACAGTTATCCCATCGCCACAATCCACTGCATCCCTCCCAGCGGTGTTTGATTAAGAAGGATTAGAGCAAACAGTCTCTCTGTAAATCCACGTAGTATTTGCAAGACACCTCCAGCCGAGAGCAGGAGTCGAGTTTATGACATTGCACTAAATAACCACCCTGCGCTGGTGCTGGGACTGGGGCTGTGGAGATGAAACACTGTTTCAAAAAATAAAAAAAGGAGGAATGGCAGCGGCTTGCTTTACACTCTGCATTCTACCACCCACCTGAACCAAATGAGCCCTGACACAAGTCATAAGAGATTAAGAACACAAAGCCCTTCGGCAGTAGAGCTTGGACACCCAGTCACACTCATACAAAAGCTCCATTAAGATTTTACCACTGAAGTTCTATCCCCCATGCTGCTTTCTCTACACTCTCACATGCTCAGTATTACATGCTCTTGGTGCTGTTATAAAGGGAAAGAAAATCACTACTTTATTGCAGGATGAACTGTGACCCAGCGGATCTAGCTATCAGTTAGATGTCCTTGTTTCGTACAGGTTGCTAATACTACTCCTGTTGTGAACTAAATAGGTTGTGAACACAGAACGGCACCTGCAGATTATAATGAAGTACTGTATTAGGAAACATTGCCATGGTGATCACATACACATAGTTTGGATTTAGTAGAAGACACCAGGCAGTTCTATTAGGATCTCCAGTGTCTGTGCTTGGTTTTTGTAAAATTGTTTTAAATAGCAAACACCACCTAAGTCTTTAAGCAGCTGATGTATTCAATGTAAAATGCTGTGTGGTTACTAACCAATGTCATGATTACAGTAAAGGCTGAAGTGCCTGCATATCTCAAATGCAGCTTGAGCTCATCTTAAATCTCTACATCGCATCCATCACTGAAGGATTATTTGATTCCCCCTCCCCACCCCCATATTATAAATAGCACAGACTAGCTTTTTTGAGGATTGAAAAAAGCTACACAACCAAATTTTGACCTGGAATCAACCCAACCTTGCTGCCCTTTGCACCTTACAATCTTGAGATAGTTAATATAAATGCAGGGTATACTTCAGTAATACAGGTCCATGCATGCAGTGCAGTGCTTGACAAGCTGGCCCTGTCTATCAATTGAATACCTTTCAACTCACAACACAATATTAATGACGCTGACAGCTTCAATTCCCATGGTCCCTCTGGAAACCTGACCTTCCTCAATAAAATACAATCATGATGCATAAATAATACATATCTGGAGCCGATTCACTCTCTGTGTAAAGAGAGTGTAGAGCACGCCTCTTTTGATCCTACATAAATTCAGGCTACTGCAATGGAAGATGCAATCAATGAGCTATTTGGGCTAATAAAGTGATATAAACATAAACTGGGTACTACTGTTTTATTTTAAGAACAAAACAATATGCATCGCTTTCTTGTATAATAATCCCACAGCATTTTTGATTTTGGCAAAAATAGTTTTCGATTTCAACCAAAGCTAGCAATTCACTGGAATATATAAACGTGGTTTGTGTGATTTGAAGCAACCTGCAATGCAGTACATTATGTAGGATCAGGTTTAATACCAGATACCGCACAGTGCATCTTTGTCTCTGCCATCCTGCTTACATCTATGGTCAAAAGTTTTGTTTCAACCTGTAGAATTAAAAAATATTGAATTTCCATTAACTCAGAAAAATTTGACATTTTCGAAATCTAACATGAAATACTGTACTACTATTAAGGCTTCCAGTAGCCTTTTTGTGATATCATTTTGTAGTTTCTTTGATTACATGATGTTAAATCTAAATTATGGTTATATAGTTTTTTTTTTGTTTTGTTTTTTTTAAAATTATGACTCAATCCTAAACTTCTAG
Source organism: Acipenser ruthenus (assembly GCF_902713425.1). NCBI lineage: Eukaryota > Metazoa > Chordata > Actinopteri > Acipenseriformes > Acipenseridae > Acipenser > Acipenser ruthenus. The sequence continues at coordinate 11,904,690 of NC_081219.1, forward strand.
ATGATGCAAAACATTTGGCCATAGCTGGAAGTTGAAGGACTTAAAATGGTTTCACAGATCTAATGTTGAAAGTGCGCTACATCGGATTTAAAACTATCACACAGAACACCTGCTGGGAAACTTGTAAGAAAGTACCTGAAATCCTTCCTTTTTATAAATAAGAAATGAACACCACTGAGATATCCCTACTGCTTAAAAAAACACACACAGGAATTCAAACCCAGGTGATTTTCTTCAAGCGTTACCGGCCAACACACATTAGACCATTTTGAATAAGGTTTAAGACATCTTATGTAACTGTATATACTTTCATGGGTGTGCACACTCCACAATGAAATGCCCTGCGTTTCAAGGAATACGTCATACACTGAATCTGTAAAATGTTTCTGCGACAACTTTTCATGATCAGCAGTGGCAGCTAATGATTTCTTGCAGGCACAACAGAGATGGGCATCATTAGTCAGCGACAACAATGACAAGAAAACAGGTGGCATGTCATTTCTGTTAAAAGGGATTGAAAACATTTTGACAATCTAGAAGTCTAAAGGAGATGAAATTGAAACCTGTACAGTATCTCTGAGGGAAAATCATTTTCAGGCTGTAAATCCCCCCATACCCCTCCCTCCACACTCTCCTCTCTCTCTTATTCTCCTCCAATTTCATGAGCATGTGTACATTTCATCAATTCCTTCAATTACCAATGACCTTCAAGCATTCGCTCTCTACCAGCAAACTGCAACACAATTCCTAAGATTACTTGTCTGTCTTTCTTTAGGATGAAAAGACGTCTTTCTTCCTGGACAACAGTTATCCTCTTAAGCTCGGTAAAATGAAAGTTCTGATGTGTGCCTCTAGTTGCAGACTGAAGTCATTTGGTAAATTCAAATAACCAATCCAAGATTGTTTGGGGATTTTTATTTTTATTGAAAGAACTCAGTCCAGACTTTGGCTGGGACCAAATCAAAACTTTGACAACCCGCTAATCGCACCTAACAAAACTGTATTTAATAGCATTTTCTTTTTATAAGTAGAAGAAATAAGATACTTACAAAAAAAATAAAAACGCTAATAAATACAGTTTTGTTAAGTGCGTTAAGTGCGGGTTGTCAAAGTTTTGATTTGGTCCGGGCCTTGGTTTCCTACAAGATTTTCAGAAATTATTTTGATTTTGGACCATTTTTCCACTTAAAATACCATCAAAAGTCAAAACAAAATAAACTGAGCCTCAAAAGCCTACCTGTTTTTATCAAACACAGAGAAATAGTCAACATCCACTGTTGCCTGTTTATAGTCTTTCCAAGACCTGCACAACTTGCAATTGGTTATTCAGATCACTGAGACTTATCTGCAGCGCTGTGTGTCAAACAGAGGTTCCCTTGCTAGAAAGAACCAAAAAGCAGGGAATTTGAATTTGGGTTGGTTTATTTTCTACATGCCTCAAAGGAGACAAGATATCTTCAAATAATACAGCCCTCTGCTCCTGGGGTCGGTTTATATTTTCACTCAAGGCGACTGAATGGCAACAAACCCATTGGAAAAGGCAGCCATATAATGGAATGGTGGTTCATGAATACTGAATAGGGGATTGTCATGGATTTGCCAGCGGATTTTGGATTAAGTGTCTACGGTGTGTATAACACAGTTTTTTTTTTTTTAATATTGCAGTTTTACTGTGTGTGTGTTTTGGGAATGGTAAATGGCTTAGCCGTCTAGTTTAGTAGGTTAGATCCTGAAAAGGTTTAGTTAGCACTCCTAGGTGGAGTTAGGCTTTTTTTGTTACAGTGTTTTGTTTAAACCTTTTGTGTTTGTTAATAAAAGTGCGCAGGAAAGTGCTGAACTACAGTTTCTGTGTCTGGGTCAACTATTTAAAGGGTGCAAACCAGCCTTGGCTGGGGGCTTTGTCACTATATATATATATATATATATATATATATATATATATATATATATATATATATATAAAAATAACTTTATTTTTAAAACATGCACATTTTGTTTGTAGAACACTGAAGAAGCATTCACATTAATACCACTGCATTTCCAGTAGCCCATCACTTCAACAGTGATCATCACACTGCTGAAGACACCACAGTCTGTGTGATCAATCAGTGCTATGGAGCAAATGTTGCTCAGAAACAAAAGGAACGAATTTATCTTCAAATTGGGAACTTTGGAACCTCTGGGAACGAACATTCTATTCTAATAATCATCCACAGAATTTTTGTATAACTACAAATCTTGAATAAAATATATACCTAATGCTTAAAGACTAATATTAGCAGAAAGAGTGAGACTCTGCACCCCCCCACTCCCCCATTTGTAACTTTAATCTTTCTCCTTTCAAAGAAAATTGTGCAGATTTTTAGTTTTGAGTAAACAGCTTTAGAAACTGCCCCTATTGTCACATCATGGTTTTCCCAAATTGCTGTGTTCAAATATTAAAAAACAGACAATATCCTATTTTCTATAAAATCATCTGCTTAAAAACAATATTCTAATAAACACACTTTGTAAAATAAATCCCAAACCGGCTTTCCTAATATATATATATATATATATATATATATATATATATATATATATTTATCCACTTTCAACTAGAAAACAAAATACAATTATAAATATTATCATTGCCTATACTGTACTATCATTTTGAAACACTTTGGGCCCGGTTTACTAAGCTTTTGTGCCACCTAAAAGTTTTTTTTTTAAATAGAAAACTGCTACTGTATTGTAATGCTTCAAAACTTACCTATATTGTTATTTTCAGAGTCTGACACATCTGGCCCTACAGCTCAATGGAAATTTGCTCTTGAAACTTTATCAAAACAGATCTTACACCCAAAATCGTACAACAAATATTGACCTGACATAGCCTGTTACAGTAATGTTGAATAATGAATGTAAATGCATGTCACAGGGTGCTGCCAGAAAAAAATAAAATTAATTGAAAAATTACAAAAATCAAAAGAACAGGAATCTATATAAAAAAAATAAAATAAATAAAGGTATTTTAATGTGTTCTAAATATGTTCAGTAAAAAGGAGTTTATGATTTATTGAGTATAATCCATCTCTGGTAGAGCTGTACTCAATAACCTTCAGGCTGTTTCAGATAATTTCCTTAAGACTTCATTAGATTAGAAATGCTGGAGGAAATGAACCAAAAACATACAAAATGCATTTCCTGAATAATAGTGAAGACAAGATCACAGGGCTAACTCTACCACACGCGCAGTCATGGATCAGCGCATGCCTGTGTCAGCAAGCTTGGACGCTGTTTTCAGCATTGCACTGTGAGGCAATAATGATTCAATATTATTATCTTATATTATATATTAATTTTCTTTTGCATTTTACGATTGCTTTGTCTCCAGGCAGTCAGTGAATAAAATAATACTTATTGAAAATATTTTTAAAAAGAAACTGTGAATTATACATTAATATATCTTAATTAGCTGCAATGTGCCTTACAACTGAGTGCTCTGATTACAAATGTCAAAAAGATAGAGCATGAAATGTCCCTGTCTTTATTCAGCGGCTGCACTGCAGTGTTGCTTCATGCTACAATAATCTGATGCCCCCGGCACGGAATCTTGCCATTACAATGTCTCATCAAATTAGTGGCACAGATACAGGACGGGCATCTATTTCTTAACCACGTTGTATGTTTTGTTATTAAGTAGAACACGGAATGAAATACTGCCCAGAGCAATCTATACAGATGACCTGGAAGCAATGCTTTGCTTAGCTGTACAAATAAGAGCTTGATTTATAAGAACAATCTCAATGCAAATCTAAAGCACTCAGTGTCTCTCTCTCTGTCTAGCTTGGATGGCCTATAGAAATACTGAAGGCTTGTTCCAAAATCTGCAGATTTGAGTTTTTGTGTAACGGGAGGTCAGACTGGGATAAAATCCATTCAGGTAAAAGTGTTCGCCTCTGGCAAGCATTAAACAATTCATTTGAACCTTGATTTTATTGTATACACACACGCAAACAACTACACTAAAACATGGTGACATTGAAAGATAGAAATCCTGCTGATTTAATAGATCTAATTTAGATGGGGAAGTTGCTAGAAATGAGTTAGTTAGGTAAAGTCCAAAGAAAGCGTCAGCCACTCTTTATTGAACAATTATTTGTGACAATATAAATCATGTCGTTATTGGGTCCTATCAGCAGCATCTTCAGTACACTTACTGTCAACTTTGATGTTGTGGGCCCTACATAAAAAGAATGCACAACACAGCTAATGTATTGCTCAGCTGGCAAAGAAACTGTTATACCACAGTCACATGCTACTATAGGTGACCCAGAAAGGCCATCATGATTAGGCGATGCATTGTATGGTGACACCTGTCATACAGGAGACAACACGCAGCAACACGTTCTTGAGTTGAATCAGTCTTGCATTTTAAAAGACAATGTGGCAACAGTTAAAACATAGGCGTGCAAATCAATTACAGCTTATGTCAATACTGACGATTATTATTATTATTATTTATTTCTTAGCAGACGCCCTTATCCAGGGCGACTTACAATTGTTACAAGATATCACATTATACATTATTTCACATTATACAGATATCACATTATTTTTACATACAATTACCCATTTATACAGTTGGGTTTTTACTGGAGCAATCTAGGTAAAGTACCTTGCTCAAGGGTACAACAGCAGTGTCCCCCACTGGGGATTGAACCCACAACCCTCCGGTCAAGAGTCCAGAGCCCTAACCACTACGATCTAAGCGATTTTCCTAATGGTGACATAACCATTACACCTGTTGCACTCGTTAGCTAAATAACGTAAGTAATACATGATGTATGGAGACAGTACTACAGCTATACTGTACTTTAACCCTCCTAAGGCTGTAGTAAATCACCAACGAGTACTGCAGGAAGCCGTAGCTACCACTTTTCATATCCTGTACCGGCATGCTTACAGTATGTGAACACCTCTCTACTCGTTTTGTACATTTAGGGCATGTGGCCTGATTCCTGAATCATTTCCACATTAAAACATTTCTTACTCACTGTTCTAAACTGTAAAATCGACAGTAAGGACTGAATACTCTTTCATGTTCACACATTACCAATATTCTAAACCCATTTATTTGCACTCTGAGAACAGCTCTGTGCATTCAAATCTGAAAAAGAAAGCCTAATATAGCACTGGCTTTCCAAGATGTGTGATCTAATCCAGTTTGACCTTTTGACTTCTATTGAATAGTGTACCGTGCCGCATGCCTTTTCACATTGCTGCCTCAGTTGTATGGGATGATCACAACACCACACACTGTACAACATTGGCCTTCATCAGGCTTTGACACTTTGAAAATGGAAAGGCTTCCAAAGGCAAAAATAAACACGCCTTGGTTTTTGTTGAAACTCCCCCTGGGCATCCCAATCACTTCAAATACATTTTCCACACAAAGCAACGCCCTGTCATGTATCATCTTAGAGCTTAAACTGTCAGCCTGAAAAGCATTTTAAGGTGGTAAATATGTTGGGGATGGCATCGTTCCATATCTGTATTAGGGAATTCGATGCAGCTCCAGGTTTTTTGTTGCTGTATCCTGTGGTGCTGACTAATAGTTGATCACCCTAAATGTTCAAGTAATTCTTCACATAGTTGTGTGTTGACTAAATGTTCCCATGCTTTAGAGCTTTCATGCTTTAGTACAAGATTGAAGCTCCAGGTTACTTGAATTTAGGTATAACAACATGCTGGGCACAGAGAATAGCCCAACCCACACTACAGACTGCGGCAAGCAGTGATCAACCAAGATATATAGGCCTAGTTACCCATTGAAAAATTTAATTTTTTGTTAAAACTAGCATAAAGAGATGATATACTTCAACCCCATTTCATGCATTCAGTAAAGTGAAGCACGTAGACTTAAGGATCAGTTGGAATGACAGCTGAAGAATCACATTTAGAGCTACTGTGTCATCCTTTGACTGAATTGGTGTCTCGTGACAATGAGGAATGCAACGGTTTTTATTTAAGCATTTGTCTCATTTTAATTATACCTGTCTTATGAATTACATTAAAATCAAATTTCAAATGCAAGCCTTGATTATATTATGCAAATACTGTAAAGACGCAAACTTATTTTTTGACATTATAAAGTATGCAAAACACAAACGGCAATATTCCAATCTTTCTGATATATCTAGTTTAATAGAACAGCACAGGGAGCTAGAGTTTATCTATAGATGAATACTATTAAGATGAGAAAGGGCAAGCTTCCAGGAGTATCTAAACCTAATCCTATCCTTAAATCACAATTTTACCCCAAACGTTTAATTGAATCCTTACCATAGTCAATATAAGATTGTAAAATTGCTATTCCTCAGTGGACGGGTGAAAGATCATTCTCTCTACAACAGATGCTATTGAAAATGAGGACAGGATTAAAAGCAAGTTCTCTATCTTTTGTAATAGATTGCACTGCCATCCATGTTATTTGGGTAGCCCACACTTGGTAAACTTACTGTGACACTGCAGACCTGTATACAGTACAGGTCCAGGAAAGACTCTTCACTCAAAATTGCACACCACTCTAGTAGTATTGGAAAGATAGTATACCGGGTACTAATATAGCTCTGCAGACTGGCATTTGTTTTTACTTCACAAACTACTCCACATGTTATGCTCAGCTAGTCTTTCAGTGAAGTTTCATTGTCATCATCTTTTAAAATGATCCTATCCAGAATCTCAGACAGTGATCCAGAAAGCCGCTTCTGTCTCTGTGCCTCAGCTCTCTGGCAAACTCAGCAAGCAGGCATTCTCACTTCTCAACGGGCAATGCTAAGAGTCGACACGTGAGGGCAGGAAACATGTTGAGCCACTGGAGGCAGCAAGCAGAAAAGGGATTTCAGAAGACTGTACATTCGAAAACATGAGCGCAGCACGAATGCACAAATTTACCAGTTTGTGTTCTGTGTTTGGAGTCCCAGTGCAGGTAACCTCTCCAGTCTCCCACTAGTGCTGTACTACAGACAACTGCCAGTCTTTCTTAAAATGTACTGGTTGTAATCACTGACAGAATCGGAAGCTTTACTGTTATAATAAAAACCACCATCCGCACATTTTTTTTTTTTAAACACCTTTTTTAATAGACAATACTATTGTATATACAGGAAAAAATGGAATAAGCTAAATAGGCAACTAATAGATTGCTGTGTGCTCGTCCATTTATCTAAACTACTTTTTAAAACTCGGAACACGCATACAGTAATTTCACATGAACTCAGTAGGAAAGTAAAGCTTCTTGAACTGGGGACGCTGGACAGGGTAAAGGGTTAATACCTTGACTCTACATTTTATTTATGGCTATAAAATCAGGCAGGTCTGAGGGAAAGCAACCAATATCAAAACAAGTGTATCAATACACTTGGATTCTCTTTACACCTTGTGCCTCCCTGCATTTCCTTTTATTTCAGACATTTTTTATGTACTGTATAAATGTACTGTCAGCACCTGAGTCCACTGCCCGTACAGAAAGCCCAGCCGCTGCCACTCACAGAAACAGATGCTTTATTATTATCAGCTTTTTTAAAGGCAGTCACCAGATGAGCCTTGCTGTCAGTGGAGTGCGAGCCTGGCTGTTTTACGAGCTCCAGCCGGACAGATTTGTCCTCGGATGACCGATGACCACCCCACCAGCGCTCCTCTGTCACTGCGCATGAATAGTCATGAAGTGACTGAGACCTTTTCCTGTTGCAGCTAGCTTCAGCGCACACAGGCCCAACCATGGAGAGACAGGACCCACTGCAATGCTCTTAGTATCATGAACAGCCATTAACCAACACAGGTCGACATCTGCTTTATTCCCCCCACTGCTGTTCACATCAGTGCCATTAGTCACTTTCATAGGAGGCTTTCTTCACTGAGTCATCCAGCACTTACTATTGGGTGAAAGAATACGATAACACTAACTTCCTTGTTCATAAAGACAACTAACGGTTTTCAAGTTACAAAGGGATCTAATTACTAAAATTCCTTCGAATATGGCCATGTGCTACAATTGAAAACAATATAACAAGTTTCTGGATCAGGTGACTCTGTGTGCAATGCAGAAATCACATGATATTCTGTTTATTCTGTTTGCTAATTCTGAGAATTAATGCCTACAGCACACTGAAGAAAGCATCCTAAAAATCAAATTATGTGAAAAAATAAGCACACACACACACACACACAGAAGCCACGCAGTTAAACAGAAGTCTAGAACATATTAATGAATGGGTATTATCAATTCAACTGCAATTAGTGTAAATTGGCAGTTGTGTGTGCCAGTGTGAGCAGTTGAGCCATTCATGTCACTGTACCTCTCGCAGGCTCTATACATTTCCATGCAACGTGTTTTGACTTCTACATCCAGTAATGGCATACACAACAAATGGCACTGTGCTGTTTTTTAATCTTCACTGCATATTGTACAGCCTGTATGGCTATCTTTCATTTAACTTTGAGGATGGTTGACAGAGAGTGAACATGCTGTGTTTCTATTAGCACTCTACTGTACATTGAGGCTCAGAAAGACATGGATGTTACACAGTCTTTATTTCGCTCAGCTTAAACAGTCCATTAGATGCGTATTTATTGTTTAAAGTAGAAAGCTTAATGATTTTTCTGAATATGAAACAAATGCATATTCAGTGGCATTCACTAATGAGCTGAACAGACTCTCATAACCTCTAATATAATAAAAAGGAAAACTGTAAAGGACAGTGTTTGGAGATGAGATCTAGCAACTTGGAGGAATGTGTGTTTAAATCCCTCAGCCACTGACTGACTCCCTGTGTGTGTGTGTCCCTGAGTGACTCATCCAGCCTCACTATCTACTTTAGCTGTCAAAAAGCCTCTTCACAAAACCATCGTTTGCATCTTATTGTGGCAGAAAACCGGGATCTATTTTAAGATTTTATTTTCTTTCTTCAAACGAATTCCCATGGCGATAGAGGTTTGTGCAGCCCTTAGGTTTGGGCTTTTGAAAAGAAAAAAAATCCTTTCAGTCGATATATTCTTACAGGGCAAGCTATGTTGTTTCATTTTGTGCACATCAATCACTTTGTGCACATGTGATCCAAAGAAGGATTTTTAATATTATACTATACTTAAGTATTCATAAAACATTGTGTATAAAACTTGCTCTTTAACACCTTTATTACTACATTTTACATCAGCTTACATCAATGGCATCACATTTGCATGAATATTATATTTAAGCCAAGCAGAATGTACCAGGTTTGATGTTAAATCTAACTCAGCATATCCTGGAATGTCAAAATATTTCACACTGTAATAGGAGCAAAGGATACACATTGCAATTCTACAAAAAAAAACAACAACAAAAAAAAACACAACAACAATATTCTGCCGTATTCCAATTACGAATCCCATAGGAATGTCATTACAAATAAGGCAAATAAATAACACCTTAAAAAAATGTACTGCTAATGCTAGGAGAACCCAATCCAGACGTTCTCATTTTAAGTCACAAGATCTAGACCCTGCTCAACAAGGGAAGTCATGAAGTGAGCTGGGAATTGAAACCCCTACTCTTAGCTCCAAACCATTAAGACATGCTGATACCCGAGGAGTAATCAATTGGCTTGATGCTGTCATGAGCTTTTCCCCATCACTGAAAAGATGCAGCCACCTACAGGTATATATGAAGCTATGTGAATCCAGCCGTCCAACATTACCAGCTGCTGTACCTGATGGGAATGACATAAAACAGCCGGTATTTACAATAATCTTCAATTTTTTATATATAAATAAACCACTATTTTAAAAAAGAAAACTACAATGTATTGCCTTTTGCTTGCATTTAGGGAGTTGTAATCAGCAAATACAGTACTATGAACTAAATTCACACAGCGAGGGTGCATAAAGGTCTTGATAAATACTACATCACATGCCTTTATGAATGTAAAAGACATTAAAAACAGTGACTAATATACAGTACAGGGGGAATATTCTGTTTTTTTATGTTGCTATGGAAAGCATGACTCCCTAGCTGATTTGAAGGACAAATACATGACTGGAGTACCTGTACTGTATGTGACAATACAACCTCATTTTGTTAAATGCATTGATGTAGCAAAGTGATTTTCTGAAGCAACGTTTTTGTTTGCATGCACTGTATAGAGTAACATCAGTCATATCCTATAGTTACATTTATTTGTGGATCAAAAGGCTTTCAAATGTGACCAGAAGTTGATGTACTAGCTACAAAAAAAAAAAAAAATACATAATGCCATTCAAACAGCAAATCAGTCCCGGTTATGGTTAGATGATTTCAGCTTTCAGATTTGAAGAGATCACGCTGTCATGACTTACGATCCCTGGGGGAACCAGGCAGTGAGGTCACATGAGAGCCACATCCTAAAGACTTCCGACAACTGCTCAGAAATGACCAATAGAGATTGAAAACAATAAAATAATTGGGGCTTGCAAGAAGGGTGGCAAACTTGAAAAAAAAAATACAACACTGTTGAATACCAGGCAGTAATCTACAGATGTACGGGTAAGGAAAAAGTCACTTTCTTTATGATAATCAGTCCTGAAATAATGATCTTAACAGAAGCAGACCTTAATACCAACTTCCTAATATTTAAAAAATAATATTCACACACCTCATTTCACTGTATCTAGAAAGGTTAATAAGTGAGACTAATAATGGTCTAAAACCCCAGCTGGATTAATACAGATTTAGAGAGTGCTGGTATTAAGATCCTCCATGGTTTAGATCATTACAATAGACCCCCATGTGATCAGCTTGTGCCCAAACCACACACTTTCTGCACAAACCATGCTTTAAATAACCTCTGCACTAGAGGACGGCTTTTTTAATAGGCCTGCTGATTGTTCACGATCCAGCCTGTAATTCAACCTGTTCCATTAAATGCAAGCTCCCTGTAACAAGTACTTGGCAATGCCAGCTGAACTTCAACAAAATGTTCACTTGTGTGCAGACATGCCAGAACCCATTCCTGTACAAGCACCCTGTTAGTGTTCTAAAGTGTACACCCCCACCGGGAAGCCCCTTGTGGATGACAATGGGTCGATCTCCTCCACCCCCCCTCCCCAGAGCAATGGTTCCCTTACCTCTCATTGTCCACGCTCCTGAATCCAGGTAAGATGTGCCGGAAGCTGCTGTTTCTGTCGAGCTTGGGCTGGCTCTTTGTCCTTTTGATGGATCCTTTTAGCCGACGGCTCAGAAACCCCTGTAGGGAGGTCGGGATGAGAGAATAATTAACACACAGCAAAAGAGCGTCCTGCACTAGCTAAAACTATCTGAATTTTTCTCAAGTTCCCTTCATCTGTGACTGCTGGAAGCAACGTGTACTGTTGTCAGCCCAGCTCTGAAGATTCCACATCGGCTCCTGCTGCTCAACGAGCTAAGTCTGCTACGTCGGTGTGAGACTTCCCTAAGCCCTGGTTGCCATGGAAACTATTGCCTGGCATTAAAAAAAAAAAAAAAAAAAACAACTGTCTGCAAGACAAGACTAGCATATATACACCATACACACCAAGTTCTGAGAAATGCATCTGTGCTGCTTTTAATTTTTGTTTTGTGTGTGGTTTTTTTTCTATTTGTTTCAGTGCATTCTAAAGCAGTAACGGATTGGATCAGCTGCACAAACAGACTGAATGCAATCGATTTTAAAAAGATTCCACATATTGCTCTTTGTCATGTGAAACAATGGAAAGATGCCAACACCATAATGGTGACCCTGCTGTATTAAAACAACACTTCATGCTTGAAATCAGCGTGCTTTTGTAATCAGCACAAATTGACGGTGATATGGTATAATTCCAGCAATCATTTTAATAAGGGCAATTTTAAGCTGGCATGCATTGCAGAACCCCATAAAGTGCTGTGTATCCATCTCATGCACATTCAGCACCCTGTGGAATACATTTCTACGCACTGGCTTTCTTTGCATGAAGGGTTGAATCTTTATGTAGCTGTTTTACTTATTGGAGGTTTAATGTTTTTTTTATGTCCCCCCAGGACAACACTGGTAATGAATTCTAGAATCTCAGAGTTCTATTAAATGTGGGTTATGTGATTAATGTATAATTAATAAACCAGCACAATATTTTATGCAGACAGATCATTTGGTAGAATTAAAAAATAACACTTGTAGTTTAAATTCCAATGGAACAATTGCTATCAATTTGATATTCCACTGACATGGGAAAACAAAAAAAAATCAATTATTATTAGTTTAACAATTCAGGGAGAGTACAGTTAAGGCTGCAAACGTTTAATAGATAAAGCATTTAAATACATACATATATATATTTATATATATATCGGTTTTACAGTTTTTATATTTACAATTTTACATTGGTTTTGACTTGCACAGTATTTACCTTCAGTGGTTCACAATGCATGAAGATACTGAAGTAAAATCAATGCAGGATTCTCGTTTAACAGTATATTTTCAGTGAAAGGATTAGTAAATGACTATGTTGTTGAGGATGTTTGGTTTGCTTTTTACAGCACAACAGTTTGACATAATTCAAGACATCACATAAAAAAGTTTTGTTCGCTAATATACACATTTATTTTTTCTGCATAACATGGACTTGAATTCCATCTGTGCTGGAGAGTTGCAATAAGTGAACTACAAAGGACCAGGGCCAGAGGCCACTTGGACACCGCTTACCATAATTGGCAAGAACTTGGGGATGAGGACTATTTAAGGGAATAATATTTGAACACAGGGAAAAAAAAATTATGCTAACCACTGTAAGAAAATAAATGAGCTTAAAGGCAATGAAGATAAGGCCAATCCTCCTTGTCCCATGAATGGCAGCACAATTACTCTTTCCAAAAAAAGAATGTGCAGACATGTCCATTCTTTGGCCTGTCTTCTCATGCAGATGTATACCGTTTCCTGTACCCGCTCAAGGGGAACTCTTCACTCGGTGGAAAAGTTCTCAGAAAAAGGAGCAAGCCAGCATATGATCATGTATAGTATCACATTGTAGCTCTAGACATGAAGGCACTGGTTCTGTGTGTGGGATGTGATTAGTGATGATACCGTCGTCAAATGTAATCTCTATAATGACTGGCATCCAGCTATTATAACAGCAGACCAATACTGGGTGGAAGGCAGGCCCTGATTAGCACATCTCTGATATGGTTTATGGGATGCCAAATACATGATTTACGAACAAAACTGCAGGATTAATAAATGAATGCCTGATACCTAAAAAATGAATGTATAAGCGACTCCAGTCTGCGTCTTCAGTTGATGCACAGTAATGAATCTGCTGTATCACACTATATATCTACAATCGAATCAAGCAGTCACCCAATGGATGATGCCTGGACTTCTTTCTCCCCTTTTTCCAAAGCATCAATGCTGCTATGCTGTTGCTGGAAATGCAAAGCTCATCGTTCGGTTCTAGCACTCAGTTATCATGCAATCGTTTCAAGCTGTGCACCCGCTAATGAATTAGAAAAGTAGGGGGTGTTCTCTACTCTTTGTGCGATTGATGGGTTTATTGACAAAGCCCTCCCTTTCTCTCCATGCTGTTTGCATGCATTCATCATTTCATGCATCACATTTCCAGAAAGTGCTCTGAGAACAAAGTACACTTCAGAGCTGGCATGCGATTCGGTATTATACAGCATGGGTTTCAGATATTCACAAGCAGAGGATCCAAGAGCAATTTTAGCTTTGTTCCTAATGTAAGGGTCCCCCTGGCAACAAAAAACAAACCACACAGACAACATGTCTGTTACATTGAGGGGTGGATTCCATATATATAAAAAAAGAACTCTTTATGACATGTATTATTATTATTATTATTATTATTATTATTATTATTATTATTATTATTATTATTATTATTATTATTATTATTATTATTCACCCCTTAGTGTCTGTCTATGCAGTATCATTTCTCACATTGATTTCTCATACCAGCAGTAAAATAGAGACCAACAATAACATGTGTATTTATGTTTCAGTTTTTATGATTCCATCTATGGTTCTAGAAACACCAGCTCACCTGCCCCCCATGACAATGACAGTGACAGTCATGAACAATGAGCACCTTCCTATTTAAACCCCAAACTCTCTGCAGCCATTGCTTGTTTACCCTAACCCCTCCCACCCGCCACTCGAATTCCCTGCGGTAATGACATCACCATCCTTCACGACCTCTGGGGTTCATCGCCAGGGTAATATTTTTTTCATGGTAAAAAATGGCCTGTTTCACAGCATGTAAGACCTAAAAATAAGTATTTCAAGATATTTCAGGATTAAACATAACAGTTCTTAAAGCAGAAAAAATAGCTTTGTCACGTTCAACAACAAATATCAGGTAAAATACAACAAATATTTTACCTGAAAAACAGTAAATTGTATAATTGTTTTATATGTCCACCTTGAAAAGAAATTTTATTTTCACCATCAGTGATTTACCAAACAACTTAAATAAATTATGAAATCCATAAAAAAAAAAAAAAAACATCGTTCTCAGCCCGGCAACAGGAATTCCAGTTGTTAGAATTGTAGCAAGTAATATAACATATGAATGTATTTCAGCTGACAGCATTCATTTAATTATTAATTTAATTGCATTCCCTGCAGTTTTTTCAAATATTATCACAAAAATTTAAAGTAAATGAAGAAAAAAAAAATATTCTAATAAGATGTCATCATCCTTGAGTGAAGTCAAACAATGAAACACCCCACCTTTCAATGGAATGGTTTGCATTGAAAGATTCTGTTTCCTTTTTTCATTAAATTGAATAGAGAAAAGCTCTACCTCAGGGAAATTTGAAACACACAGCAGAAAGAAGACACTGCGGCCGGCTGGAGGGAAGCAGTGAAGGCAGCAGCAAGCTTTAAGAAAGAAACGATGCCGTGGATGAAGCTAGACATGCTTTGCAGATGAAAAAAGTGACCTTGAGAACAAAATGCCATTTTCATTCACTAATCAATGCTGCCAGCAAGACGAAATGCACAATGCATTTTGTTTTCCATTTAAAAGTTGCATGTGCAGAAAAGCTACACAAATTAGACAGCCTCCAAGTAACAGCCTTCATAAGCAATGTCTGATGAATTCTAACACTGTTTAAAGGATGGTACATTTTTCAGTAACTGGTAACTGTAATGGTTCCTTTTTCATCCTCAACACATGCATATGTCTGCAACAGCAAACTGCTGTATCATTTACAATAAAAAGTGTACACTTTATTGATTCTTGTAGGACCGGTGTTCAATCGATTTTTATTTTTAAATGATACAGCTGATCTGTGGCACAGGAAGACCAATTTAGTGGGTTAACTTTAATCCCATTGAATTCAAGGCACTAGATTTCTAACTGGATTTAAGGCAAGCACAAGCTGAACAGAGCAAAGAACAAAGCAAGACCGTCACACAACGTATATACCTCGAATATTATATTAAAAGCTGTGTGTGTGTGTGTGTGTGTAGAGAAGTGGTTAACAACACTCTTGCTCCCAAAACATGCAGTTTTAATCACATAACTGGGAAAGAAAACCAGAGACAGAGCACAAGCCTTAGGATGCCATGCTTAAATTACCACACAGGGGGATGAAGCTAACTTGTCGATTCTCATGCTTCCCCTCAATTACTCAGTAGCTACAGCAGCGCTTTCACCATTTTCTGCTAAATCTATAAAACCATTACTAAACATAGAGAAACTCCTGAAACAAAAGGAGATGAAACAAAAGCTGGAAAACAAAGTCCAATGTTGCAATTGGAAAAAAGAAACATGTAGTGGTTTGATTTCATGGTTAGAAAACTGCTAAGAAATAAATAATAATAATAATAATAATAATAGAAAACGCCTTTAGGTTCATTCCGTCTGAAGTGAGAAAATGCTGGCATATCTCTGGTTTTCATTGAAAATCTAATGTTTATTCTTCCCAACCGTATGCAAGATATGTGCCCCAATGCTTCCGTAATTGGACCTTTAAGACTCACCAAGGCTGATTTTCTGAAGTGAAGTGGGGAGGCATATTTATGTTACACTTGCCAGGGACTAAAATGACCCCAAGCGCGGTTCTACTCCAAGTTACCCTACATGGGGAAATAGGGGTGACGAAATTGGAAATGCAGGTGATTTAATAAACAAAAAGATGACATTGATGGCTTCAATATTAAACAACTCTCCAGCTCAACTGGTTCAGGAAATACAAGATTAACGTGGAGGGAGGGATAGGGCTGAAATGTGTGTGCATGCCAGCACGCAATTTTCTAGATTTGATGAAATGACCCTTAAACTGTGACGAAGGGATGTCAACTGCATTCAATGTTAACTGCATTCAATAATTTGGTTGTGCATTTCAATTGAGAATGTATCAGGTAAGCTAACACTACTAGTAAGCTAACACAATGTATGAAACGTGTTTCACAATACTATATATCAATTCAATACTAATTCAAGCTCACTAGAATGTTTTAGTAAGGAGCAGAAGCTTCCTTTTTTATGTCCTAATCATTTTCAAGGGGAGCCAATATTTTATTAAAAAGTGCTGTGTTTGGAATACTATAAAACACACTGAAGGTTTGTCTCAGCACCTCAGTTGCACGTAAGTAATGTACCAATGCCAGTATTTATCCAAGTGGAATCTACATTTATAGCATATACGGAGGTGCAAACATGCCATTAACATTTTATTTCCTTTCTGGCATGCAGCGTTTATTTAGCCTTGAAGAAACATGTAGCTAGTGCTGCTGCTGCCGAAAGATTCATTTAAAATACATTCCCCATTCCTGGGGTGGTTTATAGATTTGCCTTTTTTTACTAATTATTTTACCAGGATGAAAAGTCCATTCACATATTCAATCATTCACACAATGACATATCACTGCAAATATGACATTTGGCCATCAGATGCTGAAAAGAAGCACTTTAAAATCTGACTCGCCTGCCATGCAATAAACTGCCCCTGCATTTAACTATCCATATTGTATAATTGCACAATTGCACGCTGCAAAACCAAGCATGTGAGTGCCTTACAAACTACTTTGCTTACTTCAGTCTTTTTACACAGAGACATGATAATTACACTTGCAAGCATAAGCATTCCTCCATGTTAGAAGCTTCTCAAGTGCTCCCCTCAGACAAAACAGCTGTTCACAGGCGGGTTAAAAGCATCAGAAACCATTTTTACTAGAGCTAGTAGAATCCACATCGATTCACAGATTGTGAAAGGTCCTTATTATGGGTTGCAGGCTGGAGTGTGAAACAGTAACTCGTCTAAATTAGAAATACGAATACATGTTCTTTCCTACTGCACCTCTTTTCCTTTGGCTTACATCTCCATATGGTCATAAAAAAAAATTGTTAATTGAAGCTCATCTTTCTGCTAATGTGTATGATGAAGGAACTTCATAGGGTATTATCTTGGCAAGGGTTTGTAGGAAGTATGCCACTGGCAATGAAAATGTTTTTAACGTAGCATATTTAATATCACAAAATGTCTTATGACAGAGTGTGTAACTTGCAAGTTATGTGAAAGCACCAGTAAGCTGATTAACTAAAACTGCCATTTATTTATTTTGTGTAAAAACTAGAAGGGTATATGCCAAACACAGCAAATAATAGGAAGGTGTTCATCCTGGTAAGGGTGTAACACTTTGTAATAACAATCTGCAATTGAGCATGCTTTGTTCTCCCACAATTACAGAGGCGGATCCACAGTTTCAATACAAATTCACAAGTTTACCCTTTCAGTCTTAGAGCTGTATGTAATCATATGCTGTCAGAAATCATGCTGGAACCTCATGAACTCCAAGGTCTCAGTCTTTAGTAGTATATAAATATTTGTAAAAAAAAAAAAAAAAAAAAGTCCTTTTCTCATGTACACTCAATAAAGGAGCTGAAAGGGTTAAAAAAAAATCATGTGCTGTCATAGAAACAAACACCTTTCCATTTAGGAGAGCATTAGGGCAGAGTGCGTGTGCTCATACCAGTGAAAGAGTTTGTGACGCAGTAAACTTTCTTAGCTCAGTTAAAGGTAATCGATTCTTGATTATTACCCCTGTAATGGAAATTGACACTGCATGTGAGCACGTCTAGCATAAGCACTATAAATATATATATATATATATATATATATATATATATATATATATATATATATAGTTTAATTGCCTTTTTGTTCCTACTCCACTGTGTACACATTGTCACTACCAGTCACATGATTAATGCTCACTCACAGAAATTGATTTGCCCTCTCTAAAACACATAGCAGGGTCAGAATGAAGGCTTCTGTTCAATGCTTCACATTTGCACTCTCAAACGTTACTTTTCATATCAGTTTTATACTCCATGGGCCACATTCCCTGATCCCTACCTGATTCCAGCCTGTGGGTACAACTACGACCCCATGCAACGTGGAAAAGCTTCCGAATCCCCCATGTCAGCCACAGCAGGAGTGCTCTGTATTCCGATGGGATTAGGAAAATGTGGGAATGTTCAGCACAATGCCTGCCGCAGTGGCGTGCTTTAACACTTAACTGGATTTCTACCTCAAAACCAAAGAGTTCCAAGGATGACAAGGGGCGTGTATATATAAGCAGGCTTCAGCAGATAAAGCAGACATAGTGGCAGACAGAATGTAGTAAGAGCACTCAACCTCAACCTTCCCCAATTTAAACCATTACCAAGGAAACCACATCTATGTTACCGGAACAGCGTGACGCCATCGGGTTACATGAACACTTTGAGCCTTTCAGGGACACCTAATGAAACAGGATTTTTTCATGTTTCTGGGGAAAAAGATGCCACTACTGTATGCCCAGGAATCAGCTTTTTAGTGGTAGGTTCTCATTCATAGCCTCTAACAAACTGTAGTCTGGAGAATCATTCTATCTCTTAGCAACTTCCATTATGGATGGCTTAAATACTGATTATGAAGATCTATGAATCACGCAGCAATAAATTACTTCTGACAGCTCTCAAGATTAGACTGCCCCCTGCTGGAGAGGACTGGAATTAACCAGAACATGAACAGAAATAAAACCAAGCACAGGGATATAAGAACTACCGTAGACTTATTGAACAGTTAAATGTACTGTTTATCATTGCTATTCATTTGATTATATATAGCATCTTGCTGTATAGCAAACCACTGTACAGCAGTTGAAGATTGCAATTGTAGCTAAATACAGACGTGCTCAAATTTGTTGGTACCCCTCCACAAAAAACGAAGAATGCACAATTTTCTCTGAAATAACTTGAAACTGACAAAAGTAACTGGCATCCACCATTGTTTATTCCATATTTAATAGAAATCAGACTTTGCTTTTGATTTTTTATTCAACATAATATTGTAAATAATAAAACAATGAAAATGGCATGGACAAAAATGATGGCTAACCTAATGACCGCTAACCTAATATTTTGTTGCACAACATTTAGAGGCAATCACTGCAATCAAACGTTTTCTGTAGCTCTCAATGAGACTTCTGCACCTGTTAACAGGTAGTTTGGCCCACTCTTCCTGAGCAAACTTCTCCAGCTGTCTCAGGTTTGATGGGTGCCTTCTCCAGACTGCAAGTTTCAGCTCTTTCCATAGATGTTCGATAGGATTCAGATCAGGACCCATAGAAGGCCACTTCAGAATAGTCCAATGTTTTGTTCTTATCCATTCAATGAGACTGATGAATTACAAGCTGGAGTCATTTTCTTTGTCAGGTTTCGCTGTCCTTTCCTCCCATGGCTTGACTTTCCCTGCTCAAGAAGATGCTTTTTGACCTGTTTACTGGGTTGCAATTGCTAAGACGACACCAGATGAGAAAGGAACATTCTCTCAGGGAGGATTTAAGCCAGAAGTTGTTAATAGAGGACTGAACATCAATAATGAACACCACACACTCACGATGCCTGGGATGTAGTGCCTCAATGTTTTTTACATCCCTTTAATGGAATATCAGACAAGGCAATGTCACTAAAACCAACTGAAAAACCAAGACAACCAAGCAAATGAATACAGGAAAGAAACGGAGAGTCGACTAACTGAACAGAATTATAAAGTTATCTACTGTAGATCCCAATTTGTCACTAAAGAAATGTGAAAACATGTGCCTAAAGCAGTGGATAAATAGAGGAACACAATGCATGAATTGAAGGAGTGCGGACCAAAGCATGGCAATACTAATTACTGGTCCCTTCTTGTTCTGTTTTAACAATATAGGTTAAAAGCTGAAGCTTCCTGGCACCTGACCTTCATACTGTAAGTGATCTAGCTGCAATCTGATCATGTGACCGACAGCAAAGGTACCAGGATGCACCAGTTTATTAATAGCATTAAATTTGAAATATTTGTGTATCCTAAATGATATAAAATCAATCCTGGAGAATGGGCTAGCACTGCTTTACAGTATAACGGAAAGACCAACTATATAAACACGGGATTGACAATATCACAGATTGGACACAGAGAGCTGCTGTAGAACAGACAGCCTTACAAAGATTTCAACAACCACAACACCCTTGGAAATAGAAGACCGAGGCTGAGACAGAGAGACAGAAAGCCTAAACAACAGCATTCTTCCTTTTGACTTTGTAATGCAAATTCAAACCCTTTAGTGATACTGTATCAGCTATGGCCAACATTTTGCATAACCTGGAATTTTAGGATTGAGACATAAGTAAAACAAAAACAAAAAGTATTTATTTAACACCATGTAATCAAAGAAAATATAAAATGATATCACAAAAGTCTACCGGAAGCCATAATAGTAGTACAGTATTTCCTGTTAGATTTCGAAAGGTCACATTTTTCTTTTGTTGTCGTATATGGAAAACTACAAAGTGGTGTGTAATTCAATATGTTCACGTAACATTATCCAGCAGGTTTCATTCGACTTTATGAAGCAATTATATAGGGTGATGCAAAAACTTTTGACCATAGCTGTAGATTCAAGGAGATTCTTTTTCTGGATAACACTCCACGTTTTACCAGCTCTTCATAAAAACAATATCTGTATACAATATAAAACATATATAATATATAGGGGGGCTATTTGATCTACACAGTGGAGGGTTTAAATAACGCTGTTATTTAAATAATTACAAAATGTACCTTCCTGAAATACTGTACATTTTTACAGACATTCATACACACTAATATGCATTGCTTGGTTGTTTGATTTTCAGTAACCTGGATGGTTTATTAGTTAATAAGACAGTATTTAAACATTAAGCACAGTTTTAAGAATGTAGACATGCCCAGATGAAGTGACCTCTTTGATACGTTTCCACTGATATAAAAATCTATACAGAATCTTCCCATGAAATGTGCTTTAGGGAGATGCAATATAATGCAATGTCTTAAACCCTGTCATCTCTGCATTGCACTCAATACATAAATATACAATACATTCACAGTGGATTTTAATGGAACCTTGACAGCTTAACAACCTTATTTTTTTTCAGTGCTTTCTTATGTAATGGCAGAGATTAGAACACTGTTATTCTCTAGGATTCAAAATGGAAAAGGATTTCATTAGGTTTTATTATGAGTGTGCATCGTTCATCATTCTAAAAGACACTGCTTCATGTCAAGAAAATCTGGCAGATGACAAATTAATAACTTATCATATTTCAAAGATTTAACACATGTTTCAAACGTCAGGAATCTATTACAATTAGTTTTTTTCTTAGGAGAAAACCTTGATGGCATCTTTTAATTAAACATATTCATGAGCAAGACACCAGTATCTGTTTAGCCGATTAAAACATATTTAATGGAGAGGAAAACCACTTTTTTGACTGTAAACAAGGTTTGATTAAGAACACAGCAATTATATCGTATGATTGTGGGATATTACAAGCTCTTTATTATTTCCAGTGCAAGGCTGTGACTCAGTAGTGGTTAATATATGGATGTAGACATACTGTAAGCAGTAGGTTGCATTTGAGCTGCCCTAATTTTGTGTTGAGTTCTTAGCATGCACATGGTGCCTCACTGCAGAAATAGAAGACTGGAGTTTAATTAACACGTTTACTCCTGCTACCTTCTCAAGGCTCAAAAACTGGAAAAGTAAAGGAGGGGAGGGGAGGGAGGGGGTGGTGGAGGGAAAGCGGTGAACAGAAATAAAAAACGAGAGCGAGCAAGAATGAGCTATTGTGCAGTTCGCAATCTAGGCAACCAAGACAGATGAGATGTGCATTTAGCTTAAATTTATGACAGCAGCATTATGGGGGATAAAGCAAGGTGTATTTCACAGTATCTAACCTTCAGGGCTTACTGACACTCAATCAAGTCTGTCTGGTAATGACTCCTTATAATGAGTTAGCACCGCCTATCACCCCAGATAGAAAGTGATGTGCTTGAGAAATATGAAGGGAAACTGAGCTGACACATTGCCGACTGCAGTGAATATTATCCAGCTAGTCATTGACTTATTTATGAAACATCCATGACAGGTTTGGCTGTGCATGCTTGTTTTTTTCTTGATAGGGGAAATGAAAGTTTAGGAGTCAATACCCCATCTCAGATTCTAAGCTTCATTAGATGAATTTGTTTTTTAAAATGTAAGGTCTCGGTCTACAAAAATCTAATTCAAAGCAACTGCAATGACATTACTTGGCCACCGAATGGCACTGTGAAAATGGAGAAATAACATTAGAAATGTATAATAATAATAATAATAATAATAATAATAATAATAATAATAAATAATAATAATAATAATGCCTACTTTTTTTGTTTTTTTACTGCATCATTCTAGATATTGCTGTAAGCATTGAGAAACCATGGTGACACTTTCCAAACAGCTGTCTGTCTCTAAACTTAAGCATCACAGCTTGGGAGGATTGCCTTATTTCTCTCAATCTCATATCCCCTGCTGCACCCTGACACCACATGTGAGAGAAACATTTCATTACATATTTCTGCCTTGTTGACCATGAAATACTGCACAGTTTCCAAACCAATTCAAATTGCTTTAAATCCCTCTTAGCCGCCGCTCACACTACATGTCCGAAATAACAGTCTTTTTCTCTTCCAGTTTTGAGCTCTCCGATAAACAATTACAGGAACATTTACATCAAGGGAAGACCACTCAGGCAGAGGACTTTGTGCTCTTCAAATGCTATCTAAATTAGGTCTAAAAAAAGTGTTGCAATTTAGGAAGGTTTCTCAAGGAAATCAAGCTGACAAAATTCCATTCTGTCTAAATTGCCTGCTATTGTTTATATATATATATATATATATATATATATATATATATATATATATATATATATATAAACATGTATAAACATTATTTCATGCAAACCAGCACTAGATTGTAAACATGCCAAGTAGCTCATGATTATAATTATGTTCTGTTCAGAATCAATCCACAAGACCCAAACACCTCCATTGTGCTTCAAATAAGTATTGCAATGTTTCCTTCTGCACTGTAACACTCATCTCGTTCCAGTGTCAAACTGGGGCTGCTGCTTCTTCCATCTGCAGCCTCTTACACAGTGGTCAAGTCCTGTATATTCGTAACACGCTTTGCATAATTAACATTTATAAACGTATTCCCCTGCTTCTAAAACATAGGCTCTGTTTAATGACACTCCCCCATCCACATCTCCATGCTGCCTGTTGATAACAAATCAGATATTTAAGCATATTACGTTTGAAGTAAATAGGACTGCCGTATCTATGACATCCCTTATAAAAGTTTCCCATGGTAAAAGCACAGGAAAGTGTATTAAAGCACAGTGAAAGCATGGTGAATCATAGGTGAGCACTGCAAAGACCAGTGAGGTATGGTAAAGCATATTAATAAACATGGCAAACCAGGGTAAACTGTGGTAAATGCACTGTATAATCATAGGAAAACTGCAAAGATACAGTGGAAAAATACCACAGTAAACTTTTATAAGGGACGATTCATGGTATGCTTTGCCTTTCCCTAGTAGAAAGCCTGGTCTGAACCTGTTGTATAGTATATCACACACACACACACACACACACACACACACACACAGAACAGTTTTGACAGCTTCAGTTCAATGCCTAGGGGACCTTGGTGCACATTGCAACCAGACTGAAAGGCTTCATTGTCAGTTTGCTGCTTGGAAGCAGCACAGCTTTAGACGTGTGTGTCAAGATACAATGCTGCTTTGCCAGAGCACAGGGACAGATATCTATCTGCTGGACATGTCAGAGACACAACAGTGGAGCGGTGAGGAGATTCTGGGCTTCGATTACCAGAAAAGCTGACTCCAAATGGAACACTTTGTGGAAGAAACTCACAACACTCCAAGTCCTGTACTTAAATAACATAAATAACACTTCAGTAACATTTGAACTCCTCTTCCACTCATTCAGTAGTGTATTATTCGATGGTCTCTACATTTTATCCTAGTGCCATGAACGGGCAGCGGAAGGAGGCTATGAAGTGAGAACCAGCAGGTGGGGAGGTCACTAATCTCTTACACTCACACACTGCAGCGGCACACTTCCTTGAGCAAGGCAGACCAATACGGTCAAACAGAATGAGTGACTTATCAAAAATGATGAACCCTGACTATGAAGAATACGCTTTCGTGTTTTAAAAATTGCAAGCAAAGCCTTTGAGCCCTTTTTGAATGCATTTCCCGAGTGATGATATCCATGGGGATTACCTGGCCCGCTATAAACTAAGCATTGTACCTTCTGTGTACAGAGCCATTTCATGGTGAATGATAGTAGTAGAGCAAGGTCTTTGTAATTGCTTCCATCGAATAGCCAGCCACACAGAAAGCAGAGGTAATACAATTATAATAGCCCTATTCTGCATTCCCTATACCTCAACCTGCATGGCTTCAGGCATTTATTTTCCACATGCACACTAGGTTGCAGCTTCATCACAGAAGTACAGTCCTGTTCTTGCTAGACAATGACAAAACCAAGTGATGGCTTTTAAAATGCACCATGTCGGTGTGCAGCAAGTACTAATGTATGCGGCAGGTTGTCTAGGCTACGGAAACATTATGTCATGAGATAAGTGCGAATGGCACTAAGCAGGAGAAATTAGGCTTCTGTTACATGGCTTCATTGTTTAAAATTGAAATTGTATGGAAATTAGATTGTCCTCGACAACATTAAACTTAATTTTCGAGCAGAAAAACCTTGTAATGATTTTCATTTTTAGAAAATGAGTTCCTTTTTTTTTTTTTTTAATGCATTCATTACAGATGCCTTGTTGTCCAAAAGCTGTCCATTAGATGGCACTGTACTGATGAATTAACCTTGAAATTGACATTGCTCTGAAACAAGTCTGAAAACAGTCCCTATTTATTTTCTGCTGTTTTTTTTTTTTTTTTTTTGCATTGGAATTAAGAAATTACAAAATGGTTACCTCTTTCAATTTTCAAATTAGGCCACTGGATCCAGTTTCACTCTGCTGCACACCTGCACTCATCTGCTCTCTTACAAATAGTGGAGGACAGTTGTTCCAGCAAGAATCTGAGCCTTCTGTGTGTCCCAAAAGGAATGCAATATGATGTTAGCAAAAATACATAGCCTTAAGCACAATGCTTTTAAAGCACAATGTTCTAAAGTCTACAGTGTCTGTATGTTCATTTTCCCCAGGTGTGATGAAACAAGAGTTTATTTAATGTTTGCACAGTAATTTACCAAGTTCAAAAAACAGTTTCAATCCCAGATGAAGAAGAAATGTGATTTTTACAGCTCATTTCTTGCCCATTTCTTTTAAACAACTTTAACTTAGCAATATACAGTTGTAGTCAAAAGTTTGCATACCCCAATGGAAATGTATAATTTCTAGAAATTTCTCAAAAACAAAGAATTATAGAGAAAATCTTTTGTAGCAAAAGTTTTGCTTTTGTGGATGAGGAATAAGTCAATATGGGAAAAAGTAAAGAGCTATCTGAAGACCTTGGGCAGAAAATGATTTATTGTCATAAAGCTGGAGAAGGGTACAAGAAGATTTCCAAGCATTTAAGTATCCCAATTTCAACTGTATCTATCCATGCAACATATTTGTTTTCACTAGTAGTTACCTGGTTTTTCATGTCGCTGCATTCATTTTTATTTATAACAGAGCTGAACAGTAGTAAAGCATTTAGTTAATGTTGTACCCTGAGACTGTTGGATCAAATACCAGCAAACAATTACATTATTACCCTGTGCATCTACACACATTATTTTTGCCAGCAGTTAATAGTTTATTTGCTTTCCATGGAGACAGTTAACTGAAGCATCAGGGTGAGATCAATTAAATGTGACTTTTATTTAGAGTGTTTGAATGGTACTGATTGTGCATCCCCCCCAATTCAATTAAAGGTAGAGCCTTGATAAGGGCAAAGTAAAACCTCTGAAACGTGCTAAAATGTATAGGCAAATTAAAAAGCTGCCCAGCTGAAGTGTTTTAATAGAAATGACCGTTCTCCGACAATCCCATGCAGTCCTATAGTATCCGATACAGCTAAAGACACGGACATAATGATTAATGATTAGCTTGGAAAGGTCTACAGCTTTTCTCAAACATCTGTGGGAATCACAGAAGGAAAATGCAAACAAGAAAGCAAACTGCTTCTGCAAAGCTATCTTTAAAAAGGTTCAGGGTTATGGGTAGTACATGACCTAATGGACACTTCCTTCTAGTGTGGTTGAACTTGCTTAAAATACTACAGCTGTCCACTGTGAAATATGCACTGACAGAATGAAGCAATAAGCCCAAACTCTCCCTATTAATCAGGGAACATTTAAATGGGAAAAACGGGTTAACCAAACAGAGTTAATGTGATGTGAGAATTCTCCCTGTGCAGCTCGCACCTACCGCATAAATCTCAAATGACATTCACAGTAAGATGGTTATTATTGAATTATTATTCAAGAAACTGGCAGGACGACCAAATGATTTGAGATGAGAATGTAAGGCCCTGTCCACACTATGCCTTTAAACCTTTAAATCGGCTTAAATGTGCTAAATACGGTTAGCATCTACACTACGCAGCGTTTAATACTGTATCCTCCAATATCCCAAAATGCTTTCTGATAAGTGGACATTACAAATACAGAACTCAGAACAGACGCCTGAAGGAGTTGAAGGAGCGATGTGTTCAGATGCCGAAATCAAGGCACTTACTGATATCTGGAGACCGTTGCTGCCTTCTCCATTGCTGATAAGAGACAACCCCATAATGTTCATGCTAGGCAATATGATTGGATGTAGGAGGCCAGACATGACGAATGCTGCCTAATGTACTGTATGCACCTGGAAGCTCTGTATTGTGACTGGGGGTGACTCATGAGTTCTACCCAAATCAGAGGGCTGAACCTCGAATCTGTAGCGTACAGTACAACACACTATACAGTATAACAGCATCATGTTGAGATCTGATGTTCCCCAATGTACTGCACCCAATAAACAGCCCCGTGTGCCTCAAGATATGTCAATACATAAAGAAACGGGATCTCAAATTTCACACTGGGTCGCTTGTACCCAACAGCACCACCGCCAGGTTAGGGGCTGAATTGAAAACGCAGTACTGACCTAGACGAGGGATGTTTAAGAGGAACTTTGACTTACATCCAACAGAAATGTAGGCTTATTTTATTATGATAAAGTAAACTGAAAAAATCAATCATAATGGGAGACAATACCGACCCCTTTCCTCAATGCTTTTGGAAATCATTCTGAGTATAACAAACTCTCCTCTGTTGTATAATAGAGCCCTTTCTGCAGGCTTCATTATTTTATAAGGCAAGGGCTGTATTTCTAAAAGGATTGATGGAGAAAGGCAGGTATGTGACTGCTGTTGAGCAGGGACTCTGTACAAATCTAGTTTGACAGATTTAGGATTGCACTGGTTACAAGGGACTTACCGCGGTGCAGTAAATGACTCTTAAATACAGCCAATATCCTGAGGACCGCAGGATTGTGGGATTGTGCCTGGGTGATTTCTTTATTAACACACAGCACTCTCCCTGCTTTCCAAGTAAGACGTTTTAGGAAAAGAATGGACAAAACAGGAGACGGCAAAGACAGGCTTTTAGTATTTATTTGCCATGCAACTGTTTTTTATGCTTTGCAGTCTTTTATTTTCTACCTGTTTTTTTTTTGCATTGATTTAAATATAGATTTTCTAGTTAAAACATGTGTGTTCATTAATGCGTGAAGAGAAATAACCGTTTAAGGTAATAATTTTTTGCAGTGGTGGGTTTGAGACAGCATTACATTACTCAGATCTGTTGCTTTGATGAAATTCAACAAGGTTAGTATATCAGGTGGTAATAATCCCCTGCTTAATCGGTGACAGCGCTGCAGAATCTACCCCAGGCATCTGCTATGTGGTTTCAGATCCAGGACTGACCACATGATGCAGTGGATCAGTGCACTAGCCCATCCCACACTGTTACTATTAGGCTCTTCACACAGATTAAACCACAGTGCTAAAAAACCAAATTGACTGTTCATTTCCTCAATTACCAGCAATGACATACAGTATACTGTATGGTAAACAGCACGCTGTGAAACTATTAAAATGCATAATTAAGAATGTATTTTCCTAGCAGCTTAAATGCTATATAACTATACCAAAATATTAAGCAGCAACATTTCAGAGCAATTACTAAATCGAGTTAAGAGATCCAGCTACTACTGTATTCATAACCATGTGCATAAGGAAATAAATCCAATACTGGTATCACTCCCTTTAAAACGTGTATTCCTATTCCAGTTTTCGGATGCTTTTCCAACAATGCTGCATCTGTAATCGTTCCTCTTGGCACAGAAAGGTGAAGAATCCTGCTATTTTTGTCTCTTGTCAATGAGGCATCAAGCAACTAAATGCATATCTTCAAATGTACCGTTAAAAGCATTCACCAATGATGTTTTGTATTTTCGCCCATCACCCGAGGCTAGATATGTGTTTGACTGATGATTTTTTTTTTTTTGATGTTTGCTCAGGGGGGCAGCGAAGAAAACAGTGTCGCAAGTGGCTGCCATTTTTTCTCTCCATTTTTTGCTGTGAAGACAGGTACAGTATTCGTGCTCCAGCTTCTGAAAGCAGCATGCCTCGTCAGCAGGTGATTTTTTTTTGCTTTGTGTTCCATTGTGTAAAACAACAATCAGACAGGAGTACTGCGCTTTTGTTTTCATTGTGATTCATGGGTGGCATGTTTCTTCTCTCAGAGGTCTCCAATTGTTTTCATTTGAGGTTTAACTTCACACTCTATGAGGGTTTTGCACGAACAGTAAAAGATTGCCTGCTTTAGTGTCATGCTTGCTTTCATGCTGCTGCTTATGGATTCTGTTTACTTTAATGCTCAATGAGCTGCATTTCTCTCAGTCAGTGTCTTCACTAAGCTGAACCATCTCGCCTCTGCAGCTGTTGTATTTCTCGATATTGGTGCGTTCTCCTGAACCACCAACATAAAAAACAAGGTATTAGTTTACTGCTCCAAACAGTATCAGGTTCTTTGGTATCTATAATGCTTTATTTGAAGCCAGGTCTCTGAAAAGAGAAACTCTTCACTGGTCACAAAAAGTGGGAACATCATATCTTAAGTTATGAACATACATTAGCACTTTAATAAGGTGTGTGCAATAACTAGGTTTCCCACTAGATGGCATTGCAATTGTAATGAGACCAATGCATTCATATGCGCTGTGCAACTTGTTAGATTTCCATTACACGAGAGTAGATGTTAAAACTTCATGCTGATTTGAACTCAGCTCTCGCCAAGATAAGCACCAACTAAGACGTAGCTTTACAGTAAACTAATGTGATCCATATGTGTCTCCATCCATTTACGTTTCCTTCCATATGATGATGTAGATATCCTTCTGTCTGGTGTTAATGGCTGAAGTGTAATGCTGGCTCCAGGGATCAGCTTATTTTGCCTCCCAGGCGCATCAGCACACACAACGGCTGCGATGCTGGCTCCGGGGATCAACCACAGTGCGGCCTCCCCAGCGCATCAGCATGACAACCGTCTGGATTGAGCTAAGTAGGGTACATCTCTGGGGTTTTCAAGTGGGCACCTTCCATCCTCAGTGTTTCGTCGACTAGTCCAGCAGTGGATAAATAAATCACTAAATGGGGAAAGCTTAATACACAAGCAATCTATACCACACGTATACAACGAAGCATGCAGTTTGTCTTAACCAGCCTGTGCTGCCTGCATCATTCAACTGAAATGCCTCCTCCACCCAATCAAATGAAACATGAACATGGGAGATGAGTGCTGTGGGCAAAGCTAAAATAACAGAAATCCACAGCAAAAAACAGATTCCCAGAATTCTTTCTGTATCGGAATGAACGTAGGATTATTATAGAAGCTTTTGAAAATAAATGAAGATAACAGTGTGCAATTAGTTGATGCTGACACTGCAGGACATGACAAAAAACATAATTTATAACCACAGGAAAAGCGTGGGAAAACTGCAAAAATACAATGGAAAACGTTTATACGGGTAAATCTACTCAAAACCAAAGGTTTTGTACAAATGATTCTTGACATTTTCTTATCCTTCTTAACTTTTAATGCAGTCGGCTAAAGCAAAATGAAAGATGTTTTTTCTTTTCTTTTAGCAAGACAGATCCATCCGTCATAGTCTGGCTCAGGACAAGTTTGGATGGCACTGTTCTGCCCTGCCAGAAACAATAGCATAACTCATTAATTCACCTCGGCAGAGATTTAACATTCAGCGTCAGTACCCAACCTGCAGTTTCTTACATTTTAAACATGGAATGCAAACAGCGGAAGAATACATAAAGAACGCATTTTCAATTTGCATTGCAAATGCTGAAGGTAGCTGCCATTTATTCAGCTTCATGGAATGTCATCACATTGTTTGGATTTCGTACAACCACCGCTTACTGTCTTGAAAGAAGTTTCCAGAAATCTTCTGAAAAATTCCCTCGGTTGATTGAAAGACTTTTGTTTCAAAGCTTGTCTGACATGCCAAGAAGGTGCACCTTGTCACTATTTCCACATTCAACGTGAAATGGGTTTCTATACAGAAAGTGAATCACTGTGCATAATCAAACACAATGTTAAGAAATATTCTGTTTGCTTTCCACTACATAATGTGCCAAATACTGTATGAACGAATACCTGAAATACAGCCTATATACAGCTATGGCCAAAAGATTTGCATTTGAATTTTAGGATTGAGACATAATTAAAAAAAAAAAAAAAAAACTATATGAACATAATTTAGGTCTTTTATTTAACATCATGTAATCAACAAAACTACAAAATGATATCGCAAAAATCTACCAGAAGCCATAATAGTAAATTAAAAAATGATACATTTTTTCATTTTTGTCAGTTTTTCCTTGAGTATATGGAAAACTACAAAGCGGTATGTAATTCAATGTGTTAACATAACATTATTCAGCAGGTTAAATTTGACTTAAAAAAAATAGTTAATTCTACAGGGCAGGGGTTTTCAGCCTTTTTTTGAAACTGTACCCCCTCTGTCTGGAGTTTTCATCTAAGGCAGAATATTCTGATGAACACGTTTCTTTTCTTCCCATTTATTTCAGATATAATTTATGTCACAACAGTTTGGGACTGACAAACTGCTGGTTTAGGACAGAATACTAAACAGTAGAGTTAATTCTTAAAACATGTTTTTGGATGCACACAATTAAAAGATAGCATTTGGGAATGTCTTTGGAAATACTCGTATTCACTTTCTTTTCAGCAAAGTTATTATAAATAATACAAAATAGTCTGCACTGGTAATGTTTATCACATTACCATTTACTTCTCATCTCAGCATAATGTGTACCATTTAACATGTTTACAATATCAAAAACATTAGCCTCAAGATAAAACTATAATAACTAACATTGATAAACTTTTTTTTAATTAAAGCCAACATTAAAATTATCCAAAGGGATTCGGTATAACTTCTATCGTTTTGCACTTTCTGCACACTTGAGTTTTCTTCCTTCCTTCCTTGTTTTTTGTGTTGTTTTTTTTTTTCAAGTAAGAAATGTATCCATTTCAAGTGAGAAATGTATCCATTTCAAGTGAGAAATGTATCCATTTCAAGTGAGAAATGTATCCATTTCAAGTGAGAAATGTATCCATTTCAAGTAAGAAATGTATCCATTTCAAGTGAGAAATGTATCCATTTCGCTATTGCTGTTACTAAAATGCAGCCACGCCTAATAAATAAATAAAACCCGTAAAAGTGTGAGTATTGTGATTATTATTTATGTTTACCGGAGCATTTATACAAAAAAATGTACAAAGAGTGTGCTTCACTGATTAGTATTAAATGATACAACGTAACGACAAAACAGCAAAGTTATCATTAGACAACTGCTTCACCCACCCATAGCAGTGGAAATCGAAATCACATAATACAGTAAAAAAAAAAAAAAATGAATTCAAGATCAATATTTTTTTTACTTTCATTTGCATTACTGAATCATCCCACGTACCCCCTATGACCCTTAGAAGTACCCCAGGTGTACACGTACCCTCAGTTGAAAACCCCTGCTACAGGGTGATTCAAAACGTTTGGCCATAGCTGTATATAATCAATGCAAATGACCATTGTATAACTCTTTTTGTCAGTTTGTACTGCCCTGTGCAACTGAGGCCATAGCTTAAACTGTACAATCTGCACAGAACGGAAGTTTTATGTTTGAAACTATTCTCCTTTTAATGGTACTGCATTGTAGAGCAAGAAACTGTTACCATTACGCTCTTTTATCGGTTTAAAAAAAGTGTAGCTTACCAAAGTACTTACATTGATGACTTTTGTAAGGCAAAATGCTTTACTGCCAGTAACTTAGTCTACACAAGCCACTATAGTAAGTGCTGTATCTTAATGCATAACAAAAATATTGACTTCCAATCGACGCAAATAGCCTTCATGTACTAAAGCCAGTACGTGAATGAAATGTGCCCTGCTGCCAACAATCAAATGGATCGGTGAAACGAGTACTATTATCAGCTGTTTTCAGCCTCACCAAGGTCACTGTGATTTGAAAAAGCCCATGAATAATTCAAACCAGTTCTCAGTTTACTGTTTGCAGATTAATGTAACGCTAGTATTCAAACAAGATAAACCCATTTCAGTTCATTAAAAAAAAAAATTAAAAATCTGAATGAATTCAAACTTTGCCTGTGTGGTCCATGTTAACAATTCTGTTAAAATGAATGTACAAAGCAAACAGCAAACACATTGACCTTGAAAATGTGCAGTAATGTAAATACGATCGGAAGCGTTGCAATCTGCTTGTAAAATATGCACTGGCTTCGACAGCAAATGCTGACATATTACAGAAAATGCATGCTCAACAGTGCAGCTTTATGTTGTTTTATTGCAAGGGTCATAAAAACTATTTTGTTGGCAACATGGGGATATTAAAAAAAAAAAACCTTTTAAAACTTAATGAGACACTGAACATCTTACACTAATATTGTTTTTTAATCATTATTTTAGTATTTCACCACACTACTAAACTAACATGTTAACAGTTTTGTTTTTGTATAGGGTATAGGGTTCACAGCAACGAATTAAGAACACACTGTTTGCATGTGTAGAACTGTGGCTCTTGATTAAAAATCAGGTACTTCTGTTTTTCACTACAGTTTAAGTCTGTGAAGAAACGTGGAACACACTGTTAAGGGAAGGAACTTCTGCACATTTTTCACCACGTTCGGAATGCTAATCTACTGCCATTTTGAAGACCCAACGTTTCCCTGAGACATGATTCATACAGTACTTAAGTCTGCCACTATATAAAGTATCACACAAACTAATTAGTAAAATATACACTTTACAATTCATGCAATTGCCAATTTTAGTACTGTATAATTATTTTCTGCTCATTTATCCAGTCGATCCACAATTTAAAATGCGCATTCATCATTTTTTGAGCATGTTACTGTGAGTCAGGCTACTAGACGCATCACTGGAGATATTCTTTCCATTTTAAAATAATGGCTGAACATTCCAATGCATTAACTGCTACTCCTGCAGTGTTCCATTTTAATTTGTCCCCCCCTCCAGAAAAAATAAAAAATCGCTACAAAATAACAAGAAAACATTTGTTATTCAGATGTCACTCCCATGCAATCTTATGCAACTGTATGAAAATTCATCTGAATTTGCTGCCGAGATGTTACGTATTTCCCCCGCTCTGCCAGTGAGGGCTCTTACCGTGACGCGGAAGGGTGTGGATGCAGCCGGCTCCATGCTGGGGTTCTTGTCCGCTGCGCTGCCTGGCATACTGCGGCGACGGCCTGGTCTCTCAGGTGGAGACTCTGAAACAGAAAGGAAGCATGTTTTACAGGACAAGCATAAACTTATACCTTTTGACTTGTCACGTCCACTACCAGGCATTCATCATTTCTGCTTTGGATTCCTGCTGTGCCATGCCTATTCTTTCAAGCACACCGCGTCCAACGGACCTCTTTTGCAGATTTGGGGTGCGCAGGTTCCTAATATATCTACTGTATGGGCAGATCTAAATTCACAATGTAAAGTTTAAAAGGGAAATGTTCAATCAGATTTATGCCAAAGTGAAAATGGAAAAAAAATCTCATCCCCCAGGCTCGGTAGAAAACGCTTCCACTTATTGGCAGCATCCTTGAACCTGGTCTCTGCTGCTACTGCTGTTAAGTGACGCACAGGGCATCATTAATAAACAAGTGCGAGAAATCACTTGCATCAAGAAGCTAATGAGAGGATATGAAGTGAATAAACTGTCACTATTATGCCAGTATAAACCAGACACATATTGTAAATGCAGCTTTTCAAAAAGTGCAAAAGATATGGGTATTATAGTCACAGCAAGTAGCTTCAATTGAGCAACATCAACGGGTCCCATATAGCATGCGATTGTATTGGTATAATAAACCATGCATAGCGGGATTTATCCCCTAATACATACATGCCACTGTCTATAGAGTACCCAAAGTTTAGATATACTGTATTAGTGTATTGATTTAGCCTTTATGCTATTTTTCCCATTAGGATCAGTAAGGTAATTACACAATACGGGAGGCCGTTAGGAACACAGTTAGACAACAAGCGACAAAGGGCAGACAAAGAGAAACAAAGCAGAGAACTGCACCAGGCTTGTCAAAAATAGATGCAAAAGAATACAATCATGAGCCACAGGGGAATCAATCAAAAAGCCATCTATCCTGTACAGGCAAACAGAGACGAGCGCATCAGGAAGAAGAGGCCAGAAAGAGTAAAGAGATATGATCAGAGATCTAAAGGGAAGAGAGGAAATAACATCAAGAAGGAATCGTATGGAACTGCTGCAACTCATTTGAGCCACAGAAACTGTTGTATAGATCATACAGGAATCGCCAGAGAGATCCAAGCACTGTGTTCAAAGGACATGTGTTGAATTATTCTGAACCTCAGACTCCTAACAGAACTGTATTCTTTGAAGCGATAAATAAGGAACATATTTAAACCTGTTTTATGAAAATAAAGAACAGTGCAACAGCAACGCCGGGGAAATGATTTACCGTCTGTCGTACTTAGGAGCTCTTCTTTCTTTTTTATTGAAATTTCTATTTTAACAACCAGCCGGGATACAGATAACATCATAGACCGCAGGATCTGTCACATGCCCTGCAAGCTGCCATCTGCTAAGACTTCCCCATATTGAACACAGGCTCTTTTTGAAGTTTGAAATGTCGTATCTATCACTGTGCTCAACTCAATGTCCTGGAAATATTGAGGCTAACTTCATTTTTTTTTTAAACTACGCGATAATTAATTTGATCTGGTACTCTGGGGTTATTTATTTCGGCCTTTTTTCCTGAAAGTTTGAACATATAAATGAGAGAGAAACTGTGCCGCTAATGAATGTTATTCAGTACACTATCATGAATGCTGTATTTATCCAAGTCAGTTCAATAGTAGTGTATACAAATGAGTGTGTACCTAATGCTAAATCACAATTACTGCAAATTAGTGCTGATTAACGCATTAAAGTTCCCTTGCGGAGCATACCACAAATCTTTCAAGCTTGGTAAAACTCCTTTATTACTCTCTGAAGCTTCAGGGAATGTATATTTACTAATGATCCCTATTAGCATATTCTATTAAAATATAATTAGTAATCAGCACAATATCTCTAATAGCACTGTTTCCCCTGATCAAGTTGACACTTTAAGTTCCTGTAGATCTTGTAATTATAAATCATTATAGAGAGTGTACTCACAGACACATACTCTAGTGCTGGTGAATCACTTCTTCTCTGAGGCTATTCTTAGGTTCAGTCAAGTTTTGTGTCTTCTTTGGTAGAACTGTGCATTGATAAAGTAAGAGATTATGAAGCCAGGAATCACATTTCATACAGATACTGCACTACATTGTCATTAAGAACTGAATTGTTTTAATCCTTCACTGAAGAGTTATCGATCCTTAAACCTACTGCTTCTGGGGTTGAACAATAGCAGGTTTCAAAAAACTTTCTGAATAGTAAAACAATCAAATGGAATGACAGGCACACAGTATAGATTGCAGAATAGCAATTTCAAAGGTAGCCTGTAGATAAAAGAAAGACATATGCAGCTTTAGTCTTCAGTTCGACAGTCTGGCTTTCTGGTTAATAGTAGGGATTTTAAATTGTCCTTTTTAAGGTTGTGCTTTTGTCCATACCACATACAGCAGAGCACTAATTTGAATGTGTAACCATTCCCAACTCTCATAACAGCCATACTCAATTGTGTTATCTGAGTCCTAACAACATAAGATTAAATGACAATCTTTCTTAACAAGCACAATTATTACAGCACTAAATACTGTTATCCTAAGTATATTCTGACATTGTATTTGTCATATATTGCAGTGGACACATATTAACACTTTAATAGTGTGCAGGGTGTCATTTTATAACCAAGCAATGTATCAGAATTAATTCAATTTTATACTAATAAGCCAAAATATTTGTTAAATTGTGGATGTGAAAATCCAGCTTCATCCCTCCAACAGCCATGTGCCTAAAAAATAAAATGCTGCACATTCAGCCCTGCTGAAAGACGTCTCTATACGGCTGTCATGTTAAAATATTTACTAACTGCCAGCGCTTATTTGTATCCCTTTACATGGTTGTCAGAGACAACAAAATGCAGTCCATCAAACCTGGGCTGTGCTTCACGACGCTGGTTTTTGGTCTGCTGCTGTTTTTACAGACCACTGGGAACGGGGATGAAAAATCAGTCCCTGCTGACTTCTGAGAAAGTGACTTCTTAAATCTTCCAGCATGTTCAAGCAACGAGAAAGGGCAATTCAGGTTCGCATATTCAGATTTAAAAGCCCAGGAGGAGCACATCTGGTTGTTCAGGTTACTTGCCAGTCGTCCTGTTTTTTTCAAATATATCCCAGCTTCAAGAAATGGTGCCCGACACCTGCTAAAGCCTCCCCTGTAATCCTTAGGCGCTGAGCAGATCGCGGGCATCAGAAGCAAAGACACTGGGCCCCAAGACAGAATGCCCCTTCTGTTGTCTCCCAATTTTTTAACATCTGGTGCTGTAGCCTGGCATCACATTGTGTTTGCTGAATTATTCTCAATCAAAGTGATTTACATTGGATTTAGCTCAAAGGAAACACTTGATTGGATTTTGTTTTAGGTGGGCATCTGATAAAGGAAGTGGAGAGGCTTATCTGTTATACAGTGGGGCTTTTTTTAATGTTTATTAAAAAATGCTACAATAGCATATTAACAAGGGTCCTCTTTTGAAGATCTTGACCATTGAAGCGCAGCACTGCATAATAAGGCACCTGCAAGTGTGCATAGAAATAGGTCGATTTGGGGTTTAATTATATTGTTCTGATTAAGATCTGTGAAGCAACAAGGTAAGCGCTCTGCCAAGTTCATTTAGTTCAGGCTTGCTATATGATTAAACAAAAAGCATTACCTAATCACTGTTCAAAAGAAATCTAATCCGAGTTCCATATTCATTTAGATTCGTTCTTTATAATAAACAACCCTCTTTCTATAAAGAACACAGGAAGCCTGCCACAGAGGTGTTTTACAGTGCAGGCAGATCTTTTGAAGCCTTTGTTTCTCCTGCTGACAAGTGCAAAGGTGGAAATACACCTGGCTGGCTGCGTAGAAAGGATTTCATGTTTTCTAGTTTTGTCTCCCTAATAATCTACTCAAATCGTGTTTGTCTGCTTTTTTTCAAATAAAGTATTTTGTATCAAGTTTCACAGTGCTTTTGGTAGAAAACATCATACTAAAATGCTTCCTTTCAAGCTCTATTCATTTCTCGCACTCGCTACAGTACCAAAAGCCTTTGGTTTGCAGTGCCACTTTTTCATCTCGCAGACCTGATTCTTGTTAACAAAAAAAAATAATCATTTTGAACAATAAACACTTATATCTTGAACAATAAACACTCAATAATGTATGACGACATTGTTTCAATGCATCTTGAGGAGGCTGTGTGGTCTGGTGGTTAAAGAAAAGGGGCTTCTAACTAGGAGGCCCCCGGTTCAAATCCCAGCTCCACCACTGACTCACTGTGTGACCCAGATCATGTCACTTAACCTCCTTGTACTTCGTCTTTTGGGTGAGACATTGTTGTAAGTGACTCTGCAGCTGATGCATAGTTCACACACCTTAATCTCTGTAGGTTGCCTTGGATAAAGGTGTCTGCTAAATAAACAAATAATAATAATAGTGCTGAATTAAGAAATTCAATGACAAATTTTGAGGTCATTGCCCTCATACAGTATATGTATTTTGCAAACCCTACCTACCAAAAAAAAGGGGTCAGTGAATACCCATTTGCTGTCATTGGGATCACAGTGTACGGCAATCAACAATGACAATCCTTTAGCGGTTTTCACAAAAGGCATTATGATGCTAGCTATTATTAAAATCTGTCACCCCAAAAGCTCTACAGACATCAGTACACCACTCTATCTAGAATGCAAGGAGGTACGGTACTCTAGAGAAATAGACTGAACTATATGTTTTAAAGCAATCTTTTTTCCCCTTGTTGTAAATGGAACCATTTCCATCTCAAAACTGAATTGAATTGGACCAGTTAAGTGTAATGGTAGTGTTCATATTACTAGAATGCACTCTCTATGGAGAATTTAAATTACACTAATGATAATTTAATATGCATGTGTTTTTCCTTCCCTTTCAGTTACTTCCAATTGGCATTTGCATTCATCATCATGACCATGATAAACTTTAGCTGTTAAACATATTAAAACCTATGACATGGTCTTAAACCATGGGTGCAAGTCAGCATTATTAGAACAGGCTTCAGTGTTCACCGTTTAATTGCTCACTGCAGCCTAATATTTTATTGATGATAGGTTTATGCCTGAAGATAATTTTCAATGAAGTATTCCTCACTGAGTCACTCTTTGTGGTAAGATATACAGTATAATCAGTCATAACACTCAACTAACTGTGAATTTATATTAGAAAAAAAAACATGTGTTGTCCAATATGGAATGACAGAGTAAACAAGTCATCTTGGTACATGACAAAGCTGCTTGTTTGAGTTTTCAATAACATTCATCCATCATTCTTGACAATGACTATCACAGCATGAATAAGTTTCAGGTTCAAAGCTTGTGGTGCTTTAATAGCTATGGAAGGCCTTACCAACCATGGAATAAAATGTAATTTTCCTTGTCCACTGACAGCACCTCATATTTTGTTGTACAACTTTAGAAGCCAAATTCATTTTCAGCGTTCATCTTTCTGACTGTAATCATCTCGAAACATCTTCCAGAAAAATATTGCATAAAACTTACAGACAACAAACCAAGGGTCTTCATCTGCAGATACAGTCCAGGACTACTGACGATACTGTGCAGATTCTGATTGGATTTAAATAACATTGCACTGATTGGACGGGACTATTTGTAAAGCACGCTCTGTTGCCAAAAATCGAAGCTAGGAAAAAAAAAAGCTAGAATGAGACAAAGCAAATACATTTATGAAAAATAATTAAACAAAAGCATTTGAAATGTTTTAATAAGGTTGGTTGGGTTTTATTGAGCGTTATACAATACAGCTAATTCAGGTCTTGGTGTTCTCTACTTCATTCACGGTGTTGGAAATGATTTCTCTAAAGACTACCCTGAATAATACATACAACTTAAAGAAATGTAATAAAGGCTTTATTGGGAAATATAAATGTGTCTCCTGTGATCTGTACTATATCACGGTTTCAGAATGCAAAGTGACAGCACTCTGCCATCTGCAGTAACATGTTATAAAAACGCCTGACAAAGAGTTAGTAGCTAATCTATTTTTGCTTCATTAGACTCCATATTTTAAAATGTTTCCTGGTAAGCAGAAACACATTTATAAGAAGAGCCAATCAAATATATATTTTACGGCTCACAAACAGATGTTCTCATCACTGTGTCTATAATTAAATGAGTTTTATTAGGCCATATTTATTACAAGTTCAGGCCATCTGCGATGTTTTCTTCTTCGGCTTCAGTTAATCTTTCTTTAAGGCTTCATTCACCCACCAGCATGCTAACATATGTCAGTTTGAAGAAGCAGGAAGAGCAAGACCATGCTGAAATGAAAGTCAGATTTGGTCTTTTATGATCCTAAACCTGCTCACTCCCTATTGGCTGCGTGGCCCGATTTCCATTCAATGTGCTCGGAAAACAAAAGCACTTGAAAAGATGCCAATAGCTGATGTCGCTGTTTTTATATTCAAACTGTGATCTTATCTGGTCATAAAGCTAGGTCTTTGTCCTGCCAATACATAAATGCAGGCTCTATGGCACGCTAAATAAAACAGCTCATAAGTTCTGTAATGTATGCATCCAGACTGTCTGATTAGTGTGTCTGTATTGGAACTGGAACGCGCTATCAATATAACAACATAACAAAAGTTAAACTTGAACTTCATAGCTTTTTAAATAGGAGGGATGATGCTCCAGAATGGAAGCATCACAAAACATGACTGAGGAACTTCAGTGTGTATTATAATAAAGAACAGAATCACTGAGAATATGTTGCACAAGCAGGAGTACAGTCCCACCCTGATATTCATCTAAACCCAGGCTACTGTCAGTGGTCCAAACCAGGCTGTTATTGAAGCACGGGTAATATGATCATAGAAAATAATAATAATACAAACAACAACAGTGTCAATACAGTACTGTAATGGCACAGCAAAACCACTGCATGGCTGAATTGAGAACTTCACTTTGTCATGTTGGTGCTAATTTCCACTGCACTATAAAAATGATTTAGCAACTACACTCTGGGTAGGGAATGTAACAACAAATCCTGCGGCCCTTGTAGGGGCTTTGCACCTCTGTCATATCACACAATGTTTCCCGACTTCAGCTGGTAAAAGGCCACTAGGACAAAGCATTGAGAAAGTGATGTATGAAGAGTGGGGTTGAGGAGCACTGGCAGCAGCCTGACCTTGAGAGAGCCCTATTACCAGCTATTCAGTCTTCCACTCTTCCATCGTAATAAGGCCTTGATATCTTTATACTGACAGCTGCTTCTGTGTTCTGCTTTGTGTACTTGAAGGCACTTATTTTATCTTCAATAGGAGAAACAAGGTAGACTAGGGGTTTAAATGCTCTGTGTACGGTTGCTTTGATGCTTGATAGACAGTAGAGGTGTGACTAGGAATTTGTGGTTGGGAGGGCAAATACTTCCCACCCTTTTCCACGATACAGTATATACGGTACACACAGTAACACAGATCATGCTTTTGTTCTGTTGTTAGATCTTTAACAAAGCTCTACTGAGCTTTAAATAAATCTTTGTGAACAGGACCCAGCGTTACAAAGATGAACAATTAACTGTCCACCATGCTTTAGTAAAAACTTCAACCAGGGTACTGCCCAGGGTGCAATAATAAAACTTAACAATGAAAAAACTTGCAGAACTCATAATGTCTGTTACCTAAACCCTTTCTACTTCTCTGGCAGTTTTGTCAAGGACGCGGCTGCCACAGTCACGCTGTGTAAACAGGAATGAAATCTCACGCATTCATCCTGCTGTCCTTGAGCAGAGCGCTCAAAATGAAATCCATCTTTTTTTTTTCTTCTCTACAAAATGAAAAAATAAATAAAAATAAATAAACAAGTTGAATCCTTCATGTTTTAAGAATGCCTGTGATTTTTCTTCTTCAGTAAGTGACATCCTTAGGTCTACACAGACAGGCATAGCCATAAACGGCAATTGTCACCATTACCATGCATTGTTCCCATAGAAACACGGCCACCTTCTGTACTTGCACATGCTGTGATTCCAATCTATAAATTCAGCACCAGTCTGCAGCAAAACCAACCACTACAAGAATAGAAAGCTTTTAGAAACCAAAGGATGCCATCAACCCCTAGATTTTAGCATGGGTCATTGTTCCTATCTATGCTTATCTATACCATACCAAAAGGGATTTATGCATTGCACGGTTATTTTCCTTCTCGTGTCATTTGCAGCTTCATGAATTTATACAGCTATGCTATTCCCCTCTACACTATTTGCGGCGACCTGTGGAGATGTAATATCAATTTTAAAAACCTGCAAATCCACAGCTATCTGCCTTGAATAGGAAAAAGGTGAATACAAACGATAACCGGTAGCGTAATGCAAACAGTGATGGGTGTATATTACAGCAAAATTACTTCTATCTATTCCTTAACCGTGTATGTCTTACCACACAAGCCATCAAATGATAACAGCTGCAGCTCCACATAGGTTTCAGTTATTTTAGGGAAACTGCAGATTTATTCCCAGTCTTTCATATTCAGCTTTGGCATTAATTTACAAGTGGCCGTTTTGTGATTTCTGATAACCATCTGGAATTATTCTTGACAAGCAAGATTTGTGCATTCCTTTATCCCACAGAATTGTAAACAAAGCCCCGACACCTAGTAAACAGTTAGTAAGCAATGGTTTGCTGATCAATTAAAGCCACTAATGTGATTGTTTTATGAAATCGGAAAGTAGGCCAAAAAGCTTTTGGAGCAGATCCCATCTCTTAGGGAATAATCCTTCACTTTGCAGATCGAAGCTGTCGTTTCTATAATGGAGCTGAAAACTTTGTGACAGGATACCTGATCTGTGCTTCTGATTCCAGCCTTTACCATTAATTAGTCACTTAGCAGACGCTTTTATCCAAAGCAACTTACAGAAACTAGGGGGTGAACAACTGCTGCTGTAAAGTCACTTACAATAGGACCTTGGTTTTACGTCTCATCGGAAGGACGGCGCACAAGGAGGTTAAGTGACTTGCTCAGGGTCACACACAGTGAGTCAGTGGTTAAGCCGGGATTTGAACCGGGACCCTCCTGGTATCAAGCCCTTTTCTTTAACCATTGGACCATCAAGCCTCCTCAAGATGCATCGAAACAACGTCATCATACATTCTGAAGTCAAATGGCACATAGTGTACAGTGTGTCATGTCATTTCTGTACAGAATAATGTCAAGGACATGATAAGCAGCACAATGCACATGATACGATCTGTCTGTAAGGGGGAAAGAAGCAAGATGAGACGTGCTTTGCATACACAGACAGCTCTACACAGACCTCCAGCACATTGTGTGTAAAATCACACAGCTGTGCGTGCCGGAGACAGCTTCCTCACTACCCCTGTGTTACTTGCCCAAGCAGAACTGATAATGAACTGACAGAGTAGTAAGCTGTATGTAGATACAGTGCTGCTTA
This sequence comes from Acipenser ruthenus, assembly GCF_902713425.1. Taxonomy (NCBI): domain Eukaryota; kingdom Metazoa; phylum Chordata; class Actinopteri; order Acipenseriformes; family Acipenseridae; genus Acipenser; species Acipenser ruthenus. The sequence goes on from NC_081219.1 coordinate 11,948,358, forward strand.
AAACCTGATTAAAAAACACCTCCTTTATGATAAACTGATTCAACGATGGGTGATTCTTTGTTGATTTAATAGTGGTTCATTTGGTAAATTAATTGCACTCGTATATGCTGCAGAATTCACAGCTTTTATCAAAGACGAATCTGAATTTCAGACCGGAAACAAATGCGCCATGGTGATCGGCCAACTGTGTTTCAAACTTTTGGTGGATCAGTTTTATTTTTATTTATTTATTTGTTTCTGTTTCAGCACCATTGCCAAATGGTGAAAGAATGTCAAACAGATCTAGATGCAAAAACAAAGGAGGCAAACTACCCCTCTCATAGATCTTAAGATGAACATGTGTTCTTTTTTACTTCTTTTTCTTTTTTGGTTTTCATGTATTTATTCAAGTTCAGCTCAAATTGAACTGTCAAGGGATGTGTAAACTTTTGTCCTGTAATAGATACATATCGACTTATACCGTATTAGGGCATAATAAAAGCATCTAAGCATGATGTAGAACTACAATGTACAGTATTTGCTGATGAATACAGCCCTATACAGTATTAGCTTCATATTAATTACATGTTGATTAAGATTCTGAAATAATGTGCTATTGGTAGAAAGTATTAAATAAAACACTGTACATATTCGTTAATAAAGGGGTGGATGCATACAGTAAAGCACAGTACACTCCATCCTATATAAGGAGAACAACATCCTCAATGAGGATTCGTATCTATCTTTTAGCACTGGCTTAGGTTCAACACATACCTGGAATTCACGTTGCTTCTGGAACTGCCTCAGAATCCTACCACTCAGCTTTCAACTATTTTCAACACATGCATCTTGCAAAATTGCTGAACCTGTTTCTTTTTCTTGGTCGTTATAACCTCAGGTTACTAAAGAAAACAAAACCAACAAACATAACAAACATACAGTACTTTCATTTTGGCACCTGAAACAGTGATTTTTAATCATATGCTTCAATGCAAACCTTCCTCCGATAGGTGCTTTTAGCTGTATCACACCAGTGCCAGCAGCGTACAAACGATGTTACAGAACATTATTCCTGATTAATTGCAATAAAGCCCATTAAAGGAACAGCCTCACGCTTGGCTTGGCAAGTCTTGTCCCGACAGGAGATCGGTTTTATACTGCAATATGTCAAAGGTCAGAAACATCAGTTCCAGCCTTCTGCAATCTGCCAGATAAATTGTACTATAAGGTCATCTTTTTCAGGTTGCTCGTTAGATAGAGATAGAGAAATGCAGCTATTAGTTAACATCTGTAGCGTTATACTTTCAAAAATACTAATCCACTGGCTGAGACAATGCCTAATAAGAATTGATGTCCTTTTTATTTCTAACTGGAGAGCACTTGGGTCATATTCCTGAAACCATTGAGAACTGGAGAGATGGTTCTTCAAGAAAAATGTATTACAGATTCTGGGGTAGCAAGGTGACGGAATATGATTAAACTGTACCATGAAGACCCTGCTTCAGGCTTTCAGATTTTTTTTAGAATGCTTCAAAACTGCAAATTAATATTGCAGACGCGGTATTAGTTCAGAAGAAAGTAAGCAGCTTTAAAAGCACCATGAAACTTAAAAAAAAAGCCACAGCATGAAGCAGGAAGCTATACTGTGCGTTGTCCAGTCTATCACATTGTCATATCCTGAGATTTATTATTTAACAAACAGCCTGGGTTACACTCCCATATGGGTTTTATGACTATTTGAGTAGATGGGAGATTAAGATCTGGAGTATAATATTTGAATTTATGTGTTTTTCATTCTTCTACTCTGCAACAAAATAACTTTGAAGGAATTATACACAAAACCACAAAAGCTGCAGGCATTTCCTTGAAGCTAACCTCTGTCATTAAGGTCCATTGTGGCTCAGAAAGACGGTGTTCAGCTAATAACACTCTGCCATTCCCGAGAGGGGTACTGCCTGACCAGGACAGAGGGACTGAGTCGTTTTTCTCTAGTGTAGAAATGTGACTGTGACTTAACCACTGGCACAGTACATGCAACGCAATGAGGCCCCAACAGTAACAATATGCTTGGTGCCTGATCAGGAGACTATTCTGTGTGATCCACAGTGCCATGCCTTAAAGAGGCAATAGGCTAAGCCAGCAGCTGTAGCAGTTATTTAAAACAAATGCAACATATAATCAAGACTATTTTCTAGTGCCATTCTGCAGATCTGATCCTACTTTGAAGGGAGTTTAAGAGTAAGTAGCTTAACATGTAGTTTTTTGTTTTCACCTGTCCTTTGATGTGTGCAATAATTCTGTTGCTGCAATGGTTCTGGTGCTTCAATATTGACTTATCATTTTGAACTTGCGCTTAGGGTTACCATATGACTCCATGTACACTAGGATAGTTTGGGACAGTTCAGGCTATTCAACTCAGATCCCAATGCATTCTGGTACGTTTTACCTGTCTCGGGTACCTTTCACAGTAGGACTACACTTCCCAGAATACATTGTGTGTAGCTAAAAAGAATGAACTGTCCTAAACAGTCCTAGTGTACATGGAGTCATATTGTAACCCTATTTGCGCTACTTGTCTGAAGATCCCACCTGCCCACATGAGAAATTTCCAGGCATGCTCACAGAACCACTCAAGACGAATGGAAACACCACAACATAGCAAGGGAAAAATAAAACGAAGCTATTTGCTGTTTAATAAAGTATTCTGTATGCATGATATCTTCTTGCTGTATCCTCCTTCCTTTTCACTACTCCTTTTCCCTAAAGCATTCGATATTAGGCCCTGCATATTCATGCTTAATTAGTTAGCTAATGTTCCAGTCTTGTTTACCAAAATACCAGCATGGCCTACAGGGTCTGGCATTTTTAAACATAAATCTCTTTCCTGTCGTATTGCTAAAAAGAGCTGGCTTCCAAAGGCTGGTATAAAACACTGCCTGTCAAAAAACAAAAGAGAAATTATTGTTAAAAAATCACAGCCTGTCATCGGTTGGAAGATTTTTGTTTTTCACACGCCGCTTTTGTCTTTTGTTATGTACAATCCATATCTGTGTCTAAAATACTTGACATGTTTTCAAAGAGATGGTCTCTGCTTGAATATAAATGGTGCGTTATGTCGATCAAAACGCTGTTGTCTTTTAAAAAAATAATACAAAAAATAAATAAAAACACTCCTTGTATTGTCTTGATCTTATGTCAACAGATATACGGGTCGTCTTAGTTCTTATTAAAAGTCAGACATGCACTTCGTATTGCCAATTATGCTGCTTACGGGATTGGTTATTTCAATGAAATGCAAGCGCTAGGTACTGCTGTACAGGCAGTTTGCAGCATTAGAAAAAGAGCAAACACAATTCGCCAACGCAGCTGTTGAGATAAGAGGCGATTTCCATTATGTGCAGTAGTGTGTTATTCTTTCTCTTAGTGGAGGGGTCGGGGGACCCTTTTCTTTGGGTGGCAGTTCATTTCTCATTGTTTGAAGGATGATAACATAATAAAAAGCCACACTACATACATTTTATTTCAAAATAAATCAATTCCATTTCACATATCTACTGTAGCCTCTGCCTTATCCAGCTACAGCAGCTTATCAAAGGACGAGTGCCAAGCAGAGTCCCGGGGAGTTGTCAGGTCTCAGTGAGGATGATGACAGCTGGGATTACTTACTGTAGTTGTACCAGAAAAGGTGACTTTTTCCAGTCCCACATTCCATTTTACAATAATGCATTTCTCCTATTGCTTCAATCCCTGGTAAAGTTTCAAAAACAAAATCAAAAACAACAACAGCACTAACAACAACAAAAAAAAAGCGAGTACAATGAACAGCTCAAGATGGGTGTGCTGTCCAATCTTTTAAAATCCATTTTCTACCCTCTGTATTGTGCTGAGAACGTTTGGTTCCACGTTGATGTGAAGAATACAAGCAACGAATCGACAGATTTTCAGCAAAAGAAAAGGAAGGCAAATTACAGTATCGACGGAGCTAATGGGGGGTTGAGAAAGTATGTTGCTTAGCACTCAGTTGTTTGGTTCTAGTTTGGTCAAATTGTTGGAAAATTGTAAAATTACGTAGTGTTTTTCTCTTTCAATACTGATATATTACAAATGAACAAAAAACGCTTTCAGAATAGGCCCTGCTGTGGCTACAAAACTCTGGAGGAAGAGCAAGAGATGGTGTCCAAACTCAACTTCATACTCAATGCTGTAATATTCATTTCAACCTAAACGGAAAGGTCATCTTTTGGAAGGTTTGGCAGGTCTGAGCTGGTGCCTACTGTATTTGAAATGGGTATAAGCATGGTTCACAGGAGTGTGTTTACCTCCTCTCCTCCGAGCATGTGCATGCTATTGGAATGTATTACACCTGCCCAGACTAGCACTGCAGCTGAGATGGTAACTCACTTTGCCCTTTGAAGATCTAATGAACTCTCTGCACAACAACACAGATCACAAGCAGTTCGGATTTAATCAGACATTGTTTAGGAACACGATGTGAATGACAGGCTGCAAACCCTGTCAATAAGCTTCACTTCAGAAACAGGCACCAAACTACAAAGAGGATATCCATCTGCTCAGGAAAAGATCAAAAACAACAGCTTGGTTTTGATTTTCTTGCAGTGAAACTAAAGCAACATAATCCATTAAAAAAATACAGCCAACCAAGACCTCCTGCAGACTAACGCTGAACACAACCAACGTGCGGAGAGCAAGCCACATTCTGGTTTATTTGTTTTAAAAAATGTATGCCCTTCGGAATAAAATTCACAATTATTCCTAATTGCACAATCTTGTTTTAAGTGTCCTGGGGGGTCTGTAGGCAGGATTTTATAGTACATGTACTGTAGCTGTACTGTACGCATGATCAACCGTCCATTGAAACACAAAAACAACTCTTAATACAAATCAACGAATCATAAAAACCTTTGCACTGTGCTCTGTAATGCTACACTCAAAACCTATTACAACATACACCATGTTTTTAAACAAAAAATTCCTCTGAGAGATCGGTATGAAACCCTTCCGTCTGGGGCATTAGATATTCCACTGCTTCTGTCTGTAATCAAAGAAACTACAAAAGGATATTGCAAAGGTCTCCTGGAAGCCATAATAGTAGTACACTATTTCATGGTAGCTTTTTGAAATGTCACACTGTTCAATGTGTCATTATTCAGCAAGTTTCATTTGACTTTATGAAGAAAAATAAGTTAATTCTATAGATGCAAGACTTTTGGCCATAGCTGTATTGTAATCCCCCCTGTCTTGTGATGCCCTATATATGGGTCACAGTGACCCCTACAGTACTGTAGTTTGTACTGTATCCTTAAAAATAATGGACGCATATACAGCACTGTATGAGATGCACAGTAATCTTACATATATACTTATTGTACATGACATCACAGCCTAAAATTCTGTAATTAACTGATTCAGTGTTCAAGACTCTCTCACATGTTCCCATCAGTACAAAAACAATGAGAGGAAATCCACTATTTACACTTCACATCCAAGATAACATGACACCAGCCACAGCACACAGACAGCGCGGCTGGGAAGTGTTTTCTGGGACAATACATGGATTGCGGCACAGCGGTGCCATGTGAAAAGACTTTAAACCAGGGCCAAGGAAAGAGGCAGCGTTTACGGAAAACATGGACAGCAACGCGAGAACGATATACCTTTGTATTATAGCTTTTTATTGAAAAAATAAATAGTAGTTAATTCTTTATTACAAACCAATCAATCAAGTAATTAGGCTCTCCGTTATCATATGTTTATTTTAGCTGCAGTCAGCCTCTACCTGTGCAACAAATGTCCTGTTCATTTAAAATCAATTTTTCTATTAAAAAGTAAAGGATGATGCATGTCCTTGAAGAAATCTTACGTCTGCAATGAAGCACGGTGATACATCATCTTTCCTTGAATTATTAAAGCAGTGTTTTTCAATTAATTAATACTAGTTGAGAAATATATATTTTGCAAAGGAGGTATAATTGGCCACCTGAATTCAAGAAGAAAAAAGCTATTTGAAAAGTAAAACAAATTTAACAGGACATTGGAATGGCTTGCTCTACAGTGTGTGTGTTTCCTAGATCCGGTATTCATCTTTCATTCCATGCCGAACACGATGAAAGACTGTTTTTCTTAGATTTTATTTAAGAGAGTGGGGGGGTTTTGTCAGGTCAAGTTCAACAGCGGCTTCTACTAAGAAAGACTTGATGGTTTTGGAAAGTCGTTTCAGTGAGTCTTGTGACGGTGAGACGATACTGTAGCTGTGTCCTCCTCTTCACCACCTGACATGAAGTGGATTCATACTGTAATGTAATATGTGGTTGTTTTTGTTTGTTGTGTTGTTTAAGCTGGCAAAGATAAGCTTTCACTGCAGTAGTGCCTTTCTAAATACAGGATGTTGCGTTCTGCTAACAGTATTGCACTCAGAATATTTTCTTTACTTTTTGTGGTGCGGTATATTGTGGCGATGACAATGCTTACGTCACTACAAGTATACTAGAGTGCCCAGTTAAAACAGTTGAAGAACCCTGAACATTGCAAGTTCTGTTTAACTCTATTTTTTGGACACCAAAACTTAGTTCATCCCCAGTCACTGTCTGCACTCCTGACTCCAGATCAGGCTTTACTATTTGGGCAGAACATCAAGAAACCAAATGGGTCAACCACAGAAACACAGTGCGCCCCTGTGAGTCCAAACATGAAACATGTTTTACTGAAAAGGAGTATGAAGATCGGTCAGCAGGAACAGCCACAGGCTTCGATTCTCATCAGTCTTCTATTCTCACAAAAAAAAAATAGCCCCATATTGAGCTGTCTGCACACCTGTCTTGTTATATTTCCACTGTCAGGAGCCTCAAACCCAGCTTCAACAAACAGCACAACAAAAGTGCACGTCATTCACCTTGTCACATCCAGACTTCTTTTTTTTAATCATCAGATTCACAGGGGCTTTTTATTGGCAAGTGAAGAAAAACATTTACAAAGACTCCTCAAATCAAGACTGCGCAAACTGTCAAGTTAAAAACAATCGCCCTTTCATACACCTTTTAGGGACACAGCACTGGAGAAAAAAATAAAGTTAACAAGAATAAACCCCAAGCACAAACAAAGCACAGTTTGGCTCTAGAAAAGTATGCACTAACTTTTCCAAGTAACATCCTGTTAAGTAAGCGATTTTCCAGTGCACAGTAAGGGTGTATTATTACCCGCTCAGTCCTTCCTGAGTAAGACGTATCTGTTTGATTTGGCAAAATAAATTGCCATCGCTGCAAATGACATGTGGGAAACGAAGGGAGTACAAGTTAATCTTTTAGCGCCTCCGTGTACAAAAGGACGTCCTGAATCAGTCACCTACATTTCTGCATCAGTACCGCAGAAGATACAGTGGCTGGATATTGTGATCTACAGATTTCACCACGCACAGTAATGTACAAACTGAAAAAATGTCTTTCATTCATACTGTATATAGGGTGTGTGCGGAAAATGTTGGATTTCATTGACATTATTTGCTCTATATTGCATGAGGAAAGGAGACAAAAGCTTGTACTTTTTAATTTTGTCAGAATAATCTTATGACACTTTATGACTATATTCAACTTACTATGTATATCAACACTCAGACCCTGGTGGTAACCTGTGTCCTAAACCTGTGTGTATTATAATAACTGCATGCCCTGTGTGGCTCTGTATGTTATACCATAATAATAATTATATTGGCACTGAGTAGGAAAAAACACTTACATCCTACAGAACCAGTACTTGGGCCTTTTTAAAATAAACAGAGTTATGATAAAGGCTGCTGTGTTTTTGTGCCTATTGCAGTGTTTATTTTTTAAGTTTACCCACCCTTAAAGGGATCTGACCCTAACCTTTCTTTCTGGTGTTGCCCAGCAGAGTGTTGAGACATAGATGGTAATCACAGTAAACTGCACCATGAGCTAGGGAGGGTAGGGGGCAGCATACACAGAAACATACCATTCTCCAGTGTTCTTAAAAACGGCTTTCATCTTATCAGTTAAAACCCTAACTATGATCCAGGGGAATCTGGTACTAGGTTATGAAAACTGACCATTCACAGGAAAGGGATGATGTAGTGGGATCATGTTTAAGGCCCAGGTTCTAAGAAAAAGTCCAGATATTTTCAGGCATCCTGCCAAGTACAGCTCCACCTGGCCTCTTCTTAAACACATAACCCACACACTGGAGCTACAATCAATGTTGTTTTCACTGTGGGTTTGATCAGTGTTGAAGTGATGTAAGCAACTGCTGAAGAATTCAGACCCGTGGGCTACCCGGTGTTGAAGGCATCTGCCAGTAATTAAAGCCTATACAGAATTACGAAGAATGAAAATAGGCTCTTACACAACAACCTGACGTACACTGAACACTAACAGGCTGGATTCTCAAAACTGAATAATGTCCAAACTTGTGTGACTTTATACTTTTTTTCTGTAATGCGCTTAACTAGAGTCATCATTTCATTTCAACCTCAAATTGGATTAGGTAGCATCTGGTTCATTTAAAATAATAATAATAATAATTAAAGCGATGATTATCCACTGGTTCCTTAAAATTGAAGGCAATATACAGCAATCCTAGCTTGTAATGGGCTTAATATAATCACAGCATTTGACTTGAGAATACTACATGTGTGTAAATCGTTTCCATAGGCAAATGAGTTAGACTACATTATCTGTAAATTACTTGTTGTATTGCTGCAAATTTCGTTGAACTTTGCACGGGCATATATTTAACAACAGAGCTGCATGAGCCGATTGTTTGATTATTCAGACTGAGCTCTCCACAGAAATCAGGTGCTGGCAATCAGGTGAAGGGGCATTGCTGTTGATTGGGCTAATTTAACAGCCCACGTGAAACAAGTGAAAAAACAGCTGCTTGGGTTTGTGATGATTGCTGCTTGTCTTCCACTCTGGGGAGAACAGACATCATCAGAAATCCATGCAGCTGTTTCTTCACTTGGAATGGTGTTTCACCCTGATCAACACCAACAATGACTCTCACTTGAGTGGAGCTTGAGCCAAATAATCAAATAGTCGGTTTGGTTGAACGACTGACGGCTATCTCTTGGGGAAAACCCCTTTTTAATGAAAACAAAACACAGGCATTTGTTTAGTGTAGATATTTTTACACGCCGTGCAAAAAAAAAAAAAAAAAAAAAAAACCTTCACTACTGCTTAAAAAAAAAAAAAAAAAAAAAAATTTCAGCTGGTGATCTAATGATGTAATGCGAGTTCCTTCTGTGTTGTTTAAACAAAAGAGCACTGATAAAAGGAAGCTTGCAAAAGTGAAAGTCCTTCAGGTGCCCTGTGATTGTGAAGTTACACAGATCACATTACAGCCCAGTCTGTAGAGTATCAGAGGGCGAGAAGAAGAACAGAGGTTAAGGTTACTCTTTAAATTTATTCACAAAGCAGTTCCTGTTTGGTTGACCTCAGAAACAAGGAAACCAGTTTCTAATCAGATGTTCCTAGTAATACAGGTTAGGCTCCACCTTCTTTCTTTAATGAATACATATAGCTCTGGATAATAAAGATGGGTGAACAATCAGGTTATAAAACAGACCCTCATGTGATAACTGTCACAAGCATCTCAAAATATGAGGAACGCTTTCCAGTAAACAGCACTTACTCTTGTTTCCTATTCTGTATCCTGAAACATCATCAGGCACATGGCTGATCATTTTGAACTGGAAACAGATTATACACAGCCCTCGTCCTTAATGATGCTCAGTGTAAAAGCAGCTTCCTTAATAGTATTCGGAGCAGATCATTATTTAACAAAATAATCTCAGTCCATTAGCCTCCCTGCGGCAATCTTCTGTTTACAAGTAAACCCATTGTATCCTAATTAGTGAAGCCCAACCCAGATGCTGACTTTGTATAGCATGACTGCAGGAGACCTGCAATCCACAAGACATTACTTTCCCCTTTGCAGCTTCCCTGACACAAAGGGTGTAAAACACTGGAAGCAGTGCTTGGTGATGCATAATAAAACAAGTTGCATACTTAGATGAGAAGAGAACAGTGTGTGCTCATTACATTGGAAACCGATAGCATTACACAAGTTACAACTAGCTCTAAACAAAGTCAGTCTGTGAATTAAATGTCTCGCTTGATTAGCAATGGTAGACTTAACTAAAAGTATTCCAGATGGATGGCTGTTTGAATCTAGGGTTAAAACAAACGACACTGTAGCTAGACATTGCAACAGTTCATGAGAACCTACTCAACACTATTTTGTGTAACCAGGATGCTTGGGTCAATAGTGTAGAAAGTGTGTAAACGTAAATATAAAACTGCACGAGATGACTCTTTGAATAAGACAGGCCCCAACACATGATATATGAACTTAACACAGATTCCAAAGCAACAACTAAAACCAAAAGACTATTAGATAGACTCATGGTTGGGCAGCAGTGTGGAGTAGTGGTTAGGGCTCTGGACTCTTGACTGGAGGGTTGTGGGTTCAATCCCTATTGGGGGACACTGCTGCTGTACCCTTGAGCAAGGTACTTTACCTAGATTGCTCCAGTAAAAACCCAACTGTATAAATGGGTAATTGTATGTAAAAAATAATGTGATATCTTGTAAGTCGCCCTGGATAAGGGCGTCTGCTAAGAAATAAATAATAATAATAATAATAATAATAATAATAATAATAATAATAATAATAATAATAATAATAATGGTTCTGTAACCGCAAGGTCTTACGCAGGTTAAGAATTTGGGCAAAAAACGACAAGCATGAACCGGCTAAATTGTTCTGCTGTAAATTTCAGATCTAGCCTCCTTCATATACTTGCATATTAACAATACCGATCCGATAAAAGCAAGACAAAATAAAGAAGTAAAAGGCAAAAAAAAAGAGGTGCTAGAACAAAGAAACTGAGAGAAATCTCAGATCAATATTTAGACATGACACTTCAGCAGTGACCTCGGAGAAGGCTCTGTATCACACACACTGTAAATCCAGTAAGAGTGTTCAGGTGCAAGCTTGCTCTCTGAATTACCCCTGTTTGCTGGTCTGTTGCGACTCCTGGATCTACTTCTCTGCCTCTGAAGCCGTGTCCTCCCCAGCAGCCTGTAGTAATAGGAGGGTCTCCCTGAACTTTTCTTGCCTGTCCCTGACATGTTGGAATATATTCCTCAGTGACAACAAGTGCTCTCCTCTTCTTCTTCTTCTTCTTCTTCTTCTTCTTCTTCTTCTTCTTCAATGCAAAAAAAAAAAGTTGTCTTGTTTTAGTTTAGTTTTTTTTTGTTGGAATTAAAGAAAAGTTTTTCTCTCCATGCCAGTCAACCCACTGTACAGTCCTGTCATGTGCAAGTTTCAGCACAAGCGTTGAAAAAGTTTTCCTTCAGGCAAGCCTATTGCAGCCTCCTTCCTAGAGATAAGAGTGTTGTATTTGGAAAAGAGAGGCAGTTGGCATGCCATTGACAGGGGAACAAAAGTTGGGCTGAAAGTAAAACCCGGAACAGATTCCATTGGGAGTGGCCTCAGCTGGATAACAGGAACAGCAACAACTGAGCTCATTTTAAATGCTGAAAACTTAAGTTTAAAAGAAAACGACTCCCCCACAGCAATGGAACTCTATTTAAACAGAGTAATTGTAATTCCTGGTAACCCGAGGACACCACAATAATTGCAAGACTGCAAAAACATTTGATTGATTCATGCTTCCACGTCTCTGTATTTAGCTTGGACAGTCCAGATTTGGAATCATGGGAACATTATATTGTTTAGTCAGTTTCCCAGACAGGCTACGGGAATGTAAATACAGTGTATGAGTGTTAATCCTGGTATGGAGGTCCCTTTGGGAAAGGCCTTCACACATGTAAATCAATGGAGGAATCTAGTTAATATTTACCAGTACCTCTCTATCGCCCTGGACAGCTGGCCCGTTATTGTGAGTAATGATATTAATTTCTAAATGCTTTCTTCTAGCTACTCTATTAGAATAGGAGAGGGACATCAGCTGATGTTGGCTGCTGTTTGAAAGTAACATTTGGGAATCAATATTTTTCATTTGGTTTCCACGCTACAACTAAATAAACCTATAAAAAGGACAAAAGTCCCACAAAGAAGATCTGATTCAAGCATTCAAAATTCTAAAAGGTATTGACAATGTCAACCTGAAAAAAGAAACAAGGACCAGGGGTCACAGATGGGGATTAGATAAAGGGGCATTCAGAACAGACAATAGGAGGCACTTTTTTACACAGAGAATCGTGAGAGTCCGGAACCAACTCCCCAGTAATGTTGTTCAAGCTGACACCCTGGGATCCTTCAAGAAGCTGCTTGTTTCATTTCCATACAGGGTTAGACCGCAGAAGAGTTCTGCTACAAAGGTACTTGACAGCTCAAACTTCCATTTTGTCAAGTTTTTGTGATGAACGCTGTAAATGTTAAGGATTTACGAAAACAAACCCTATTTGTGAGCTTCTCCTTCCCCTTTCCAATCCAAACATTCCTGTTGAATTGTTTTATTTAATCCTCGTGCTAAACTCCAGATCCTATGAAAGTACAGGCCATGTTTTCAGGCTGGGAGACAGAGGGGGCCCTAGCAAGTACACAGATTCGGAAATCAGCCAATCAAGTCAGCATTGCTTGAGTTTAGGTCAAGTAGGCAAGAACACAGCTGGACAACAGACGGGGTCTGCAAATTGCTGTGCACTAAAAACAATGAAAGAATGTCAGCCTGCTCTACTGAATTTCACATCAGCTAATTAACTTTACATTACATTAAAAACACTCACATGTTCTGGGACATAAATCATTCGTGGGAATTAATAATTGTGCTGCGTGCACCACTAGTCTATAGTTATCATTTTTTTCCAAATAATTTTGAGAACTTGGAAAAAACGAAATGGCCAAATCCTACAATTCTAGGATTGAGGTACCTTTTTTTATAGGAACATAATTTAGATATTTTATTTAACATCATGTAATCAAAGAAACTACAAAATGATATCGCAAAAGTCTACTGGAAGCCATAATAGTAGTACAGTATTTCATGTTAGATTTCGAAATGTCAAATTTTTCAATTTTTGTCAGTTTTTTGTTAAGTATATGGAAAACTACAAAGCGGTATGCAATATGTTAACATTATTCAGCAAGTTTCATTCGACTATGAAGGACAAAGTGTTAATTCTATAGGCTGATGCAAAACTTGTGGCCATAGCTGTACAAGTCGTGTTAGCATCCTTAACACACTGCCCTAGACCAGCTAGGTTAACTTCAGCATTTCTTTGCTTCCTAAAGGTTATGTTCAATGCTTCAAACAGAATGCATTTCATTAATGGCATGGTCAGCCCACATTACTGGGCCGAGGCCTCTGTAACAACAAACATGGGACTTTTTAGAATGATTTACAAAAAAAAAAAAGTCTGTACATTTCAGATGCTTTGGAAGTCAAAAAGTCAAAACAATACCTCTGCAGGGAGTTTTTTTTTTTACACTTGCTTATGGAGCTCTGTTTCAAACATGCTTGTTTCCAGCCTCGCTGCTATCTACAGCATGTAGAATTCTGTTGTTCCTATTAGTGCGTCTCTTGTGAACCACGGCATACTGTATTATTAAAACAGCATCACAAAGCTGCAGAGCTGTAATTAGAAAGCATGTTGCTCGTTGCCTAGAACCGTTTGTAAAACAGTGGGGAAGATTTGATTATCTTAGATCAAATAACCGATAATAAGCATACATAAGCATTTTATTAAAGGTGACTTTTCAAATTAAATAATTATTACAGTATATTTTTCCAATCAAGTCGATCGTATTTTGTTAATTGCAAGATGGATGGTCCTCATATACGGATGCTCTTTACCATAGGTTTGACTGTCTGTTTGCTTGTTTAAGAAATATTAAGAAAGGGAAGCTGAATATGTTCAGTTCTACAAATTCAACCAAAATTGCAATCAAAGGATTTTATAGCAATGTCCCAGAGTGTTACGTTATGCAAAATTAAAAGATAATACAAAAAAGATTAAACGGAACTGTATTTTTATAAGTTCTTTCCTGACCACTAAACAAGTTCTGCATTTGGTTTAAAGGACATAAAGGTCAACGAAACAACGTAATTGAATATTCTCTTTTCTGTGTTAGTATGCAGTTGTGCCATTCAGCGCGACAGACAAATCAGACAATCTAACACCTTCCAGAACTGAGCAAATAATCCTGTCAAGTACAATTAATCTGAGATGTGCCTTCAGTGAAGAAAAGTGACAGAGCAAACTTCAAACTAAAATACACATGCTGGGATTAATAAGAATGAAAAGCAGGTATTCTACAGCTAAAGGATTCAGTGGGGAAAAAAACCCAACAAATTATATATTACACTAATTAGAAACGCGCCTGGCTGCCTCCAATCCAGCGTTTCATTAAACTGAAACCACATGGTTCAACTGCATTACATACAACAAAACAAAAACAGATTTTATTCATTGGGAATAATGTCAATTAAATCAGCCCTGCTGTCAGTCAACAACAAATAAATACAACAGTGTAGCTGTGTTATATAAATATACATACACCCTATTAGAAAAAAAAAAAGTTTTACACGACGTATCCAACAATTGATGAAGATTTGTATTTAATGCATTTGCATTGTTTTTTTTACTGTTTGTATTTAATGTACTATGCCCTGTATTTCACTGTATTTAATGTAGTATGCATTGTTCCTCACTATCTTGTAAAGTGCTTTGTGATGGTGGTCCACGATGAAAGGCGCTATAGAAAATAAAGATTGATTGATTGATTGAAAGAGGTTGCTTTCAGTTTGAAACGCATGTTTACAGTATTTTCATTCCACTCCATTTGATGATTTGCTTTCATGTGATAGAGTGATATGGTTTAACATGTTTTTTTAAACCAGTCCTATATATAGAACATGAGCATCCCATCCCTAATAAGGAAGTGGCTATCCACACTGACTCATGTTTGGGTGCCTTTGTGAAATGAAGAGAGTTTAGAGCCACATTGCCCATGGTCCAAGTCACTCCATTTAAGCCAGAACTTTTTTCCATACCCCAGAATAATCATCTCTGTGTCGAAACAAGAAAAAACAAATATCCCTGTGTATTAAGCCTTATCTCATCCCTGCATGGATTCTGAATTTTACTGCACCCACATTCAATCATTTTTTAATGGTTACATAGTTAATGGCTATTTTTCACAAGACGTTCTTTTTCAATAAAATGCAATTATTTATTCTGTGACTGTTCTTCCAGAGAAGGTAAATACATTTTTAAACAGAAGCAGCTTTCACTCAACAGGAAGCTGTTCTCGTTCCGCACCAGTGTGTTACGCTGGGGAGTCATTTCTCATTGCCCTTTTAATGGGCTTTGAGTAAGGTTAAAGTAACAGGCGTGAGAGCCAGTCTGTCTGTGCAGCCAGCGAGTGGATCGGTTTCCTGTAGCCTGCCAGAACTCCTCGGCTCACTTCCTGGACCCTGAAAGAAATACTGCACTGTAGGGCAAGACAGCAGTAATGTATCATTATCGCTCTGGACTGCCTCCAATAAGACACACTGCTCAAACTTCTACTAGAAACAGCTGAATGGAGATAAAATAGCAACTACATTCTAATTACACTTCAAGAAGCACTAAAGCTTCTTCCTCCATGTTCTACAGTAAAGGCTGTATGTCTTTAGAAATCAAGCAGCAATTGAAAACGTTGTGGAACGTTTCATACATAAAAGGCAGCAAACAGGTAGAGGGGCTGCCAAACGGTACGGCTGTAGTTTGTAATGCAAAGAATTACAATGTGTATTATATCATACCACTGGAAAAATACCTTACAAGAGGCGAACTGGCACCCAGAATACTTTCCTCTCTAAACCTGTGAGACCACAAAGGCCAAGTATCCAGGAGTGGTATTTGACCCAGGCTCGCACTGCACTCCCAATAGCAGTGGTATTACTAGGTGAGTTACTGAGGGCCCTATCAGTACAGAAGCACTGCCAATGTTGTGCCACTGCCTGTATTAATATGGAAGAATGGTGTTTAGTCTATAATACCAACTATGAAGTGCTTAAACATATTGTATTATTTCTGTGAAGCACTGTGTTATTATGTCCCCAGAGAAGTCCACGAAGTAAGTGAAGCAAGGAAATCAGAGAGGAAGAGAAGGCTGAGAACAAGGGAGCTGTTTTCTGCCCAGAGTTTGATCAGCAGCCCGCAGGTATGCAGTTGAAAGGTCAGCGTTTACTTTTATTTTTTTTCTTGCATATTCTTTGTCCCCAGTGGGACTCAACTCCACCCCCCTGGGAAACTGAGCTACATTTCTATTTCATGTCAACTCTGAAAGACACCTAATTCATCACGTTTGGGTTTTCTTTCAAACAATATCTTACTACTGTCGTGCCATGTGAAAAAATGCCCTCGGACTGCTGCAAACACTGTAAATACATCTAGTGATTCAAACAGGGTTAACATGTGGCTGTTCATATTGGTTGAACTGCACTGCGCTCCCAAGAGAATGCACATTGCCAGCCAAAACAATAACCAGTGGATACCTTAGGCTATTATCTGACAAACCTGATGGTGTTGAATGTTTTTTAAATGTAACTCTCTGGTTCTAGTTTTACGAAGACACTCCGATTGCTGCATACACCTGGATATCTCTGATAACTATGTGTGAAACAAAATGCCTGACACAAAAAAAGCACATTCTATACCTCCACATTAAAAAGTGGAACAAAACCAGACCCAGGGAAAGACGTCTCACTGGCAAAACTGATATGTGGCTTCATACAATCTATTGGTTCTATTATAATCTGTACTGTAATCATTACACTGAACATCACAAACTAAAAACCCTGACATTACAATACCACCAAAAGACAACATATCGTGCAGAACTACATATCATAACTTGACAGCCGTTTATAATATCATTGCCTGTGCTGCAGAACATGAAGCATAAACTAAACGAATCACACCCATTATACAACTGCTCCCTCCTTTTTCTTTCTTTCTTTTTTATTATATTACAATAAATCTCCTACCTCTGTTCAAAGTTCATGCTACGGCTAATGCTGCTGTTTCTGGAGTTTGGCTACCCCCAGTCTATGTGAAGGAAATCAATGCGCCTAGTTGTATTGTTTTGAGCAACAGCCTCTATTGATCTGCCTTTTATAGGAATTGGAGACTGAAGAAATCTGTTGCAAAGACATCCTATCTTTAGCTTTCCATATAGTACCAAAGGATGCAATGGCAGTTGCTCAGGCACATTCCATCATTGACAACGTAACCTCCAGTAACTAATGAATTAATGATTGAGTTTTTATCACATTGTTAGTGGTTAACTATTTGTTAAAATCATAAAAAAGAATGGCTAGAGTATATGGTAAAAAAAGGGGTTTTATTTATTTTATATTGTACACTGATTATTATTCTGTTCAAGCAGATCCGCACCAGGCTGGACGCCTGATGCTTTCCAAGTTGCTTTGCTTTTAAGATATGCAGTAGGATTAAAAGGTCAGGGGATGCATGGGAATAATTATTTTTTTTTCCTTCAGGAGCATTTCAAAATCCAGTAAGGTTAGTAGTGTTTGTAGTGCTGAAGGTGCACGTATAAAATGAGAGAGTACTGTTGATGGCCACAGACTAACAATTTCGGGACCTATGAAGTACTTAAGCGTGATTTCCAGAAGACAGCGTTCTGAGAAAGGGACCATTTAAAACAGAGTCAAATTGCCCATTTTAAAAAGAGACCTGCTGTACTAAATTGTGTGTAATAGTGATGCTCTCGAGCTGTACACTTCTGAGATAAAAGGGGAAATCTGAAAAAGATGTGCTATTCTTACTGCTACCGGATAAACAACATCGACCAAATGACTATAATGACAATATTGAAAAAGCACATTGTGACGACCTTTTGAGAACAAGCTAGGTAACTTCCTGGAATTATAATATAAGAGCTTGTCTTTCAGTCTGGTCACAGTATCATACTCAATCAAAACCCACAAGGTCACAGGTTCAGTCCTTATCTTCCTCAGTATAAACAGGAGTTAGCAAAATACAGTAACGCCATTCATATGACATGTTGTAAACTTCCATTCTCTACATACAGCAGGTCTCAAATTTCCAGGTTTCAAAAGCCGCCCATCTCACAGTACATGCATTTTCATTTTAAAACATGAAATCTGGTACTACACTGGGTAGAAGAAAGTTCTCAGTTTGCTTGTCTTACTTTCAGAAAGTCTGCAAGTGTTTCTCTTCCTAGGCCATTTCATCTCAAGAGTCTTCAGGACTTCAAAGTACATGTTACTGAATACAAAGCATTTGAAGGTGTTGAAGAGGTGGGGACTATTATAAAATCACCAGGTGAAATGGCCAAGGAAGTGTACTGCAAGACTACCTGAAAGGAGGTAAGATGACCTGAAAGGATTGCAAATGGAGATGTATTTAACCCAGACTAGTACCATATATATATATATATATATATATATATATATATATATATATATATATATATATATATATATATTTTAAAATGAAAATACAGGTTTGCTTTCTATGAAAACTGCATCGTTTGAAAACTACACAGGTAACATTTAACATGTTCTGATAACTACAACCACTTTAAGGGAGCCGAAGGCACTTTGTGGCTTGGAATTTGGTTTCAGAAGATTAGGTTTCAGGGCACTGCATGGCACACCAGGGGACTCTTGGGGTTTGATACTGCAAAGTGGCTTCAAACTAGGTCTCCAAGTCTCCTGGAACCCGGTTTCAAGCCACTGTTCCTGAAAATGTGGCTTTGTGTTCCCTGTATAACCCTGGTCTTTAACATATGCTTGTTACACACTGTGTGGGTCTAGTTACATACACACTATATTAAAAAACAAGAAGCTTATTCTATGCATCTGTGTGTTACCCAATGATCTGTTTTATACAGTGTCTGAGTTATTATGTACAATTACAGCACACAATTGCCCTATTAATACAGCATACTATGAGTATAAGAGCAGTTTTACGGTAAACAGTGTGCCTTCATGGAAGTATTACTATTCCGACAGCAATGAAGTTCAGGCATGAACTAAATGCTCCCTGTTCAATCTTACATGAGCAAGGCAGGAAGCAGTGGGCTTTGCTCTCTTCAGTGAGAACTGCAATGTTTAATAGTGTACCATTTGTATTGTGTGACAGTCTCTAACCTTTACGGGTGATTGATTCACACCAGATGAAGGGACGTGCAACATCAAAACCTAATTCCCAGTGGGGAGGGAGGACCTATCGCTTTGTGTGTTCTTCAATATAACTGCAACCTTTGTTTCTACAGTGCACGTGGTTTAGTTTTTAAATGTGTTTCCCATAGTTTCCCCATACTTGCCTGTACTTTTCCATGTGTTTGTTTCTGATGAGAAAGCTGTGCAAGGTATATAGAGTAATTTACAGCTTCAGTAGGTAAAACATCCTGTATCTATTCTAAGATGACTCACTGGTATTGATGCATCATTACCTCAATGTTTAAATGCTGTAATAACACAGTGACAAACATACGGTGAAAATATTGTGCATGTTCACATGTCGGATAACGCCCTGTTAAAGGCTGTAAGACTGGCACAGTTTTTTTTATTTTTTTTATCCCAATGCCAGATAAAGTCATCTTTTGCTGGCAAAGACAGGGCTGTGAATGTATAAAAGGAAATCGTGTGCTACCACAAAACAAAACAAAAAACAAACAAATAAATCAATAAAACAACTGTGGAACGAACAAAAAATGCAACAGAACAAAAACATTATGCATGGCACACAGTAAGACCCTCCACATGTAATCAGACACTTTAAAATGTCCATTTGTAATAGTCAGCTGTGCAAAGGGATCAGGTTTAATTTTCAAGGTTAATCATGTTTAAAATCCTGATTGCTTTCAATGCACTTCTTACCACCAAGGTCATGGAGTGTCTTCATTCAAAGTCAACGGACATAAGAGACATGCATTAGTACCGTATGTTGGCACTACTGTGCCTATCAGATCTGCAAGGCGTGTTTCTCCAGTGGTCAGAATAATCGATCACAGTGACACACTCTCACACTTTGCAGAGCCTCCATGCTGAACATTAATGAGAGATTTGAAAGCCCATTCATGTCAACTGAGGCCTTTCTGTTTGCATTGGAAAGGCCTGTATTGAACCAAGGCAAATTTGACTTGGCTCTTTACCTGAGGTGAACTAAACATGAAAAGCAAGCAGGCATGCTGTAGAAAAAAAATAATAGCTTGAAGCAACAGAACAGATTTTATTCATTTTTACAATCACATGCTGGTAATAGAAAAAGAAAAAACTCAATTGGCAAATAGGCAAATAGTCTTACAGTAATGTGCTGTGTGAGACCTGATTTGAGTGTACAGTCTACTGTATATGGAAGACATAGTCATAAGACCAAAAATAACAAAATAAAATAAAATGAAAGTCAGCTGCCAAGTCAAAACACTTCTTGGGAGCCATGTGATCTTCATACAGAAGCTGACATTCATATTTTGCAGAGGTTACCAGCTCACAATCCAGTTATATCACAAATGCTAACATTTCCTCAAATATCAGGGACTAACAGAGATTCAGCGCTTGCATTTACACCCTCTCCCACAGTGTATATCTCTGATTAAGACGGAAAGCCCATCCAGTTACCCAGCCAGTATCAAGGTAGCCCATTCCCAGCTCACTGTGAATCTCCTGATTGTGCACAAATAATATTCCTCAATGTCACATAATCAGCTAACAATTAACAATAAACACAACAAAAGATATGCATTCAGCCATATTACCCTGCTAATTTATAATCTCTAATTTTTAATATACATAAACAGCATAACAGCTACAGAAGGTATTGGTCTGGTCATGTGTCTTTTTAAAGTGTTATACAGAAGAAAGTGTGGGTTTACTGCCACCCACTGGACCATTGAGTAACGTTTTTATGCCACAAAAATGTCCAATAATGTGCAATGAAACCACATGGCAGAGCGAGCGTGACAGCAAACAAAATTCTCTGTTACACTGGTTTGTTGGGATGAGTGAATAGCAAGGATAAATATCTTTATTTTTTCTCCAGAAATGAACATTGAGCAGTCAGCTACAAAACTGCTGGAACTAAATTCCAATATTGTTCTGGCAGTTTTTCAAATATTCAGAAGTAAACGTTTACAGTATACAGTAAACGTAGTCATTTCACTTTCAAATTTAAAGCAATCTCAAGATTTACTGTTATTTCGATTATGATTATTACTCTTTTTTTTACATCAGTTCCCATGTTAACTGGACTTTTGGTAGCATTCGTTGCTCTACAGTACTGCCTTATTACATTCTCATTACACATGGTCTAAAAATATGGGGATTCAGACAACAATCAGCCAAGTGACTAACAGTCTTGTGCTTGATGATGTTCATTAAACTCCTTGCTTTTTTTATTATTCTTATGTAGACAATTATCCTGAATCATCATCAGGTTCTTCTAATAAGAAGAAGAAGAAGAAGAAGAAGAAGAAGAAGAAGAAGAAGAAGAATCATCAACAGTCAGTTTGATGATTGATTCGACTAGAAGTCTTTGTCAAACAAAAAATGATGAAAATGTCAAGATTCACACATGCACCCAGCCAACGCCAGCTTCCCTGAACACTCTGCCTGCTCAGTCTGGGTGGGATTGCTTTCTCTGGAGGGCTGATTTGAGTCGTTTCACAGAGTAAGTGATGCTGGATTTTCTTGACTGCTCCCACAGCCTGCAAACCCTTCTTCATACTTGATAGAATGAACTCCCCCCTACTTGGAAGCCTCACCGGATACTGTATATATGTTACATTTCCTATCTGCATGGTTATACAACAGAAGCAACACTGCATTTAAGTACAGTTCTATGCGCTGTAACTAGGGTTCTGAATGCTTTAACTTTCCAACACAAACCAGTTGTACATCAAAGGTACATATGATTTCACCATTCAATATCTATAATAGCATTATTACAGTACAGAGAATCCAGACGTCTATTAACCAGTTTGTCATTTAAGAGAACTACTACCTGGTCCCTTTATTTATGTTCACCGTTAATTTGGGTTTTGCATGGTACAAAGGTTAACTGGCGGGCAGTGTGCTTTAAAGCAGGCAAACCTAAATGAATGATGTAGTTTGCCAGTGCAGTAATGTGTCCTTTCAGGGTTATCCAATTATCCAGCAAATCAACTAACCAGACTGCTTCCACATTAGTCCAGTTACTTGAACTTGTATTGTATTCTTATTAATATGAACATGTAAAACAAAAATGCAGTAACTCACCAGGAACTATTAAATCAGTTTATAACGTAACAGCTACAAGGTCACAGAGAAAATTCTATAAGCCCGACGTGCCTGAGCCAACAAGAGTGATGCAATGAGTAAAGCTACCAGGAGATGGAGCTGTTTGTCTGCCCTCTGTTGATGCAATCTAATTTACAGCAATAAGCAGTTTGTTGGAACGAGGTGTTGAGTTATGGTACTGACCTCTTCACCTACATCATAACAACATGCCGGAAAATCAAGTTGTCCTATTATACAGTATGTTTGAAATGGAAATCCCTGGCAGCCTTATAGAGTGCTTACTGCAGCAGTGTGCACCTAGTATAGGTCAAATTGACTGATGTCTGCACTACAGTATATGCTTCAAAAGACTGATGCATATCTAAAAAGAATAACTACATGAGACACACAAGTGATAAGACAAGAGCATTTTCATTTAAGCAGGGGTTTCAAGTCATATCAGTATACTGCATCATATCTGTTTCTGAAGCAGTATAAGAAAAAGGGGGAAAAATGATTACACAGACATACTTCCAGGCTCCAAATGCACAAAGAAAAACGCATTTGCTTGAAGCCACATTCAAAGTAATTGAATGTTACGTCTACCGAATGTTACGTTTCCTTTGAGGCATTAAAATATGTTCCACCATATGATGCAGTTGGGAGCAGTGCCTCTCCAGTGACTGAAACTAGCCCATAATGACATGGTAGCAGATCAACTGGATTTCTTCATGCTCCAATGCTTTCTTGGAGTCTAATTACTTTCTGTGGATGATAACAAGTTGTATACGATGAAATGACTGCACTATTAACAGCATATATTGCTTTGATGCTTCATAAATAATGCACACTGCTGATGCAGTACGATACTGTATGCAACACAACTTTGAATGAATTAACAGCAAAAAAAAGTGTAATTTGCCTGTGATGTTATTATAGGTTGAGAGGAACAAACCTTTTTTTTTTTAATAGTACTGCTGACTGTTGAGGCACTGACCCTCACACCCTAAACAGCACACTCTGGAACTGAGCCACCCAAATGCAGTAGTTCTGAGATGAGGTCTCCATTCAAACCCAGGTCCACAGAGGTGAAAGCCCAGTGCATTAACACGCTGCACCACCGGGACCCCTGTACTGTACAAGCATCTTTGAGAATCAAGCTCAACTGCAGGTCTGGCATGTAGTCAAGGGCAAGAAGTGACACTGGAGGTTTATTTGGGTGAAACAAAAATATAATTACAGTACATGGAAGAGTCAAAAATCACGTTTGATGTGTAGCCTAAATACAGTATGTCACATAGACTGAATCAGAAAACAGTACAGTTACCGTGGACTCAAGACATTGAGAAAGCATAAGATTCTAGCAGATTTGGGCAAACCTCCAAAAATGCAAGTTTGTTTTTCTGGAGGCTTGGTGGTCCAGTGGTTAAAGAAAAGGGTTTGATACCAGGAGGTTCCCGGGTCAAATCCCAGCCACTGACTCACTGTGTGTGACCCTGAGCAGGTCACTTAACCTCCTTGTGCTCCGTCCTGCAGATGAGACGTAAAACCGAGGTCTGGAATATCTAGTTCATTTTATTTGAATGCTGCACTTGTATCCTTATTTTTTACAAGAAATCAAAAAAAGCTCTTGCATAAATTGCCATTTCTGCTACCTGTTCCATCTTTCGCATGACAATCCCATCCGTGCTTGTCCTACAGTGTCTCCCGAAGGGTATATTAAATACTTTTTTTTTTTTTGAATATGTAATGTGTCCAATAATAGACAGTCATAAATCTTAAAGAAGTGGTACAATAATTAGAGCTGTTCAAGTTAGGTGGACAGTTACGTGCATTGACTCAGCGGTGTGGCTGGCAACACTAGCCTCCAATAGCGTTTTTTTCTTACCATTTCCCTTTAAGTTAATAAAAGCAACAGGGCTTGTAAGCATAGACACCTTGTGGTCTCACAGACTCAATCAATCATTTAGCAGCCTAAATGTATATTACTAATCAATACAATACTGTACTAAGTTCCAATGACAATATTATTACTGGTTTAGCATTTAATCCAAAATAAAATGGAATAGTTTTAGTTAAGCAAAATCGAATGCTATTAGTACTGACCTCCTGCATAAGTCTTATGGGATATGTTTTGCCACTCTCCAACAAATCAGTTTGAACTAATCCAGAGATGCTCGGTTGTATTCAGATGTGGAGGTATGGGCTATGGATCAAGAACCTTGATGCCTTCCACATAAGTGTCAAAATCAACCATTTACTGCATGCAATAATAACCCTGAAATTAATACAGCATTTAATTTTTTTTTACAGTATCAATATTTAATGGGCACCACCTACATACTGAGCAATCACTGTGAAGTCCTGACTCTGTGGGTCCTAACAATTTATCCCATGGCTAACTTTACACCTTTGTAAAAAACAATTGATCTATGAGTGTTAAAAACCCAATAGTAAAATAAAATGTCATTGATTCAATGGCAAACGTTTCAACTAAAGTCTTCTCTCAATGTCTTCAAAGACCATAGTCGAAAACTAATTGCAACATTACTCACTGAATTTATGAAATGTATTTTGGTATTTCTAAAAACTGTTTATTGTAAAAAGCTTCAAACACTGCACATAACCTAGCAGGTTAATTAACTGGAGTGTGCCCATGCACACCATCATTAATGGTTAGTCCTGTAACACTAGCATTTTATTTTGTCCTTTTACAGACAACTTGCTGCAAAACGTTGCTATGCATTCCCAAAGTTCAGTACGATTTACAGTGTGCTTACGGTTGCATGTTGTAAGCTAACTTCAGAACATAGATTTGCATGCTAGTTGCATGACCTTTCTAGTTCATTCAGGAATGCTAAAGCTATTTATCAAAGCAGAAAATAAAGGAGAAAAGGTTGAGATGAGGCTAGCTGTTCAAGTCTGCCCTCTCATTAAAACAGATTGTATCTTACATAAGCATATCTTTTATAAACAAACAGCCTTAGTTCAAAGTCACATTTATTTCCACTTGATATGTCCTCTTCCTTGAGCCCAGGATACCTACTGCATCTTCCCATCCTGTAATGCAATAATGTCTCTGGAAGAGCACATCAAACCACAGAGTTACACAGGGCTTAGAAATCTAAAAGCCTGAGGCAGTCAATGCTATATTGTTCTTGAATTAAAAATGGCTCACCAATAAACTATAATTCAATAAGTGTTTACTAGAGAACAGAAGATCAATTAAAAATGTAAGATCTACTGAGGGCAAGGTAGGGTCATTGGACCATGATTGAAAACAACATATTCAATATCATATTTTTGTTTTATCACAATGTAATGGTTCATCTAGAAAACAAAATGTTAAGGTTTACTGCCAAGTAAAGGCAACTCAGCCCGTTTGTTCTTGAAGCTAATCTACAATCTGCAGTTGTCAGTCAAGACCGCCCTTCTGTTCAAAGAGGAGATGAGAAATAATTAAAAGTGTGTTTCATCTTTCAGCATTACTGAACTCAATCAATGGGAACTGTACCTGCTATTCGAGACAGCTTTATTTTGCTGAAGTTTTAAGATTGGTCTAATCTCTCTCCCCCTGCATTTAATTATAGAGACGAGATGACAACCATAAACAATCCCTAGCAAAGCCTAAGTAAACTTTGCTGTCACTACAAAGTTTTGTCCTTCAGTCAACGGCAACAGTAAATGTTCCTATTGTCGACAAAAATGTCAAACTATACACAGCACATGGTCAAGCTGTTTCTGTCTTTGTTAATCTCAAACGAGCAATACACAAGAAACAGGAAATAGTTGAACAATGAGTGTGTGTTTGTGGTAAGAGGGGGGGAAAGCTTGTCAACCACTGAAACACTTGAAGATCCCACTGTGAAAGGGAAGATTGACAACACCCATAGGTCTTTACTTTATCTATGAACAAAAAACAAACCAGATAACAGCATACATTTTAAAGAGCAAGCTCGTATATCATTTTCTGTTATGAGTTATAGGTGTAGTACAGAAGAACATAGTAATTACTAAACTAGGAATAGCGGTTCTAATAGAAAATGGTCAAAACAAATTTGTCACTGACTAATATTCCAGTATATCGTGCTATAGGCAAATGGACATTGGGGAAAAAAAAACAGAAAAACGACTTTGTAATCAAGTAATTTAAGAAGATGCAGCCTCATCTCCCCCTCTATAACATGCACGGCTTCCAACCTCTCCGATTTATCAGACTGCCTTCGTGATCAGAGGCCTGCGCTCCGCTATGCCTTCTATGGGTTTGCACCATGAAGTAGTCCATCAACATGAAAAGAAACAGCCAAAAGAAATGCTATTTCCCCTAGCTTTCTGGAGCGTTGAGGGAATTGAAAACTGAAGGCTCAGAGTTGCTCATGAAAAGTTATTTAGTTATTTATTTTAAGGATTTTGTGTAATATATATATTTTTTCTCAAACTGCAATATTAACTTATTTTATAGTAAGTTGTTTTCTGGTATCGCAGTCATACTTACAGTATCAGAGACAATCTTTGAAAGAGAATAGAGTATGATCCATTCTGTATGGGCAAAACTTTAAATAAAAAACAAATAACTACTCTACCTTGAATACGATCCTGCTGTGTCATTGTTGGCACTGTGATTAAACTGCATATTTGATGCTTAAAGAGGATTATATTAAAGATGACATATTTTAAATATCATTATAAAAAAAAAACATGTGCCACCTGGATGTTGATCATGTAGTGATCTCTGTTCATTTGGAAAAGGAAAACCATCAGTCTCATCATGTGTTTGTCAACTAAAATTATTGTATTGTAACACTTGAATGTATTTGTATTTGCTTGCGATTGTAAGACGCCCTGGATAAGGGCGTCTGCTAAGAAATAAATAATAATAATGAAATATCATGATGCCGTTGATTGTTACCTGTGTTACCTGATGAGAAAATGCTTAGTTTAGACATCTCCCCTGTGCCTGTGAAGTGCATTCAACATTGTGCAGTGAATCCTAATTGAGTAATAAAGTAATAAAATCAATTATAAAAACCTGTGCAGCTGTGTACAATGCAATCTCCCCCATTCAGAAAATGTTCTAATCAGTCCTGTATCATGGGTATTTAAGATGCAGTAATGTGTATGTATATATATATATATATATATATATATATATATATATATATATATATATATATATATATATATATATATTATTTATTTAAATGCAAATGGTTGCATTATATTGTAATCATTTCTAAATTTAGATTTCCATATTGGAATGTCTCAAATGAACAGCTTCACAGTACAGTAATAATGTGGTTATCTGAACAAATACATTTTACGGACACCGCCATGTGCCAGTTAGTTTGGACGGCAGACATGCTGCACTGCAGGTTTACTATTCCCAAGTTTATTGT
The DNA here is from genome assembly GCF_902713425.1 of Acipenser ruthenus. Classification (NCBI taxonomy): domain Eukaryota; kingdom Metazoa; phylum Chordata; class Actinopteri; order Acipenseriformes; family Acipenseridae; genus Acipenser; species Acipenser ruthenus. The sequence goes on from NC_081219.1 coordinate 11,976,021, forward strand.
GTGTCCCTCTTAACAATTCCTAAAAGAAAACGGCACTTGTAATCTGTCATACTTGTAAGGAATTTCACAGACCTTTCATTTATTGCATGAGACCGGGGAAGTCCTGCTGTCAATGTAACAAGCAGTTATACAGAAACACCTACTATATGCCCTGTCAAAGCGCTCGCTGGTACTGAAAAGCTGGCACAGCTACATGCTGGCAGGCTGTGAGGCGCCTTTTCAAATAAATAAATAAATAAACACATTAAAAAAAAAAAAAAAACATGCCTTCTTGCCTCTTGTGATTATGGGATGTGAATGCGTAGGTGAGATTATGCAGGATTCGACAGTGATAGTGCAGGTCATTGTACAGTAGGCTGTTAAAAGTGAATGCATGCTTTTTTCATTAGTAGCATCACATTTCACCAGAAGCACATACTGTAATCCAGTATAGTACAAGGATGCATACTGTATAATAGTATCTACTGCTCTTAGAATTGTAGTGGCCAGTGTGTCTGAAGGGTGGGCATTAAAAATAAACAGATTGTATGTATTGCCTTGCTATTCTGTCCCTGACTGGCATGTTGGCGAGCTCCATCCCATTCCCCATGCTTCCTGTCAACAGTAATAAACCTGGTTCATTAAGAGACAGGCTTCAGCGGAGTTGGGATACAGTAGTGCTGAGTGTCTCTAAGTCTGCTGTATCCACCACACAGACAGCAGTGACAGAGAGGGATAATGAACTTGTACTGTAGCCAAGCAAAGGCATGTGTGCTGATGCTGAGTCACCCTGTACTTCTCTGTTTTATTACACAGTCTGCCTTTCAACAAGGCATCTGCAGCCAGTGCAGACGACATTTTCATGGGAGCTCTATGTATTATACTAGTTATCTTTTCATACAGCTTTTTGAGACAAGGCCATCTTCAATAGTTTGATCTTTTTTCCCCTGTGGATGATGGTCCTACAGTATGTTGTACCATTTATTCCTATAAGACTGTATAAAAAAAAAAAAACAGTTTTCCTTGCATCGACTGACTCATAATCAGATCACAGAAGAGTTGAAACTAAACCCTACTGACACCTCCGCTTGTGTTTTGTTCTTTTCCCCATACAGCAGAGGGCTTAATGTAATGCAGAATATAAAATGCTCTGACATCTGCATTGTGCTGACTAAATACTTGTGTTATGAACGCAAGACATTAGCATCCCAAAAGGCATTGTATGTTCACAGCTGTTAAACAGATATATATATATATATATATATATATATATATATATATATATATATATATATATATATGCATTTATTTTTAGTCACTGTAAAGTACATTTTCTGTGGTTTACTGTAGGCCACGTGTTTTGTCGAGATTCATATTTGTATAATTAGTATTATTACTTTATTATTAATTTATTTAGGAGACGCCTTTATCCAAGGCGACTTACAGAGACTAAGGTGTGTGAACTATGCAGCAGCTGCAGAGTCACTTACAATTACGTCTCACCCGAAAGACGGAGCACAAGGAGGTTAAGTGACTTCCTCAGGGTCACACAATGAGTCAGTGGCTGAGGTGGGATTTGAACCGGGGACCTCCTTGTTATAAGCCCTTTTCTTTAACCACTGGACCACACAGCCTCCTTAGTAGTAATTGTGTATCATGCTTGCAACCCCACGAATGTCTGGATTTTATTTAATGCATGTTTTTAGGTTTGTTTTCTACAATCTGAGCTGACACTGTGTTATAAAATGGCTTCTGATTTTCGGTTCTAACTGATAAAAACAGATAAAACATCTCTGATACAAAAATGAAATCGGTGTATAGCCAATAAAAACAGGAAAACACCGGAAAAAATGTGGAAATGGTTACTCAATTAACGTTGACCACCCCTTTCCCATAAAAAAAATCAAATAAATAAATACTACCAAAAAAATACATTTCCCAGTGCAGCTGTGCAATGTCCCTCCTTCCTGAATTGTATCTATCTGATTCGTTCTGAAATACTTTAAACCCGCCCCAACTACTGAGGTGCAGCACATTCCTACAGTTCTACTGCAGACTCTGCTTGCGAGATTTAAAGCGAGATTACAATTAGGAATGGAGGCTTGTTAACAGGATTTAAAGCTGTATTACAGTTAAGATACAGAGGATATAAAACATAGTAGCAAATTGTGGCGAAATGTAAAAAACACAGAAGAATGTGCCTGTGACCATAAAGATTTAGACAGCAAAAGGTACAACTTAAATGTGCAAGTCCTGTCAAGTTGACTATTATATACATTTTGACAGAAAAAAATAAAAAGGCCAAGCATTTTGGAAAGTAACCGAAAACAATAATTTCATACAGTAAACAAAAAGCAAAAGCCCCCCCCAAAAAACTATAGTCCTCTGAATATACGGTACATACAATACAGCACACACTGTCCACTCAGAACTGATATGAGCCAAGTGGTTCTTAAATCACTCAGTCCTCTTTCGTTCTCTAAGCCATGGAGGTATCACTTAGGTATTATTCAAAGAATAATGTTAAGCAAAGCGGGGATAGTGATGGCTTTCAGGCAATTACATTACTGCTGACTACAAAAGCTGGATTCAATTCCTGGATGTATCAGATACCTTATGAACCAGAACAGTAATTACTTTACAGATTCCATCTCTCCTGCTGTGCTGGGCAATGGGAATGAATCGTCCACGCTGCCACACTTCAGAGGGCACAGTTAGCATTTAATAAGGCTGCAAAAAAATCACTGTCCGCAACACAACGCTTGCTGCTCACGACACACCATAATCACTCCTTTGACACCCTTTGCACTTTCGCAGTGTTACCATGTGACAACCCTGTTGCCAGTCATTGTTACAAGATGAAACGGTTTCTAAAACACTGCCAGCACACTTTTTTTTAAAACAACTAAGGCTAAAGGTAGATTTTTTAAAGTTAAGGCTAAAAGTAGATTTACTAAAACGAGGATGCAAAGTTTTAAATGTTTAACTCATTTTTTGAGGATTTATCTTTATGAGGTACGTTGTACAGTAAACCAAGTAAACTTAAATGTTTAATGTATTAAACACAGATTTACAGCCTTAAAAGAAACAGAGACAAACTTTCAGTAAGGTTGCCTTCACACATAGGTCAGATATGACATCAGGTGCAGCTTTCAATAAACTTTTCTGAAAAAAACAATACAAAAAACAGACACACGCGTTCCATTAAGTCATGATGATAGATTGTGCACTTGGAGCACAAGGCTTGAGTACTTGCAGAACAGATCCACTCTTGTACATCTTGTCAAGCAGGCCTCAACTCGGTGCACTCCCATGTCAACTGTGATAGGGAAGGTTTTTCAGTACAGCATACTGCATGCATCTTTGCAAAAAGTACAGTAGAACACTTAATGTAGAACCAGTTGATGGCCTAAATTCTAGAACTACCACCATGGGTCAAGGCGTCCCTGTAGAGCAGAATATATCATTTTTGACGTCACTGGTTACAGGTAGAACGTAGCTTTCAAAAGGCCACTCAACCACTGCACATAATGTCAAGTGACATCACTAAAAGGGCTTCCTGAGTACCGAGGTTAGAAAAATCTAACAGCAAATGTACCGTAAGTCGTGTGAAACTATTTAAAACTGTCAAGAAGGAGTCTGTTTTCAAAGATTTAAATCATTTAGATCAACTGTACTGGATTTCAAACTATGTTCAAATGCCATGCGTCATGGCATTGTGAAATAAGTGAATTAGGGAAGAACTGCCACTTTACAATTTATTGTCAACAAGACCAAACCATGAATGAACCCAAGTAGTGATTAAGTGAATTGTGAAATAAGAAGAGAGCAATGCACATGCAGACAAAGACAAACACTTACATGCCATTTCACTTGAAAAAAAAAAAAAAACCACAACATTTCCCAAAACCATCCACTGGAAACCAAATAAGCGGTTCAGACAGATAGAAACTTTCTTGATCACTAATGTCAGTTTCGTAAGATCTGGAAACCTCCAGGAGATAAAAGGAATTGCCTGAGACTCCACACTGTAAGGAATGAGGGCTAATCTTCCGCATTGCCTGTGGCTTTTCCTTGAGATCTCGCATGATAGCCGGGCATTATATTATAGTGTTGAATTACCCACAGCACAAAAATACAGCCATGCCAGTAATATATGGCATCTGTGGAACAATAGCTTTTTAACACTTCCTAGTCAGATTATAAATGCCCCTGAGAGGAATCTCCTGGCTATACATTGCTAGATTGCAGCACATCACAGACATGTTCAGTGGCTCCTGAAACATGATATCAACATTTTAACTATGAGCAACTATTGTAATCCTAAAAGGACAGAACCTGTCAAAAAAAGGACTGATCGAACTGTGGGTACTGTTGGTTAATGTAACTAATTATGCAGTCCAGTCAACTGTGGATAATAATGTTAAAGTCTCAGAAGTGCAGCCAATCAAGCAGCCATATACTGTACATGGAAATAATCGTAGTTCCATCCAACATTAACCAAGCCTTTAACCTCGACATCCAAGCAGGATACTGATGCTCATGCTGCCCGCATTGCCTTCTATTGTAAATGAATTCTGGTACTGTGGATACTCAAGACAACACTATCTATAAAACTGGGTTCAAGCAGTAGGTTTATAGCATCCATTTGGGAGAACAGCTACAGACCCGTCTTTGTGTTAGTTAAAGCATAGAGCTTTAAATTAACAGGCACAGAAGAAAAGCAGAGCTGTGATATACTGCCTCAGATGAAAGGCTGGGTACCAAATATAAACCTGAAAAAAAACCTCCAAAGAGGTATGAAGAGCACGCTGATTAGAATCAAATACTTGAGATTTTCCACAAAAGAAGCCCTGCAATGTCTTTTGTGCCTTCAAGTTTTATTTATAGGCCCACTGCATTTGTTTACCGCCTCAGTTCAATTGTTCAGACTTGGTGAGTTTCCCATGCTCCCTTTTGAAAAGCTAGGCTTTGTATAAGCTTATTTTGCATTATTCTCTCCCGTCACTTTTAGTGCCAATAGGACATTATAATCTCACTTAACCACCCCTGGCTGACTGCCTGCATTAATGTAATTGATTCTGCAAAGTCTGCTACTAAAGAATATTTCCATGGATACATTAAAATAGTCCTTAATCAATACCTCCTTCACTGAATTATAAATACTGTGTGCGCCGTCAATGTTATGTCAAAAGCATTTGTTTGCCAGCATACTGAGATCAAAAGAAAAGGCCAGCTTATCATGAATAATAAAATGATATTTTTGTACCAGCTTCTACCAGCATCAACCTCACTAAATTCTCCTTTTAACGGTGTAAAACTACTCACGATGTTTAATCAACAATTGAACTACTCTAAAGAAGCTACAGTTGTTTGCGCCTCTCTTAAAAACATGCTGCTTGTCTTTACACACACAAGAGGGAAAATAACCTTGTTCCGCTGCCAGCACAAATTAATAACTTCAGCATGCACACAAACGTGGACTCAGATTACAAGACAACAAAGTTAAAAGGCCAGTGGCAGGTGTAGGGTAACTTACTGTTGTCAGGCAATACATTCCAACTAGATCAAGACTCAAAGTCTACAAAAAGTACTTACTGAAGTCAGACTTTTTAGCAGGGACCTGTCAACAAGTTCACAACACAGAAAATGGGGAGATGTTATTGAACCATCCAAAAAAAAAAAAAGTCTAACTAAGGAAATAAAAAAACAAATGGCTAAGCACTACAAACTGAATGGTAAAGGATATCACATTTTTCTTAGCGATGACCTGGATTATTACAATCATGTGTGTGCTAGGTGTAAAGATAATGGATAAGCTGATTAGGCTCTTCTGCTATAAAGCCTCACAGCATTTTGGCTTCTGCCTTTATCATACTGGAGCATTACTCTTTCTTACACTCTGCGCAGCCACTGGAACTAACTGCATATGAAACTGTTCAGCTATTAAATGGCAGCTGAAAACTGGCTGTGATTAAAAGCACAATGCTTTTCGGGGTTTTTTGCGCTGAGGAAACAGCAATAAAAGTAATCAATTTAATGTTCCCATGTCGTGCCTATAAAACCAATGACTGGAATCCAAAAACGTCAGGATTCGAGGTTAGAACTACTTTAAGTGCCTCAATAAAGTAACAGAAAGTTGCAAGAAAGACACTTTTACGCGAAATAATAACTATAAGGAAAGGTAACACCAAACGTCTCTAACTACAATGCAATGACAGTGTTATAACACGGTACAGTAAGTGCATGTGTTGCGATGTCGTTACAATACAACAGTCTTATTTACAAAATGAAAATAGTTGGCAGTTGCTAGTGTGTTTTGTAATTACACTATTTCCACAGGTGACTGTGTATTTCCAATGTAACTGCGATGTAACCACATGGGCAGTTGCCGTGTAATTACATTGTAGTTAAAGAAACACAGTGACTGTAGAACATGTATATTTCCTTGTCACATGTGTTAACACAATGTGTACTTCATTAAGTTGTTTCAGCATTTAAAAAAATGCTAATCCTTGATCACGTATCAGCTAGGAGCTTGTATTTTTTTTTTGTTTTACTGCATGACCAGAGGATCCGTTTTATCCATAATTAACACAGACTGAACAGCCTATAATGTTAATCTGTTGTTGCCAGCTGGCTTCAGCGGTGTTGCCTACATGTTTATTTTTACCATGTGCACTTGGTAATTATTTTCACTGCATGGTGGATCTACCTCATTCATAATAAATAAAGACTTAATTGTATGTAAATCTGGAGTTGCCAATTGGCTTCTGTAGTATTGCTTTCCAGTTTGTCATGAATAAATCATAGACTAATTACATAAAAGAAGCAGTAATAAGCCCAACAAACACAAATAAAAAATGACAGTTTATAAATTATGCAGCAGTACAACAAAGAACATTGGGACAGGCTAGTTTATTAAAAACAGAAGGGCAAGTGATAGAAGACACATATCATACAATGTAAAACTGTCCTTGTGACTTTGCGTGCTTGCACGGCATGTATGCAGATCCTCATCGAAACTGAAAAGATCTGCAATGATCCGGACGAGATACTGGTAATGATGTACCCCCTACACACACACTGAGGTAACACACTTCTCCTATAATTCTTCCTGATGAACCCAAAGAGGTTCTCAAACTGCCTCGGGGACACACTGGCACTCAGTGACAGCCACTGCACTACTTTGTGAACATTTAACGGGATACAGGAGGCCTGGATCTGGACAAAGAGAAACTGTGTTAGGGGTGACATCCACAGAACAGGGGTCAAAGCAAAGTAGTTAGAACTCATGGAGGTGTGTGCTGTATCCTTATCAGCAAAATCCCACTGTACGAGTCTCTGTCTCTATAGCTCTGGTACTAGAGGGAACGGTGAGGCAAGTCATTTACTGAACAGAAGAGCTTTATAACTCAAGACCCTTTTATCGGGTGTTTATAAGATTGCATCCCGGGGCCTTTTTGCTTAGAGATTTGACATTACTAACAAATTCACATTCAGTACATTTCCAAACCCATTGGTATTCAATACTCAGTAGGCTGCACACACAGCAGCAGATTACAATGTTATAAGTTCAGATCCTGACAGCCCTGCTTTCTCTCAACAGCACTCTAGCACCTTACAGCCTGAATACTGCTGTGAAAAAAAAGGAAAATAAATACACAGTGTGAGCCACAATCATACATAAACTATGGAACTGAACCCCAGCAATGGAAGGCAATAATTGATATATTTAAATATGTATGGAGAGAAGGAAAGGTGCTCACTTAATCCCTCTGCTGAATCAAGTCTCGTCAAATGGCAATGAAAGAAAAAAACAACCATTGCTTAACAGCTTAGATCAAACATGTCAGAATTAAAACACTGCAGTTGGACTTGCTTTAAAAGAAACTAGGAACATTCATAAAGCCAAACAATGCTGTGGAATCAGGGAGTACAGTGCAGTATGTCCTAGAGCTAGGTAGGTCACAAGAACAGGAAAATGAAGCTGAACATACTGTTTTACAGCCTGAAATGTAAGTGCAGTTATACTTCATTCCTCGCCACAACAGATAAGTGCAGCAATGTGGAATGCCAGCGTTAATGGACACTAAGCTGCAGCATGCTGAAGACACATCGCAACTACGTCTCTATGGAAACAAATTAGTGACACCTAGCAACCCACGTTGAGTTCTTTATTGTGTAATTTTGTTCCTCTTTCATTACAACCATGTCCCCAAAGCAGTTTAACCTGCTAATAACAGTAATTACAAAACCACTTAGAAAGGAAAACACACAACAGCCCGATAGTCTGAATACACTAATCTAAAGTATTTGAATTTCTTGACATTTACACACACACTAATAAAGACATTGTTAAAGATTGCAGAACGGTGTGTCTAAATGTATTCGCACCATTGCTACTGTATATATCTGATGACTGAATGTTTGAACAAGTATTGAGTTACAGTGGGTGAGATTCTCAAGGATGATTTACTCCATTATTATTATTTATTTCTTAGCAGACGCCCTTATCCAGGGCGACTTACAACATTATTGTTACATACAATTACCCATTTATACAGTTGGGTTTTTACTATAGCAATCTAGGTAAAGTACCTTGCTCAAGGGTACAGCAGCAGTGTCCCCCACCTAGGATTGAACCCACGACCCTCCGGTCAAGAGTCCATAGCCCTAACCACTACTCCACGCTGCTGCCCCACATCAGTATTAGCCCTTTTTTTTCTAAAAAGGGCGCGGCTCACAAATGATAGTGCTTTTTAATTATTACTAGCCAGTGGAGGGTGAAGGGAGGGGCTTTGTTATAACAACTTGCAATTGTGTGTTTTGTTCCCTGCTATTGTAAAGGCATTGACACATTTTCAAATAAATCCAACAAGTCATTGAAGAAAGTTATGACAGTCCATCAGACAAACACACAAAAATGTGTTCAATGTGCACAGAAGGTCTTCATTTTAATTTTATCTATGCAGTGTGAGGCATGGGTGAGAATCAGAAATGAATATTACAGAGGAAGTACAATAACTACATGTCGAACTTACAGTAAATTGTAAGGCTTGGGTTTCCCTACTGAGACCATGGCATTTGCATTTATCAGTACATTTACTGTATAAGCATTCGCAAGTTTGAGAGCCGTCCATCAAGATGACAGACAATAAGAGCAGACGCTTTTAATTGAGGAACTGAGATGACAAAAATAGCATCCGTTATGATTCTAGACTGAGTACAACATGGAGCTGAAGATTAATGACCTTCGAGGCTGTGTGGTCCAGTGGTTAAAGAAAAGAGCTTGTAACCAGGAGGTCCCCCGGTTCAAATCCAACCTCAGCCACTGACTCATTGTGTGACCCTGAGCAAGTCACTTAATCTCCTTGTGCTCCGTCTTTCGGGTGAGACGTAGTTATAAGTGACTCTGCAGCTGATGCATAATTCACACACCCTAGTCTCTAAGTTGACTTGGATAAAGGCGTCTGCTAAATAAACAAATAATAATAATGATGTTCAAGTTCAGAACAAACATAATCAAGTCCTACACTGTAGAAGCAACACTGTAGTTACCATTACCGGGCAAGATAACCTTTTCCAGTAACATTATCCTCAATCAAAAAAGCTTTCAGCCTTTTGGAATAGAGAAAGCATGGCACAGAATGAGTATAACGTACTGGAGTAAACCTGTGCAAGTGCTGTCTATTATTTTATACTGTGAGAGGGTTTTTTTTTGTTTTTTTTTTAATACCAGCGCTACAGCTATCTTGACTAGAACTTTATACCAATACAAATGTACATGTTTCACTTTAGGCATACCATTGTGAACATGCCCCGTCAACAATAAAGATCAATCTGTCTGCAGATGTACAGTACAACGCACAGTAACTCACAGCGCTACCGTGTGGGTCTGTACTTTTTCTTGATCAAACATGAGACAAGGTTATCGGTTAAACTTTGGCAAGTACTCCAGCCAGGTCTGGTTGATCTCCAACTCCTACTTAAAAAGGTCCTCCGGTAAGTTTTTAGACAGGTTTTTAAAAGAAGTGTGGGATTTAGATTTGGTTGGAAGGAGGACAGCAGTTCCAGGTGACATCCACCCGCTACTGAATATCTTCTTTCAATGCGCTCAGTTTGCCTGTTTCTACATGCAAATCTGTGTTGAAGCTTTGACTTCAATCCCACACAGAAAGTGAATCTTGAATTTGGGAATATTAAACACAGCACACCTGGCAGACAGCCTAGTTTTACTTGAGTGGTGATTCACTGGGTTTGACATGGTCACTACTGTAGTGCAAAATAAAATTGAACTAGACATTAGTTATAATAGGTGATGTAGGAGATTCTTCTGGTGGTGGTTCTGTGTTTTTCATTCAACACAAAAGAAGTTCAAATGAGATGCAGTGAACAAACATATAGGCAAACATATACACACTATAACCTTTGAGTTAGAACATTTACTTCTTGAAAGTGAAGTGGAATTAACACAGCTATGGCCAAAGGTTTTGCATCACCTAGAATTTTAGGATTGAAACCTATTTTTTTTTGTAAACTATATGAACACAATTTAGATATTTTATTTAACATCATGTAATCAAAGAAACGACTTCATGATATTGCAAAAGCCTAGTAGAAGCCATAATAGTATTACAGTGTTAGATTTCAAAATGTCACATTTTTCAATTTTTTGTCATTTTTTCGTTAAGTATATGGAAAACTACAAAGCGGCATGTCATTATTTGATTACATGATGTTAAAGCAACAGAATGACTGTGAATGATTGCAAACAGCATGCAAAAAATATTAACATGGGAGTTTGCAAGTCCTTTAGGATAAGCTTTTCCCATGAAAGTCAGTTATTTCTCATTCATTTTTAAACTCTATTGCATAGCACAGTGCAGTAAATCATAGTAAAAACACTGAACATATATAGTCATGACAAACTGCAAAAGTACACAACAAATGTGTTGAAATGTGATCTCCCAAAATGGCACCCAGACCAAAGAAAGACTATGACGTGAACCCACTATTAAAATAGCCACCTTTCTGATTACAGATATTCAGTAGTTATTTTGCATGTTTGATAAGATCACACATACATGCAGATGTCCTATCTGAAGGCCTGCTTGCTGATTTTTAATGTGTTGTGGGCAGCTCAGGTTTCCATTGGGGCTCATATGGAAATGTTAATGAAAAATGTAAATACCACCATCAGATGAGCCAGCTTTCATGTAGTATTTATCAGAGGGGGTTGTTTCCAGTCAGCATGAATAATTCATACTGTTTCCCCCCTCTAATAATTAGGAAGACGAGGCCCATCTGCAATTATAATGTTATGGGTTTAAATCAAAACAGGCTAAATTAATATTTATACATATTCTTAATATTTAATAGTAGCATTTAGATCAATAAAATGTACTGCTGTGGTAGTGGTGAGGGGCTGGTTTTTTTAAAAATTTACGGCGATGCTGTCTCAAATGTGGCTGATTGCTCGTCACCCTAGTTAGAAATTGTGAGCAATCTTTGAATAAACACTTCAGAACTTCTTTCTTCAGCCCAGAGAGAATGAAAAGCAGGATTCATGAATGAAGGATGCTTGTACTTAATGTATTCTACACTTTAAAATCAAACAAGAGAGGTTGTCATTCTAGAGTAACTATTAAAGGACTATGAACTGTTTGTACGGCGACACTAATACTGACATGCCAGCTCCATTAGTTCAGTCATTTGCCTTTCCCACCTTGCAGTCTACTTTTATATTTTGTCTAGGATGTTGAGTAATATCTATTAATCCACAGGATTACCCTGCCCCCCTCTTTTAGTTAACAAAATTAAAACCCCAAAACCCCAAAAGCGCCTTCATTTTGTGAATGCAAACTGTATGGTTCCGTGTACTGTACAGTATGTAAATACATTGATGAAAGCGCTCGCCAGATGTTTGTCTACTTCTCGTAGGGGGTTGATATGATCAAAATATACCCCATTGAGACCAGCCAAAGCTGGAACGTTTTAGAACATTTTACAGCACTGGATCTACCCTATCATTAGTTATCCAGGAGGAGGGTGCAGCCCAAGCGAATTCCATTGTACTGTAAAATGCTCTAAAAAAATTTAAATAGTGTTTGAAGCCACCACTGGATTTGGTGGTACAGTACCATATTACCACGCAGTTATACGAAATACTGAGAGTGTAGAGTAACTTAAGATACTAGTTTTGAGTCATTGGTCACCTGTAAAAGACCTGGAAATAATCTCCCCCACTTACCCCACTGTGCTTCTAATACAGACTACTATTTAGCACTATTCTAGGAGCCTAAAGTTTTTAACAACTTGAGATACTCTTTTATGAGGATTTAAATAAGTCCTTTTTCCCTTTTTTATGTTGTTTAAAAATAAATGTTGTTTTTCAATATTCAGATTGAACTTGAGCTGTGTTTCCAGACCCAGGCTTCGTAATGTGTGAAAGTGTCTGGTATCGCTCCTCAACTTCCTCGCCTGATTTTGAACATTTTTTTAATTAATTCTTGGCTTTCAAATTTTGATGCCCTTTTTCATACCGTATGCTGTTTTAAAATGTGCCTGCCGGCCCGGGCTTGCTCAGCCCACTCTTAAAACGAAGCAGATGTAACATGTCTTTGAGATTTGTTGACAGCACAAATTCCAGTGTTAAATAGGAGCCTTATTAAGATGTTAAGGGTGGAAAAAAACACTTCCTTTTTATTTACAGTAAACTGATTTCCTCACGTTTGTGTTATCAACAGCGTGATGAAGTGGATGTTTTGTCTGGGCCGGGTTTTAATTCATTCTTGGTATTATTTGTCTTCTTATTGGTGGGTCCACAAAGGAAAGGATGGAGACAAAGCATGGTGAGAATCTGAGGGCAAAGGAAACCTGTTGCATTGGAGAGATTTAAAATAGTTTTGTTCTGCAGCTCATTTGCATTGCAGTGCTTCATTGTGCTGCAGTCCTTCTCTGTGTGATTTTTTTTTTACTTACAGATTACGTGTGATCTTAATGAACTGTTCTAGAATACCGGCCCCTCGTTGTTCCATTTAGGATTCTTGAATACATTTCAAAAGACCCTGAACTTATCAGTGATCATCTGCAGCTCACTATTATTACCTAAGCTTCTGTTATTGCAAATATATATTAACATTCCTCGGGAAGATTGAAAATAGTACAGGCATATTAAAATTAGAATTCAAATCCAACTACGTTTTGAAAGGAGGTGGTGGACCAATTTTATATACTGCACTAGATATCTGTTTAATAAAAATAAAAATACATTTAAAAATTCAGAACCCCTTTATCACTGAAAAAAATAATGCAAGTTGTACAGTGGAGCTTCAGAAGTTTGCTGTGCATATAATAATATATATGATCTCCATATAGGGGATTAGAAGCTAAGGATCACTGCTTGGTAAATATGTGGCTGTCTCAGTTTCTGTTTGCTCAAACAGAGTTAGCTTTACAGGTGTGCATCCTATGCCACGTAACACACTTTAGAATTAGGCTCTGGGTGTATCAACCAAAATCACAACACTTTAACCCTTCACCTGTTAAAATAACTACTATTATGGCTTCCGGTAGACTTTTGCGATATCATTTTGTAGTTTCTTGGATTACATGATGTTAAATAAAATATCTAAATTATGTTCATATAGTTGTTTTCTTTAATTATATCTCAATCCTAAAATTCTAGGTGATGCAAAACTTTTGGCCAGAGCTCTATTAGGTAGTGCTGGAAATAATCCATTCCTCCAACCAAATTAGGAGGCCTGCAGCTTTGCATTGTAAGCAGCAGGGCGATGATTTTTATCTGGTGTTGGTGTTTGTAGCCGGCTGGCTGGGACACTAGAAGGAGAACTGGCAGAATGTCACAGAAGGGTTTATCATCCCACACGGCTCTCAGGGGAGACAGACCGCGAGAAACCTGGCCTCATTGCTCAAGATTGAGTCTTTCTCATTGTACATCAACAAGGGCTGTTTTCAGAGTATAAGGATTAGCTTGCCAGTAAATAGGCTATGCGTATGTACTACCACGAATGCTTAACCCTGAATCTTTGAGCCAGCAGCTTAGACTTTCCCCTTGTGAATATTTAAATATATTTTGAAAGTATTTATTTTGGAACATACCATTTTAATTTAAATGTGTATTAAAAGCACAGTGGGTCTTGTCATGCCCCAGTTAGTATTGGTATGCTGGTTGTAATAACCAATTATACATTGTTTTTTGTCCAGCTCACTTTATTGAAGATCCTCATTTAGTATACCACTGGCTTGATACGTTTTATAAATATGAAGCTTGAGTAAAGGTAAATAAGTTGGGATACAAAATTAAACTTTGATAAGTGCAGCGTATGTAGACTCGAAGTAGCTGTGTATGGTTTGTTGCATTACCCCATGTCTTCCCATGAACTGAGAATCATTGAACTATGTGTTGGTTGTATGTATAATTACAGCTTGGTTAAATGAATAGTGTATGACTCCACAACGCGCTGGTATTATACAAGACTAATAGATCTAGCGGTGGTTATGTAACAGTGAGTTCAATGAGTCATACAGTCTCAGTGGATGTCGAACAAACAAATGTAAAATGTACCGTACAAAACGTAAAATCAAATTCTGTAATTACATTGTCTGCATACTTTTTGTAACAAATCTTGTTACAGTAGTCTCAGGCGCAGTACAATTAAGTTAGCTGGACAACAGGAGGTAATTTATATTTTACATGTGCATGCCACAAAACAACCTTGTTAGTGTTCTATAGCAGTAATCTACTGGTGTTGAAGATGGAAAGTGTTGCAAGGAATGTCAAATAGTCATCAGGAAGAATCTCTTATTATTCGGATGTAAACTTTTTACCCCTGGAAACTGTTGCAGTAAAGAGTCTCCCATTTTGAAGAAACAGCTATTTAAAACTGTAGCCACGAATCACCAGAATTTTAAGAATGTAACTCTAGATTTAGGGAGACCATTGTCCACCTAAAAACGCCATCAGGCAACACAAAAAAAACCTGGGATCTGGTTCATCTTCTTGCTTTAGTTGTCAGTTGGTTGCTACCTGAAACCTCAGAAAGTGTTGGCAGCAACAGATGAATAATTAGCTCACCCATCCTCTCAAAACACACAATCAGAGTGCAAAAGGTAAAACTACTGTATGAGAAATAAGGTCAAGTAGACAGACCTGTTGGTGTACACTATAGAATGCACTAGCAGAAAAATTTGCTGACATGACTTAGCTTATTATAGTTTTACTTAAGAAAGTAGCTCACCTGGGTGATGTTGTAGCAGATGACCTCATCTACAGTACAGTATCAGTATTGGAATAAGCAGCTTGCCCACAATTCTGTGCCCAGAAAGACACCCTCCATCAGACCTTAGTGGTTTCCATATATAATCACAACTTTAGGCTGTTATTAAAGCTAAAAATGGAAATACTAAATACTCGACATCTATGCAAAACAGTTGCTGCTACAGTATAGTAGAGGATTTTCTGCAAGATATGTCTGTTCTGTATCTGTCTATCTACTAGTTTTAATCAGTCTCAATCCACCATATGCACTTAAGCATTCATCTACAGTACATTACAGAACCTACATCCATACCATTGAACTGGAAGCACAAAGTTAATGCTGACCCTAATTCTGAACCTACAATACTGCAGACATTCATTGGAGAAAATATATTTTCAGCTCTCAAGAATCTCACTTCTTTGCCATGTGAGGTGTGCTATATGTACCATGCTGCTTCTGCTTTACCAGGATTTCACTATGCTTTACTATACTTTGCTAAGCTTTTCCCATTGTAAATCACAGAAAACTTGCACTGTGCACTAACCAATACATTTGTCCTTTACTTGATTTAGTGACTTAGAAACTTTTTGGTGCACATTTTGAGCAATGTGAAGTTGCAACACCAGTAGTAAAGTTATTTTATAAAACTCTGCTCCTTGCAAGAGGAGGGAAATGTTCATCACTACAACTATTGCATGGCTGCGTATACAGACAGGCACTATTAACAAGCCAAAATCCATTTTTTTCTGCAAGTAACAGCCTGTCTGATAAAAGTTATGAAAGATCAGAGCATTTCTATCACACCATCAACCTTTCCATTGATTATTTCTTTGATTCAGCTGAATAAAAACACACACATTCAACACTTGTTGTTTATCCCTTAGGCCTATACTTTTAATAGAACGTGAATAACTGGCCATCTGTATAGAAACATGATCTGAAGTTCCTCTTTAACTCTTTATCTGAAAAATACTTAACCATTCCTAATAATTGCAATTAAACCTTTTCAGATTTTAAGTCCTGCGCATTCAAATTTGACTGCCTTGTTTTTGATGTAATAAGCATGAATCACTGTGTGCTGCACCCACGCAGGGGAGATGCGTTTAACATGAAAACTGAGAAAAAGGACAGCGGCTAGGAGTCTACTGTATGTATACACGGTATCAGTTGAATTGCACTTTCGGCCAACATACTGTATTAGTACATTACAGTATGCAACAACAAAAACTGGAGAAAAGATATCTTGCATACCGATGCTGGTAACCCTAAACCGTGTCTTTTCATTAACACAATGTGATTGCTACTTATTAAGATTCTTTAATGAATAATTTAAATCACATTTGCCACCAGTAATGTACTGTAGCAGTACTTTAGTCCAGATAGTTAGTTAGCAGATGGATTTAAAAGTACGTAAACAGTATAATTTGCACGCGTGATTGAATGCAGACCGTGTTTCAAACTGGGTCATGGAATATTTTAAAGCGAAAGTCCCTTACATAGTAGAGTAGGTCATACATGCAATACTGAGATTTGTTGCCATTTTAGTTTGTAATGTGGAATGCTGCTTCAAATCCCAGAGATTTTCTTTCTGGCAAAAGCCCTCCTCCTACATTCCCTGATTGGATACACCACCACAATGGACTTGTCTTTGGGTAAACTCAATAGATCCTCTATGGTATTGTACTTGTGTTAGGGTTAGGTCCTATCAAGTTATACTTCCCTGGAATAAGCCACAGCTGATGATTTTTCGAGCATTTTACAGTACTGGGGAATCACTATTGCCCTCTGAAAGTCTACACTATTGCACTGTGACATCTCGGAGTTAATAAAACAGATGTTGGCTGCAGTTTGTATCGTCTAGAGGAAAACTGTTCCCACTGAGTTGAAAAACCGACCCTAAAGCCTTATTGCTCACTGCGTTATTGCCCACTCTTAGTCATTTTATGTACAAAATTATGAATATAAATCTAAAGAGTACTTTAATAAATATGATTAGATTAAAATTCCTAAGAGTGCATGTTGACTGTAATATAATCTCAACTGAATGCAGTCGAATTGATTTATTCAATTAAAATGTTGCCCAATGTTTTCTGTTGTTTGCATGATGTTTTTTTTTTAATTTTCCTCAGCATCCATTCACTAAACAGATACCTGTTCTGAGTACTGCTTTAAAGAATAAAACGAGTTTTAAATGGTTTCAAGCCATGTGTTGGCCTGTTTGTCCTCCAGGAAATGACAGATTGGTATCTTTAAGGATCCCATCCACAGCAGTAATAAGTGACGCTCAATCGCACTGCAGTTTAATAAGCACATCAGCAGGTCCTCATTCCACACAGGATCAGGCAGCAGAAGAAAGTGGTTCAGGTTTACATTTTTAATCCACTGGTATTCGTAGCAAAACCTCTGGATTGCAGCAATAGCCTCCACAAAGATGACATACCTAAATGTGATTGTGTTTATTTGAAAATCATATGGGCAGATAATCTCCTACAGTCTTTTCTTTATGCATAGAAGATGACAACAAAGTTCCTGTTTTAATATTGTTGCTTGTAGACTTCCTCGCAGTTCAGGAACAAAGACAGCCTAGACATGTGGGATATCTGTCATCTGGAGCGTGCAATTGTTTTTATTACAGAAATAAAAGACAAAACAAAACAAAACAAAAGCCTAACTCCACTTCAGAGCACTGACTAAAACCTTTTCTCCATCCTGAACTACCTGCTGGGCGGCACCAGCAAACAAAACAACACACTTTCACAAACACACAGTTAACACACAGTACCTTCTTCAGGTCTCTTTGGGTTGTGCTTCTTCAGCCAGTCTGCCTATGGCAGCTTCAAAATCCTTAAGACAGAATCACAACTTTTTTTCACTCCAGAGCTAAACAGATACCTGTTCTGAGTACTGCTTTAAAGGATAAAACAAGTTTGAAATGTTTTTTGGACTCTTTATTTAATATTGAGATCTGTAAGCATTCTGTGGACTGATGCTATAGTATAGAAGCTTGTGGAGTCAACAAGGTTGAAAGGTCACAGTATCACATGATTTCTCAAGAGCAGGAAAAAAGACAAAACAACACAGAAAGATAGCAGCTAGTTTGAATGAGCAAAATAATGCATAGTACTCAATTTAGAAGATAAATGAAATCAAGGAAAATAATCCAGATTCACGTAACAGGTCTGGATGCCTAAATTTTAAAAGACACAGCAGTCCCCAATCGCACTTGAAACACTTTTGAGTCTCTTGCTGAAAGCATGCAGACTGCAGCCTATTTTTTTTTATTTAAGAATACTTTCCATATCTTGCACACTTGTTATTTCAATTTCCACTGACTTGTTGAAGAATATTGCTGCTTCTGCTGCCTATCTGGTAAAGTATAGTGAAACACAAAACTTCTAAATCTGAAGGGTTATTATTCTTTAGTGGTATGTGCCTACCTCGGGATGTTTTTTCACCTGAGGCTGCAAGGTTTAATCTGTGCTAACTGCTGAATGACATTGAAGGAAAGTTACCTACATCCTCCAGAAGCCCCCCAAAGGTATATTCCGCATTATTTTGCAGTTCAAAATAAATAGACCTGCTTGCTCTGTCTGCCAACTCCAAATGAAAGCCTCGAGTGAGTCCTCCATTTGTAAAGATTTTGCTGCCACAAAGACCCTGCTTTATGTAACTGATTTAGATAGCCATTAGCTGGCCCATAAATTCTTAAACAGGTGCACAACAAAACACACAAGCCAAGAGAGATATTCTACATGCAAACCTTATCTTTCCAAACCAAAATATTGCCCACTGTTTACAGATGTGCTGCTTTAAATATTACAGCAACATATGAAACTCGCAACTGATGTTGAATTCAAGAATGTAGATAATGAGGGCCTCTTATTTTAGGATGAAGAAGATACATTACTTTAGCTACTGTACACCCTCTGATTGTACCTGTCTGTGTTTAAAACAAAAACAACCATTGCAGCACAATGATGATTGCAGCACATTTTAAATGACTGTATAAGAAAACAAACAGGGCAGGTGAGTAAGACAGCAGGCGTTTTGAAACGGGTTGCCTTTCACTGCTTACAGTAACCCCCTTGACCCCTGCAGTTAGGGGATTAGCACAGTACAGAAATTAACATATGATCAGCAGAGACCCGAATAATCCCTAAATCAGATTATGCCTCTAGGCAATAAGATATTGTTGGATATCATTTATTTCAATGAAACATTGATTTCTTGTTCTTTTACCACTGCAGTTATTACCTGGCGGCATCCTAATGAACCTTTTACTCAAAAGCATGATTATTGTTTGCAGTTGATGCAATTGTCTTTTATTTCTTTGACCGGCAGTGGAATGCAGTTGACTCTACTTTAAAGACTGGAAATTCACGTCAAGCTGTTTCTTCTATTACCTCACCCTTAGGAACCAGTGGCTAGCTTCAGACAACACAAACTGGATTTACTGTACACCAACGTTCAATCCGCACTTCCAAAAAGACCAAGTAGAAATAAAATAACAATAATAATCACAGCTTCAAAGTGGTTGATATTTAAAGCATGATTCCTGCTGGTTTTAGTTTGAAAGTTTTTAAGTTCAAACTTAATGATAGGGTGTACAGCCTATTTCTACTCGTGGATATTTATTTATTTATTTATTTATTTATTTAATATACTACAGTCCCCTGCTAAGTTCTTATAAAACTGTGCTGTTGGTTTTTGGTGTCACTTTTAACTTGAATAATCTTGATTTTAACTATTTTAATGAAGAATGTCCATACAACAAGTTGCCAGAAAAAAGTTGCAAGAAAGTTTAAGAACTTGACCAAGGGCTTGAGTCGAAACTACAGAGCTACTCACTCACTTGCACAATTATCTGGTTTCATACTAGTGTTCCATGGAAGGTTAAGAAACTGCAGTGCAGGGCTACAAAGGAAATGTATACTCCTACTTCCCAGCGGCAGCCGCATACCACATGCAGCAAATACTGCACCACTCTCCAGTCACAATCGCAAAACAGCTACGCCATAAAATTGAAATAAACTTCTTCAAGTTTAAAACAATAAAACACACACACACACTTGGTACAGAAGCTGAATTAATTAAATTAAAAAAAGTATTTATATCCCAACATACAGTTCCACACAAAATGTTACATTTAATAGAAACCATTTTCTATTATACAGTGTTTCTGTAACCAAGTAAAACATTGCATTCATGCTGTTAGACATGTACTGTTAGGCTGAATCTCTGCAAAACAAACAACTAAAGATCACACGTGCAAGAGAACAGTTGTTCCAACACGTACTGCACTAAAAGCGCAGTAGTTTAACAAAAAAAAAAGCTTCTATAAACTTAAAAGACTGAGCTGCAGCTTGGAGATACAGAATGTGTGGATCCTTACCCTTAACTGTGGTGTTGCACTGTCCTAAAAGAGGTCTGGAATGATTTCATCATCACCGCAGAAAGCCAAAAGCAACAAGTTGTAAATGAGATGTAATTTCCCTTTTTGTGTTTTCTCCAGCACTTTTCACAACAGAGATCCAGGCAGACAATATAACCTCCTCCTTCCCATTGGAAAGACCTGAAAGCACAGCAGCTTCACAGTTACACCAAACAGACCCCAGTCTGCTTAAAGCGTGTTTCCCTCACTGTTTCTCTCTTTTTTTTTTAAGGTTGCACTAAAGCCAGCTGTACTCCCAACTCCAACCCCCTCAGGCAGATGGTATTCAACATTCTCCGCCAGCCAAATTCCTAGCAGAGAAGCAGCCAATCAAAGAGAGGCTTGGGGTGCAGTGCTCTAAGAGCTTGCCTCTTCCCTAGACTCTGCTACACTTTTCAATAGCAACAGTCCAAGATGAATGACGGCAGACAATGAGGGAACATTAAAAAGAAAGGCAGCCATGTGTGAGTGTGTAAGGTTATGCCATGTTAGGACACAGAAAGGAAACACCAGTCTAATCCTTTAGTTAAACTCCTGTAAAAGAAATGTTACTTAAAGTACACTAGCTTGTTTGCTAACTTTTATAATGTAACATACCCTATATGAAAAACACTATTGTGTAAATGTTGTACGCTTATCTGTTTGTAATTAGTGGAACTTTTTCATGTTTGGTATTTTTTAATTACAGTATTTTTTTTTAGGTGAGGTGCAGAATTCAGATTTGGACATCATGTTGTTAAAAGTTGCTGACAGAACTTGTTAAGGTATAGTCTAATCTGTTCTAATCTAAGTGTTTTCACTGGCTTTGTCAGTCCCAAAACTCCAGCTTCCATTGGCTGGGAAATCAAGCTTCTGTTCAGTCGTTGAACATTCCCATGTACACTCTACTGTGGTTATCAATAAAGCAACAAAAAATCTGTGGGGGCTGTCTGTTCAACTGTTAGAGAACTAAACCCCCATTTTAACATCCCTGTGTAAACCACTCCCTCTAGCTCTGACATGTCACTTAGCTCCCAGTCAACACCTTCCATTGAGTCTCATTCACAGGGTAAGTGTTAGCAAATCACCAGATAGTAGCTCTACCTGATGTATTTCAGACAAAAATAGAGAAGAAAAAATGAACCTTGCTCTGAAGAATAAAATGCCACAATAAGGGCAAAAACACAATACAGCAGTTTACTACAGTATAACAACAATTCTACTGCATAGTAAAGGGTCTTTCACAGCATGTCATCCAAAGCAGTCGATACTACATTACTGAACGCTGTAATGTATTTAGGGTGCCAACAGGCATCCTAGTTGACAACTTAAAACTGTATTTTCAAACCCTGGGAGTCTAGACATAAATCCTGACACTTTTAATTAACAGCCGCCTGTTGAACCCAAATGGAAGTTAAGCCAACTGGTTATTACATTAGGGATTCTCCCATTTCCTTTTCCTTCAGATGACCTTCCAGTCCCACTCTTCACCCCGCTGTGAGGAAACAACAAACCGGTCTTCCTTCGGAAGGTGTGGCTCGACGGTCCGTCTGGCAGACTAGAGAAGAAGAACAACACTGTGTACTTGTTATCTACCTCCAGGCCACCCAATCAGGGGCATGAGCCTCAGACTGCAGGGCCGGTGCTCCGATAAAGGAACTGTGGGGGTTTAACTGCGCGCAGCACCATGTGTGTTTCATTAAAGCAAATTTGAATGCTGGTTTAGAAGGCTCGGTGTGCTGAATCTGCGGGCTGGTGGGAGACGAACTATTTATCCTATTTCAAGCTGAATCACACAGTTACTATTTGTATTTATTTATTTATTTATTTATTTATCAATTGCTTGTCAGTTTTACCCCTTTTCTTTTACCCAATTTGAAATGCTCATTTCGAATGTCACCTCATCGCTGCTACCCACTTACCCACCAGGAGGATTGATGATCCACAGCTGAACTCACTCTCCCTGCTGCCTAGCCAATCTGCAGGTAAGGCCAAGTCTCCATCTAGACTTGTGGGGCGTCTGGCCACTAGCAGTTTGCTGAAGTGTAATGAGGTGAACTACGTCCAGCACTCCCTGTGGGCCACTAGCTAAGGTCTGAAACGACAGGAATGTACTGTACTGGGTGAACCACTGGGGACCCTTTTTTTATTACCCATTAATAAGACATTTACCAGTCTGACCTTAAAGGCATTCTGGATATTCCTCCAGGATGTCTGGAGCTTCTTCAGGACACCTGAGTGGTATGAAATCCCCACAGCTCAGAGTGCAAACTCACAATGCTGTCTGCATTATTTTAGCAGGTTTGAGCCCTTTTACATTTATAGACAAGAGGCAGTGTTTCCCAAAATAAAATAGTTTACTGAACCCAATACCAAGATGGAGAGGGTTAATGATGGTTAGTGCTCAGGTTCAAATTAAACTGTCTAGTCCCAAATAAATATGCAGACAAGCAGATGTTTATGATATCAGAGTCCAGGACGGTAGCTTGTTGGTGTGTAATGCAACCCTGTTTTGACATTCTACATTGTACAGTCGTGGTTGACCTTGTGATACTTCCCTCATATAACATAACATTGCATTTTATCAATGCGTACTGTAGCCACAATTATAGTGAATATAAAAAACAGCAGCAAATGGTCATCGCAATTATGGAAAAAAAAAAAAAAACACTGTCCCACATGTAGTATCTTGTATATTACCAAACTGATAAACTTAGACCATCCTTTATAAATAGCAAACAGGTTGCTTTGGCCAGTATTGGCTACAACAAAAAAGAACGGAATGTGGACATCTTTAAAGACGGATTTACTAAGATTTGTTGGCACAGCATGCAACGCGTCTATCCTTGTTGTTGAAATTCTTGAAATATTTTCTCTCACCTCCAGGAGCCGCCTCTCTATATAAAGAACCTGTCCTTGACCCATAGAAGCCAGGATAATAGCTTGCTTCATGGGCTGCTAAGACAGAGGTCACACTGATCAGATAAACATATAATAAATCACGTATGAAAAATCAATCACTGTTAAGGATTTGACAAAATTCTGCATCTTATCCTGTGTACAGATGTCACCTAGTGGATGGAACACACAGCACAATTCTAAATTCTAAAAAAAACCAACACTATAATAACTGGACTACAATATCAGTTATGATATGCCTTTTATAAGAGACATGATTTTGCACTGTAGACCGAAACTGTGCAAAATGACAAAAACTGACAAAATATAAACCAAGTACACAAGTTTTGTTATTTAAAGAATTACTTATGTTTAAGTTTGATATTCATTAACTTGTCTAGATTGCTTAAAAATACAAAGAAAATGAAACTATACGTGATTTTGTTCATAAAATGACAAAAATAACTCAGCAGTTGAAGCTTTTTTGAAGGGGCCCCAATGTCTGAAATATAAAACCATCATGTATTGTCATTTTAATGTAGTTTAATATAACGTTAAAAATGGTATCTTTGGGAGTCGCCTCCCAGTTACCTTGGCACTGAAAATATTAAAGTGGAGGAGGGCTCAAAGTAATATTGAAAATAGTTTCTCTGCTGCACAGTATGACACATCAATTCCTTATTTAACAACCTTATAGTTGAAAAATCACAGAATAATGAACTGAATTAGTAAAACAATAACATAATAAGCACTTCTTCAAATATAATTCAAATTTGATGTCCTATCACTACTGTGTACCTCTTTTTAAAACCTAATTTACATTTAATTTGGTGATAGGCTATATTTTACTCACCGGGCACTGAATGCATTTAACCTAAAATAGAAAATAAATAAGGTTCATTTACTCGGCACTGTTTACTGTAAAAATAACCGAGTTTCTCAGGCTAAAAGGCACCATGAAGAGATGTCTGTCTCGGGGCTACAGGTTGCTCAATGTATGTAATGCTAAAGTGTTATCAAAAGCTGAATTCACTCTGGTATGCTACAGCTGTGCCAGATCTGATGTCTGTTTAAACCGAGCTTGGCTATTTGTTACAAGAGACTTGTGTTTAATAAAAGAACACATAAATCCAAAATCTGTGAAAAAAACCTAAATTTAACAGTATGCTCTGCTGCTACAAGATACCAATTTAGCTTTGCGATATCAGTCCTGTGCACGTGTTGGCGTATGAAGCAATGAAAAATAAATCCTTTCCCTGATTGAAAAAAAAAAAAATACATGCATTAACTGTATCTTTTGAAGAGTGGTGGTATCCTGGATACATTTTAGCTACATATCGTATATATTAAAAAACAAATGAATGCACTCTCAATATTCAACTCTCTCAATCTCGTGATTTAAATCATTCTCGTTTCCTCAGACCTGCTTTTTCCTGATCAATCCTGATGTTTTATTAATAAAACCCAGCCCCACAGCGAAGCAAAGGAACGGTATCCGAACTGACAGGGGAAGAATGAAAATGATTACTCTCTTGAAGAAATGCAGCAGTAACTCTTGCACAAATAACAGGCACTTTATTTATAAATCTCAGGTGTCTCAAAAGGTAATTCACAATGTTAGAAAATCATTTGCTTTGTACACCCTGTAGCAGTGAAGTGGTTAACATCTTAAAAATCCAATAATCTTCAAACAAAGGTGTTATCTACACACTGATCAAATTAGCGGTTGAGCTGCGTGGCAGGGTGCAATTTATTCTGCACCAGATCAAACAGAATATGAAGCTACAACTGAATCAGCATGACCTGCCACACAGCGACGGGCCTCCTGATTAAAGAAATACTTTTATACCATCAGCATGCTCCTCACCTGTTTAGTATCCTAGTATGAGTGTTCTGTATAGTTCTCTATTGCTGTTTAGATCATTACTGAAATGCTTCTGGAAAGGCTCCTCAAGGATGGAAAAGTGAGGAAGGGATGCCTAACATCAAGAATGTTCTCCACCAAAACTATGGGACATTGTTATAATACAATGGCTTTAAAGAAACACAATGCAAGAATCAGAATAACTGTAGGTTCTCAAACAACAACAGAAACAAAAATGTTAGCAATCCCAGAACTCAGTACAGTAAATAATCCCCCAAATGATTCTGTCCTTTCTTAGCTCATAAACTCTGACTGTTTCTATCGCAGCGTCAGGCTGAATTCCATTTGGGTATTAAATACCTTCTCTACCTGACACAGTGAAATAACTACTGGAGTTGTAGTGTTGCTAATGAATGTAAATTCCACAGCATATTTAATGAGAAAAGTCCATTGGAAGCGTAAATTGGCACGTGCTAATGGTATTTAAGAGACCTCCTGCTGTATTTGAGGGTGGTCCAAGATGCCCTTTTGTAAATTGTAACCAGACATTCAAGTAATATCTGCAATACCTTAGTCCTGGTGGCACTATGAAAAGCTAGACTAAAAACAAGATTAAAAACCGAGGCACAAACCACCATTGGGTTTATAAAAGTATAATGTTAAAATAACAGGCAGATTAAGGTCCTATAGTATTTAAATGGTGGCAAGATTTAAATCTGCCACTCAGCTGAGTACTGTAGCCTCCTCTGTGACAAAAGTGACATTATTTAAATAGACCTTATTTTTTAACAACGTGACATTTACTAAAATGTGGCATGCAGATTTAAAACACTACTGTATTACAAAGTATGGGTCTGTTTTTATTATTATTGTGCGTGAATAACTGGTAGTTTTGCTAAGCTAGAATAAAGTGGAGGCCTCTATAAAGTGTTTTGAAGTTTTTTCGAACTAGCTTTGTAATGGTAACAGATTTGTTTTTTGCCATGAAACGGTGCAAACACTGCATTGATCACAAGCTTTTAAAGTCAGATATTAACCAGGCTTACTCTATCTTCTACTGAGCGATTGAGGTTCCCTCAGCCTTCAAAGTCTTTAAGCCCCTGGCTGAGGATCCATCATGCTCACAGATCACAACGTGACAAACTTCTCCTGCAGCACAGCTTGATAACACTGCCTTCTGAATTGCTTCGCCGTTGCCTTTGTATGGGGAGTAGCCATGGTAGGGGGGCTTCCCGGCTTCGTTCAGCCAGCTGTGGATCTAAAAATCTGTATTTGCAAAAAGTAACAAACACCTGCTATAATGCTGCAAACAAAGAGACATGCGATGGACATGGGATACGTAAATCTTCAGCAAAGTCTGCTCATCATTCATCATAAAACATCATCAATCTGTGAAATCTTATAAACAGAAAACCCTGCCGACAAAGCACCTGCTAATAATACAGCTACTGGTGCCATTTACGTTAGTAACAACTGTAGAGGGAATACAAAATAAGAGGCATCAGTGTCATGAAAAAGTAGCTCACCATAATCTATATGTAAATGTGAAATACAGAAGTCTTTATTCTCAGATTCTGACATTCTCAATAACTTGACAGCTTCTTGGTTTCTTTGCTCCTGTGTTAGCACTCAGCAGGTATTGCTCTTGAACTACGTAGGGGAGGGAGTCAGTTCTTTACAAATGCATCTCTCAGTTGGACGTCATTGTGCATCACAGATAATTGCAGGAGCACTGGCTATTTTTCAGTGGCTTCATTTTTAAAATAGCAAGTACAGTACAGCATTATTTTTTCTAGTGCCATTCATCTTTAATTCAATTTCTCTGAGTGAATTCTGACACGATTAACTGAATACCGATGTCTAGCTATCCACACTCACAGTTTTTTTTAAAACAGCACAGTGTTTAGTACTGATTTAATGACGGTCTGTTAAGAATATTGTCATTGTCATTTTAAACATATTTATTTTGCTACGATTAAAAGCTCTTGTTTAAATGGCTTGCACCCCATCAGTTTGTACTGCCATGCACTACAGAGGTGCAGCTCCGTCAGCCCTCAAGCTGGTTGCATCCACCCACACTTATCCAATGTTGCAGCAGTTTAAAAGGCAATTAAAAAAAAAGACTGCATGGAAGCGGAAAGAAGTAACTCTTTCAGGGTGTTGTTTCTGTTGGCGTTCATCGCTACAGAAGACTTCAAAGCAGGAAGTCATGGGTAGAGTCAGTAGAGTCCCAGCCCTTTCCCAGCAGGACGTCAACTGCTAACAAATGTGGAAAATGGGCTCCCTGCTGTACTCTACTCCAATCAGGTTAGCTCTTTACAAACCAGGGGACTCATTTCCACTCTTAATCCAGAGCAGCATGTTGCCTTATTTTGTTCTGCAATGCTAATTGTAGTAAACTGGTATGCAGGAATATACAGGTGTTGTTTTGCTAGCGCAACAAGTTCCCCTTTCAGCATGCACTAAACATTTGATCCCAACTGTGCAATTTGAAAAAAAATCTATTTTGTGGTCAATAAATTCCATAATGTTTGTGCATACAATAGGCAGTTTGCTTCAGGTATTCAAATGGTAATACCTTTGTTACGCTTTATTGCTGGATACAGAATACTGCTTGCAGAATTATGCCAGTACCTAAAAAAGAAAGAAGCTGTTGGCTGAAAGTATACATCTTTTCAACAATGATTCATGCAAGTCAAATTCAATTTTATAGTCCTTCAGGAAGCCGAGCTGTCATAAGCAATTTTTTAAAACTTTACCGAGACGAGGGATCAACAGTAGCTAACAATCACTGCAGGGCTAGGGCTTTCACTGAGTGCCTGAAGCAGGTTTTCATTAATCTACAAATAAATCAGCACGGAGAACATATAGCAGGGTGAGCTTTCTCAGAAGCTATGGCAGTTCTGAGACAAAGCCATGCAGCTAAGGCATGCCAAGCCCCAATTAACCCTTTCCACCCCCTTTCGGGTGACTTGTGATCTATCAGGAAAACAAATCAATAACTGAGAACAATCTACGATGTAACCTGTACAGTAACTCCAACTGCCAATGGTGCTGTAAGACTTCAAGACAGTTGCTGATGCCTTTACTGCTGTCATGTAACCATGAAACAGCCTTTGTTTTCAATTTTTGTGTATTAACATAGCATTGCTTAATGTAAAAAAACATGCTGTGTATAAATACACACAAAACCCCATTCTCTTGCTAAATTCATTCTGTGTGTTACCTTTGGAAAAGAGAAATGCTTGCAATGGTAAGTCAATAATGTGTTCAATTTATGGAGGAAGCCACGGTATTAAAAAAAATGGGGGGGGGGGGGGGGGGTTGATATGTATTGTGCTGTTCTTTAGGAAAGAGGTAGGAAGATTCTAGCTTGTCTCTCGGGTTTTTTATTTAAATATATACTCTTTTAACCCAACGTACAGTATATTGTCTGAATGAAGTACGGTTCTTTCCAAAGCAAACATACTTTTTTTGCAGTCTATCCCATAGTAGCAACTGAAGTCACTGTTTTGTCATTTGTGTTTGATATCCGATATGGTCGGTACGCATTTAACATTTAGACCCTGGGCTCCATTCCAGGTCTTTAACATAAACAATACATTCTACACTGTCTGCACTGATTATGGAAGGAAGTGTTTGCCAACCAAAAATAATGTGAAACACAGCAGGTCTGAAAAGCCAAGCTGTATCCATACTGAGTCACCACGGGTGTTCTGAGATTTCCATTTGCACCTTTTATTTTAATAATCTTCCTTAAACTCAGCATGCAAGGATATGTGGAATAGAAGTTAGAAGGTAAAACACAAGGGAAATATTTACTTCATATTCATCATTTGCTTCCAATATTATCCCCTCTGAAGCCAAAACAGATTTATGCTCTTTTTCAGTGATTAAAAGGCAGCTGGAGGCTTTTTTTTTTATAGGTCTACAGTTGATTCAGAACAAGTTAGCTAAAATTAAGAGAGATTGTCTTTATTGCCAGATATAAACAGAACTTTCATTTCTGGAGGAAAGGTGTGGGGGGGGGGGGGGGGGGGGGGTAATTCAGGTTTACTTGCAGGAACTTGTATTTCAGTACACTTTACTTATTTTAAACTTACAGCAAGGCCAGGTCAACAAACCACAAATCCCAATCACAACCTTGAGATCCAAAGTCAACGTTAAATATTTAGCTGTCAGCATTTGTATTAAGACTTTAAGAAGCTTGATCTACAGCTATGGCCAAAAGCTTTGCATCACCCTGTAGAATTAACACATTTTGCTTCGTAAAGTTGAATGAAACCTACTGAATAATGTTACGTTAACATATCGAATTGCATATCACTTTATAGTTTGTAGTATTTTAAAATCTAACATGAAATACTGTACTAATATTATGGCTTTGCAATATAATTTTGTAGTTTCTTTGAATACATGATGTTAAATAAGTGATGCAAAACTCTCATGCAATATTTTAGAAAAGTACAGTACTGTACACAAATACAGTAGCCATTTGGACCCACTGCTCCCATTAAAATGTAACTAGCAGTGTACAGTAACCCCTTTAGAACTTTGCCAACCACCAAGCATCTACTGAGATAATTGCATTTGTAATACAGGGGCTCCCCTTTATGACAAGGGTTAGTAAAATCAACTAGGGTTTTGTGAAACCTGATTCCTAATGCTCCCTGTGTAAAATGATTCACCCCACTGTATGTGCAGAGAAAGTAAACACGGTCTGTTTTGCACAGTTCGCTAAGGCAGCAAGCAGGAAAATAAAGGAGACAATTCACATGCAAATTGTGTCTGCAGAAAGGCTAAAGTTCTGCTTGAGTGTCACTGGCATTGAAAAGCAGGGCACCGGTGTCAGTTGTCCCGTGGGAGGGTTTAAAGGTACAAAGGGGCATTGTTAAGAGCCATTTTTCTCTCCCAAGCCCAACGTATTCAATTCAAAAGTCGCCACTGATAATTTATCACCTGAAAACGTCCTTGGTGTCGTGGGAAGAAGAAGAAGAAGAAGAAGAAGAAGAAGAAGAAGAAGAAGAAGAAGAAGAAGAAGAAGAAGGACATTATGCTTGTTAGTGTGTTGTAAAGGAATTCATTAATGCCTATAAATTACTCTGCTGACATCAATACACTCTCGCTAAGCTTTTGTTCGGAAATGGATTTTTTCATTGCAGGCTCTACAGGTGCCTCCAGAGCCTTGTGCATTGTGTCTGTCTGAGGTCAGCGCCTTCCTTGTCACCCTGAAGCTAATAAGCTGAGTGCAATCGGAAGAGTTATTACGGCATCCTGACACATTCCATTCCTCCCGATCCGATCAGGCCTCCAGCATTCATTTTGTTAACGTACTGTTGACACACTCCCTGAAACGTGTTGCGCACTGTTAAGGCTGTGCATTCATCTCTCTGCTACAGTCTTTTTATAGACCTACACTGCGCTGTGCACTTTTTGTTTGGAGACGCATATTTTTTTAATATATACAATATGAACCCCCTGGGTTATGATGGTTTATTCTGTAAATTCTATTTTCATGTCTTATTTCTGTCATATCTTTCAGTGATGCACACTAGGGGAAAAAAGGGCAGCTTAGCCATGGCTTTGTGTAAAGGTCACACTGGATAGTAGGTTTTCAAGACCATGTTATCCTCTGTATATTTTGCTGTAGCATCATCTGTAGTCTTTTCTATTGCATCTCTGACCTTACAGCTAAAAGATACATAGATAAGAGGAATACAATCACTAGTTGTGATAACCCCACATGCACATCCTAAAAAGGAGTAATACTGATGCACCCAGGCAGAAGTCCACATTAAAATCTTCCAGACAACAGAGGAATCAACCAGCAATTACTTCTTCTGTGTAAATGGAATGGGATTCATTGAAATCGCATTCCGAGAAGCGGGTTGGAATTCTTTTTCCCCATTAGTTTTAATGATCTCATGTTGATGGGATAAAAACATTTAAAGAAATACAAGAATACAGCCTCTCACCTTAGCAAGCTCTTCCAGATTTTGTGGGGAATTCTCAAGGAGAATGAGTAATATTCGGTGAAGTAGCAAAGCCATGCCAGACGTTTACAGATTGAGGAAGAGCTACAACCACCTTGCCAGTGCAAGGGTAGTTCAGTCTCTAGCCGATCTTTGGTCTTTTTAAGGACTGCAAAGTTTCCAGTTGTCCTGATTGTGGATTTCTGTTACCAGCAGATCAAATTTAATCGAACACGACAGCTACCTGATAGTATTGACTTTCTTCTGCTACAACTGATCTTACCACTACAAATGGCTCATCTCTGTGCAGGACTGCTTCAATCCAACAAGGATTACACTGCCAACTACCCTGATTCAAACCATTTACTATGAGGGTTAAAGGGCTGAGTGTATTTTCTATTCATTACAACAGCAATGCATTAAACAAATGAAATTATTTTGCTCTGTATGATGGCAGAAGGTTTTCAAAGCGATGCAGCGAGTGCAAAGTCCAGTACTACCAATCTAAAACTTTCATGGCAATTGTCAATTAGTAGCAAACGACCACTAGCCTACTAATGTTTCGAGTTTTAATCTAATAAGCATCCCTAATTTTAAAAAAAAAATCCTGAGGAAATGCAAGAGATGAGGGAAAAGAAACTAAGGAGACAGTATGTTTTCACATTAATGTACTGCTTTAAGACGCAAACATTTAATTTCCTGCAAGATACTGTCCATGAAGTCAGACAATGAGGTTACCTTAGTAGTTACAACACACTCTACTGACTGTATCCTTTACTGCAATGTGAACAGAAGGAGCATATCAACCATCCAATTACTCTAGATACGCAGTGCTGTCAATCATAAGTTGACATGAAGCTGATTGAGGGTGGCATTGCCAGATCATGCTAGTTGATATTTGAAATTACCATCACAAAGTTCTTACCGCTTCCAAAGCTTACATTTTTGATGTTTCATTCAACTGAAAGAAGCAATAATCCCAGGGAGGGAAAAAAAAACATCAAAAAGCAATGATGCCTTCACCAGTGATCCAATAATACTTTTGAAAAATATCTTACATCACCCTCATGCAGCCATCAAACATCCTGCACTTTAAAATGTGGAATACAGCAATTGATCCATTGCAAATTGCTTTTAAAATCCTCTCAGACTGTCTAAATACACTGTCAATATTTATTTTTTACCATCACAAACCAAACATTCTTTTACACATGAGTCGACAGCAACGTTGCAGTTCAGGAGAATGCAGATGTATGTTTTGCAAAGCTGAGACTGTGGCAATGTCATGTGCTTGCATGGAGTCATCAAACAAGACTCAAAGCCACTGCATAGCCACTGTATAAGGTCTACACATATAATTAGACACTGACCCTGTACACATAAAGTGGACTTTATGCAGACTTTTTTTGTTGATCATCTGGTGTTTTATCAATGTGATCCTCAAAACTAGGGCCAAAAGTTTTGCATCATCTAGAATTTTAGGATTGTGACATAATTAAAATAAAATAATAATAGGGAAATCATTAGCTTCTGTGCCTCTGATCTCTTGCCATACAGATGGTCTTGCTATGCCTACAGAAAGAACCTATCCCTGCAAAGCGACACAAAACCCTCCAATTTGTATGACACTTGAAAGAGCCACAGCAATGCCACACGTACACAAAAACTATGACATTTTACCCAGCCGTTTTCAAATAGAGGTTTCTGTTAAGAGCCTCTAGTGCTACTGTAGGTAGGCCTAAGTGTTAAACCGTTTAACTCCAGTGCACCATGGGATTGTTTAGCTGCAAGATTAGAAAAGAAAAAAACTAAAAAGCGCCCAGTGGTTTTAGGAATTTGCTCCCAAGCTTATTTACACAGAAACCTACCTCAGGACGTGGCCTAGAAACATTTCTAGACAAATGTGATTTGATGTTTTCCTGACACAGTTGGTTATCAAACAATGAAAGCTACTCCCAAGGAGGCTCCTGGCCTCCATCATTCGAAGGAAATCAAACAATCTTGATCTCAAGATAGCTGCAGATTTTCAATTTGAGAAGTGTTTGCAGAGGAAATATGTTTTTACAGAGAAACCAAATACCCTTGATGTTCAATTACACCGTTTTTAAGAGCGAATGGCTTGCAATGTCTTTTTTTAAAACTTTTATTTGACTTGTCCCTGATATTTTATGATGTTTGTTAGCAATCTGAGGAGCTCCGGGTTTTGTTGCTCCAATATTGACAAATCATTTCTCTCTAAATGATCTCACTGGCGATCCCAAGTACAGGCATAGAACAGCCTCCCTTGTTCCACTGAAATCATCTGGGCCCAGAACCACTCCAGTGATTGATTATAAACATACATATATCTATATATATATATATATATATATATATATATATATATATATATATGGTATGGTATTCCACAGTGCAAGATATAGGCTACTCCACAGAAAAATACCTGGTCATTACAATGTGGAAAAATGGCCAAGCAGAGGTTTCCTCAAATGAATTAAAGACATTGTAGAGAACATTGCGGTGCTTTTCAGTGTTTTGCAATCAGTTTCTTTTCTGCCAGAGACGAATAGTAAGAGGGATTATTAGTGTTGTGTTGGGAATTAGCTCAGCAGCTATGCCATTAGGCAGCAGTCCAGTATCAAATTATACAGAGTGGATATACACTAAAAGAGCATGTTCCCAGGAACTGAGCATGTCTGGAATTCCTTGGAAAGTGTGAAAGCCACTGCACTTTCATCAGTAACTTCTGATTGCATGGTAGTACGCTTTGCAAATGCCTCCCACTACATTTAGTTGATTTTTATTATTTATTTAATCTTTCCACCTTGATGCTTAAACCACTTTTTTTTTTTTCAAGTTGTGGTCTAAGAAAACCAACAAACTGAAGAAAACGATTGCTTTACTTGTTGCTATGGAAACAGCGGAGGTGTCTCCCAGTTGCTACATTGCATATGACCACAAGTATAGTGTTTAATTCATTCCTCATGGGAGTTGTACATACCTGCCTGAAAAATAATTACAAAAACAAATTGTGCTGGAGAGTGTGCCCACAGAACCTCCACGCAATGAATACACATTGTACTGAACATTCTGCCTTAGAAAGATGCATTCCGCTTGCTACTGACTGAACTGCCAGCTTTCAAATTGGCAGTTGTAAGTAAGTAATCAGCATTTTTTTTTTTTTTCATAAGCCCCTGTTCCAAGAAGTCATTTAGCACTCTCGATTTTTTGCCGACCATTCTGGAAGCAACTGTTGCACTACAGGAAATGGATCTTACTACAGTAAAGGTATTTTGGCGAGTAAACCTGGCAAAAACAACCTGGAACAGAAATACTTTAGTACGGTATGAGCAAGTTATTGTCATTTAGAGCACAATTAAACTGAGTTTTAGGAGTCTTCCTTAGCTCACTTCCAATGAACCAGAAACCAACAGCATTAAAAGCCTTGAATGAGATACATGTTTGTTAAACAAAGCTTGCTATACTGTATGAAATATAATCTAGATACCTTTCATTGTAAAGCCATGACGTGGTAGGATTGCACTTTCATACCCACTGTGGATTACACTGGACGTACAGCACAGCCCCCAGAAGCAGGTACAAAGAAATAAGAAATGAATCGATTGCAACCACCTGTCGTGTTGTACATTACATAGAAATATATAAGAGAGTGCCTTGACAGTTTATTTTTACTATGCATTGATTTGTTCTGGCAACAGATAAATAAAATACCTCATTTATAGAATGTGTTTGCATTTTTCAAGGAAACTACAAATTAGACGCAAATGCATTATAGCAACGAAGGACAAACAGTGCACTTGAATCGTGTAAATACATTATGGTGTAATTAACAGGTGCTTTGGAGCAAAATTAGTTCAGATTAATGGAACACAAACAAAAGGGATGAAGCAAACTCTCCTTTTAAACTATGTATAAAAAAGGGACCAGATCTTGAAACAAGGACATCTGTTACTCAGAGATTCCAGTAATTGAATGTCCCTGATTATAGCAGTGTGATTTATTGTGTTTCAGTACTGCTGCTACAGATCACCTATGCTAACATAAACCACACTATCGGTCACATATAAAAACAAACCCATAACTATTAAAAACACTACTGCAGGGTCTATACAGAGCAATACATGAATCAGCAGGAAAGTCTATATATTTTGTTAAATAATGTCGTTGCTGAGCTGCTGTTTTTTACTGGCAGCAGTCCCCTCACCACAATATGCCAAGATCCACTCTCAGTCAAGAGAAGCAGTTTATCTACCTGTCTTCATCTGTCTTTACAGCGAGTTATCATTCATTCTGTAACTCTCCTTGAATGATCTGAACAGGAGTTAGACCTACTGAGTTTAGCCCTTGCAATGCACAGAGAGACAGAGTTGTGTTGTTATGTAAACCCAGTGATGTCTTTCTTCAAGTACACTTGTGTGTCATGCATACTGGACAGGATGTCAATTCCACAGCTGGAAGCCATTTGAAACTTGATTTACAGGGAGTTCTGATAGCCCTACCATACCCTATAAATGCATTATCCAATCTAGAATCCAAAATGTGTAATAACTACCGTAAAAACCGGTGTATAAGTCGCCCCCCACCCACTTTTTTGAGACAACAATTTCACGAAAAAGCCTATAGGTCACACCGGTGTATAAGTTGCTCCCCCTTTTTAGGACCCCCTAAAAATACCTATAAAATAGACTTATACAAAGGTTTTTACAATAATTAAATACTATAGACAGATAGATAGATAGATAGATAGATAGATAGATAGATAGATAGATAGATAGATAGATAGAAACTTTGAGTTTCTGCCTAGAATTTTTTATAGCGTTATTAAAGAAAAAGAAGGAATAAAAAGAGTGTTTATAACTTTTCACCCTCTCCGCTTCAGTGCTCTCCACACAAATGTCTCAGCTAAGCCACTGGCTGTTTTTAAATATTACATTTTTTTTGACCACTTGAAGATGGCACACAGCCCAGCAAGTAAAGTAGCACAGCTCACCAAACTGGTAAGTCGAACTAGGACTTCTGAAATATTTTAGACGTTGACTCATTCCCTAAACCGCATTCTTCCTGCAGAACAGAAGTACTACTCAAATACAGCAACTGAAGTACCATACTTTGGTCACAACAAAAAAACACAAAAAAAGAAGAGAAAAAAGTGCCTAGTTTTTATAGCTTTTTTTCCAGAACATTGTAGAGCACAACTGCAAACATTTACACTGAAGAAAAAAAAAATGTGAAAGTGATTATAATATAAAAGTGGAATAATCTAGTTACATATATGGTATCTATGTGAAAGTAATACAACCAACACCAAATAGACAGGCAATTCATTTATATGCAAACGTACCATTTAGATTTTCTCATATCAAACAGTGGTTCAGAATCAAGTCAACACAGGCCTCCCCATAGCCGAATGGGATAATAATAGTTTAGGGGGGATAAGTCATGCAAATATATATTAAAAAGAAGAACAAACGAACCTCAACAACACATTGAGCACTGATGAATTGCTGCTCTCTCAGTACAGATTGCTAATCCCTGATGGTTTAAAACCCTGCATAAGAAATAAATTAAACCCTTTTTTGTCTGTTTTCCTGAAAATAATCATGTTATTACTATACTCACATAGACACAGGCAAAAGACAAGCAGTTGCTCTGTTCTTTAAACTGAAGAGTAGTCTGCTAAATAATAATCTAACTATTGCGAAATGCAACTGACAATTTGTTTGTTTAATGAGTACATTTATTTACCTTTGAAATTGGATTCAATTGGTTGGAGTGCCTGCTTAGAATTCTGTCGCAGTCCAAACTTGAGATCTAGCCTATACAGTACAGTGTGCTGTACCCGTATTTTAACTAGAACAGGCAGTAACCACGCCAAGTCTACAGATAAATTAAAAAGTCGACAACACACTCAGGAGTTTTAAGTCTCTTACTTTAAATGGTCAGTGAAATTTGCAATAAAACCATTACATTAACAATCACATTTAGGCACACATACAGTATAACGAACTATAAAGAATATACTGTATATATATAAACCACAAAGTACCATAATCCAAGAGAAGAAACTTGTAGTTTTCTTTAGCCCAGTGCACCCACCTCAATCAATCTGTACAGAACCCTGGAATCTGCCTGCTGTAGTAGTTGTACTGTCTCTGCCCCTTGTTATCACCGCAGCTATATTTGTCAATGTACTTCGAAAGCTTCTTACCATTTGAGTTGTCTTGTTCAGTGGGGTTATTTGGCTCCATAACTTCTAAGTAAATCATTTAGAATGTCTCGGCTCTATTCAGCAAAGTGCAGAACCAGCAGCAGCTTCGCCTCATTTATGAACTAGTGCTACATCCATCGGAGTCTGTGTTCTTTCTTTTGTATTACATCTGGCTGCTTTTCCAAAGAGAGGACTGGCTTGTTGAGCACGCAGGCCTTTTTCCAGCACTTCATTACTCTGCATTTAAAGCTGCAGAGTCCTTATACTTCACTCTCTCTTTCTATCAGCTTTAAATCTCAGTTGCATCAATTAAATTACAGCAAATCTCTCAATGTGATATGCATGCCAGTACTGTCAAAATGCAGTTTAATTCATTTTGATTTATTTTTTTCACCCTGGGGTTATTATTACAGCTGCCAATCAATGGTTCTTATTTTAATATATTTCTGTGTCTATATGTATAAATAAAATACAAGTTATTTTGCTGTAAAACATAACAGTCTAAAGCAGGAAAAGGGCTTACAAAATACACTTTTAATATCATTTTAAAACTAAAAATCGGCATAGATTTTTTTTTTCTTAGCCAACTAAATAATATATAAAAAAATTGATAACAGGGATGAAAATAAGACTCCTATTACATAGCAGTTTGACCGATACCAGGTTTTAATACAAGCTTGATTAAATCCAGGAATGGATCAAACTGCTATGCAATGGGAATCTTATTTACACCCCTGAATAAAATCAAATCATATTAAGAATTGCATCATATGCACCTGCAGCTTTAGACTGCAACATTTTAGTACCAAATAGTTTAAAACAGTTTAATCACATTTTTTTTTTTTTTTAATGAATACAGAATAACCGAATAAGTTAAATGTCATGCCAGTTATAGCTCTATAAACTTTAACAAATACTGTATATCTCCTGGACCATGGGTTTATTGGGAGGGTCGATGACAGAAGGCAGACACAGTACTCAAGGGTAGTGTGACTCATGAGCTCACACTCAGAGTACAGCGCAGTTTCACAGCACAACTGGAGGAATGAGGCAGAATGTAGGCCAGACTGGAAGGATGTTTCTAGGGCAAAGGAACAGTTAGTTCGGCCTGAAAAGGTAGGCCGCAACATTATACTGGAAGATAATTAGATAAAACGAGGGAGAGGCAAATGACTTGATAAAAATCGGTTGAACGCTATAAAATATTAAAACACGCTGTGAAACGACTAGGGCATGCATGAGGTGAGGTATTCTATCTAATGTAGAAAAGCAAACCTTGATGAGCATTAGATATTTTAACATTCATAAAGATTTAAAAAGTCTTGAAGTGGACAGTGGCATTGAACCAAGACAGGTTATTAAAGAATAACGCCTGGCAGGGGAATGCAGTAACGGTAAAGTAGAGAACTGATAGGCAGCAGCTATCAGGATTGAATCATCCAGTACTGTGGGACTCCAGGCTAGGCAGCTAGTCGACCTGCCTTTTCCTTTATTTTGTGCAAACCGTTCTTGCAGAGACCTGGTTGAACCACTTCATTGAAACAGTGCGCTCTTTGAGAATGCTGTCCAGAAGAGGATTTATGGTAGCATTAATTGTAAGCAAGAAGCTACTGAAAAGTACAACTCAATGAGTATGTTCTGCAGCACATAAATCATATTTAAATAGCACAGGGCCCTTTTTAGTTCAATGGTTTTAATAGGAAGTACTTACTTATTAGAAGTTCAACGATAACCACAGTTCAGTCAGGAAACTCATGTGATAGATTATATTTATTAAAACAGACTAAACAACACTACTATATTACACATATTTTACACGACATTCTTTAGCCTTTGTTTTCGTCTTTTGAGGTATGCCTGCCCATAAATTACTGGACAGGCTGACCATAGGGATGCCATGGGCAGGGGGGCAGGATAGCTGACCTCCCTGTAAGAAGAAGCCAAAAAGCAGGTGGAGGCTGGAGAGGAGGAGACAAACTCAGACGTGCAGCACGGACACAGTGGACTGAGGTAAGATATAAATCCTTTCCTTGTCGATCATTGGACATATTGATTATCGAAGGACAAATAAGAAACTAGCTATTCGATTTATTTAATCTGTATTGGAAGCTCCTACGATATGCTTGATGTTTACGTGATTTGATCTAAGAGTAAAGTGAGTTCCCAGCCAGAACTGCCGCTTTACTTAATTGACAGGAAGTATAGAGCAATGCATAAAAATCAGAGCCTGAAACAGGTGGGGGACAGGAGGGTAAAAATCAATAACAGATCCTGAGTTCATTCCAAGGTTTGTGTAACATATAGGATGACGGAAAAGGAAATCCAGATATCAAAGTTTCACAGCAGGAGATATCTCAGACCAGTGGGAGCAATTGCACTGCCCACTGACCCAGCGCTTAAAAGGGAACCGCATGTAAAACAGCTTGTATGGCTGCCCATTCTGAAAGCACAAGCATAGCAGATCGTTGTCTGTGCTGCAGATTTGTGGTGGTCCTGCTCTGGTGGACAGGGACCCCTTTGTTTGGGTTTGTAAACTAATTCACTTATTTAGTTTAAGATCTCTGTTCTATTTTTTGCTCCTCTTATTTACGGAAATTTGGAATGAAAAGGCAAAACTATCTTCCTCTGCCATTAAATCACCTACAGTAATATTGAATGTGTGTTTTCAAGAATTACAAATGTTGGGAGCTTTGCGCTTTGGCTGGTCTGAAGCAAGCAGGTGGAGGTGAGAAGGGTCATCCTGTTGTGAATATAAGGCGCAGTTCCATGTTGAAGGTATACACTATATTGCATTGGGAGTGGATTTGTGTTGTTTCTGCCTAATGAATGGCTACTCATGCTCAGACTGGCTTAAACAACCTTTAGTGTTGTATGGATTGATACAGTACAACTTACAATTCTGTATTATATCTAGGGCTTCTGATTTCCGGTTTTAACCGATAAAAACAGATAAAACACCCCCGATCCAAAAAAAAAAAAAATGAAATTAGAATATTGCTAATAAACACCGAAAAAACAGTGGAAAAACACTGGGCAATGTCCCGTCTTCCTGACTTGTATCTATCATTGATTCATTCTGAATACTTTAAACCCGCCCCAACTACTGAGCGACAGCACATTCCTACATTTCTATTGGAGACTCCGCTTGCGAGATTTAAAACGCGATTACAATAAGGAATGGAGGCTTGTTCACGGGATTTAAAGCTGTATTACAGTTAAGATACAGAGGATTTAAAACAGAATTGCAAATTGTGGCGAAATGTAAAAAAAATGCCTATACACAAAAACCTCAGAAGAATGTGCCCGTGACCATAAAGATTTAGTTGTGGAAGACAGCAAAGGTACAACTTAAGTGTGCAAGTCCTGTCGAGTTACTACTATACACATTTTGACAGAAAAAAAAAATGTCGAAGCATTTTGGAAAGCAACCAAAAACAATAAGCCCTAATTCTATCAGTCTTGCCAATTATCTTGACTAGTAGGGGTTGCTGAAGCATGAGGAAGTGAACTAGGCCCAGACAGGTTTCATATCTAACCCAAGAAGCACAGAGGCAAATACAAGATTCGAGCCAGCATGCTCCTGGCT
This sequence comes from Acipenser ruthenus, assembly GCF_902713425.1. Taxonomy (NCBI): domain Eukaryota; kingdom Metazoa; phylum Chordata; class Actinopteri; order Acipenseriformes; family Acipenseridae; genus Acipenser; species Acipenser ruthenus. Next base: position 12,017,243 of record NC_081219.1, read on the forward strand.
GCATGACTCACCTTGCACTCCAGAGAGCTAGTACCTTTTCTGGATGAGCTACATGACCCCCCCCCCCTGCTTCCATCTTTCTTTAACCCATCCAGTCTGCAGTAGATCTTCTTGGCTCCACCTCCAAGGTTTGACAGTTAACACCATGAAACTTAATGTAAAGAATACTGTATGCTATAGTTCCTCATTGTGGGTTACTCAAAACTAGCGGTGGCTTATCAAAAGCCACCAGATGTGGCTTATTTTCATGGGCAGAAATCAAATTTGAAAATCGCAATTTATTTTTGAACCCATTTATTTTGGTTCCAGCTCAATATCTTGAACAATTGGACTCCAGTTCATTTGAAACCTGAACTCTTTTGGGCAGGCACTTGGAAACAAGGCATAACGGAGAAGCTGCAATGCTTTGACATGATCTGCTAATTGAAACTGGTACAGTAGCTAGAAGTTTGTAACACTGCTCATGAGTGTCTGTGGAAAGTATATTTGCTTTGAAATATCAATACGCATGGGTAAATAAAGAATTACTGACAGTGGTGGGCTCGCAATGGGTACATTTATTATAAAGCTGATGAGAATTGTGGAACCAGCTTAGGGTCTTTTTACTGTGTCTTTCATATGAAATCGTTTCTCTTTAGGATATGGTGGCACATTCACAAAAGTAGCCATGGGTAGGTCCTAGCTTCTGTCTCAATATACTGTATAAACTTTAAAAATCCTTAATTCTCTGTCCCAAAGCATCCATTCTTTGAACCTACGAATCCAATTTAATTAGAAAAGGAAAGGTAAATAATGAACAAAATGATATATATTTAAAATATTACAGTAGGCATAAAGGGGGAGGATGGAGAATACTTACAAAAGTCATATTCCTTTACAGTCCAAGTGCAGAATCTTAACTTCCAGTGTCTCTCCCAAAAGCATTAGCTTCCACTGTGTGCTCATTACCATACATCTTTTCTGACTTACTGTATGGAGAAAGCCTCCAAAGTGAGATGCTTAAAAGCCTGAGGTCTTCGAAAACTATTCAAGTACATTAAGCAAAAGTTTTGGCTTTTTAAAACAATTCCCATTGGCACATTATGACAGAACTACAGTCCAATATGCTGTGCTGTCTTTTACAGTAACGTGTGAATCGTCGTTCGTCCACACGTGAGACGTATGAAAAAGGACTCTTACTGGTCTTGAAAGCTAATCTACACCGTATATATATTTTTATACATATTTTAGCTGATGGATCTGGTACAAATATCTCAAAGAGGTCCTGATAGCACACTTGCCTGTGTGTATTGGTTAATACCATTGGTATATACTGGCATGTTACCACTGAGATACCAATGTCTCACCATTAGCATTAAGCCATTGCATTGCCATTGCAGTGTCATTGAATTGCCATCGTAAATCATTTGTCAAGGGTTCTATGTAACATAAAAGTTTCTGGCTATAATCATAAACACTAAGTAAAGTGAATTTCAAGCCACCGAGAATTCTCAAGGTTCAATTTATAATCTTGATAAGACAATCAGCATTGGACTAAGCTCCCAAACGAAGGGCAGGAGCTGCCTTTAATCGTGATTCATTATCAGAACCTTTGTCAGTGTTGGAAACACTAAGTAGAACTGATAGCGCGAGGAGGGCTCCTCTATAGAGCCATTCATCTTTACCTTTTATAGCATTTGGCAAAGAACCCACTGCCGAGTTTATTCAACTTAAATTAATTGATGGACTCCAGCAACCACTTCATAACAAAGAAAAGATCTCAATTTACAGTTACTTCAAGGTACCCGGGGAGTGAATGAAAGCTCACAAGAAAAACGTTATACTGAATCAAAGTTTGCAAAGTCAATGTATTTCATGTTTGAAATGCCTGCCTATGAATACGTCCAATATTAGTAGGGATTTCTGATATACTTTCACTGAATGTACATCCTTCAAATAAAGAATGAAACAACATCATCATCCATACTGCAAGCTTGAAAAACAAAACAAAGGTGGGCAGAGAACCACTGGAATGAACCAACTGGAATGCCTTCAATAACAAAGCTCTGTGGTTGTGTAGTTGATGTTGACGCGTGTTGCAATGGGGTGTGTGGCGCAGTGGCCTCCAAGCCCAGACGGTATTTGCAAAATAAACAAAAATAACTCTAACAAAAACACACTTAACAAAACAAAATGTTTCTACAAAACTCACATTAATTCTCACCACTAATTCTAATCATCACCCGCGAACACCTATTTTATATCCCCGTGTTTTGACTGGGAAAAATTTAAACCCCTCCCTGCCAACCAACTATTCCCCACACGACCACCCCCCTCCCACCCCCACCACCCCCTGTGCCCCGGCAGGGCTTTCATCTTGCCACACTGCCACTAGCTATTGACAGAAAAGTATGTTCACAATATTCTCCCATTTGTTTGAAATACGGGTGTGGGAATGAATTCAATGCTGTTCAAACATCCTGCTCTCAACTAAAAGCATGGTAAAAGCAGAAGAGAGGCACGCACAGTACTAGCAGAGTATCTCCAGGATGAGGGTTCTTCAGCAAGTTTTTCAAGTTGTTGAGCCAAAGATTGCAAGTTCAGTCAAACCACTTGGAATGGCTAAAACAGCAAATGAAAAAAACGGTGCATTTGGAGCATTTTAAAAAGCGTTTGTCTAGTTCTCTTTTCTGTACTTCCCCGTCCATATTTTTTTTTTCATGTTTATTTATTCATTTTGTTTTTACATGAATGATTGCAAGACGACCTGAACAAAGTGAATTGCGGTGGGTCTCAGACCACACACTCAGGACACTTTTTGCACTTTCTTAATAGGCCCTAACGTTCCCTTTTAAAACCTGCCAGTCTCCACTTAAACAACATTGAAACTCGAGTTGCATAACACAATAACTTTTGAGTCTAAAAATAAAAAGCAAAAGAACTTACTTTAAATATTCTGCTGAATGCCCTGCCTCTCAACAGTGACCCTTTTGAAACACATAATCTGTCCGCTACAGATTCTGAGTACTGAAGTCACAGGCGGTTTTTACTAATGTGTGCTGTTGACCGTGCTTTTCAAACTACCTAAAAAAAAAACATAAAAAGCACACAGGCTTTTAAATCGCTGGAGTTCAGTCGTGCATAATGTACCGGCGAATCATATACAGAACAGAGGCTATGCTCTAAGCAAGGTAAGCCATTCAAAATGACAAATTAAACACAACCTTTTACCACCATTTTATGTAACCAATTTGAAATCAACAGGAGCAGAGTTGCAAAAAGAGCCACTATATCTGGCTTACTGTTCATAGTGAGCCACATTTTATAAAGGGATAATGTACACTGCCAGGCTGTTTTAATAGGACCTGTACTTTACATCGAGTTAGTCCACTGATTGCCCTGATCACAGCCTTGACCCGACATGGCATAGACTTCCCAAGGTGCTGGAAACAGTCTGGAGGAACGTGAATCAGCCAATAATATTTCACCCAATTGGTGCAGGGAGGTATGCAGAGGACAGTGATCACGAATGCTCATTCCAAACATGCTCAATTGGATTGCAATCTGGGGATTGTAGTGGAAGATGCTTGCAGTCTCCTCAAACCATTCACGCACAATTCTGTCACAGTGGGAGGGTGCATCATTGTCTTGACAGTAGCCATCCAGTGCAGCACGGCTGAGTGGACTTGATTCGCAGACAATGCTTATGTAAACTACAGCATTCATTCAGCATCCCAGAGTAATCAAGGGCCCCAGGGTAGACCAGGAGAACATGCCCCACACCAGGGCCATGTCAAACCCAGTCAGGGAGGCAGGCCCTAATAAAGTGACCAGGCAGTCTATATTTCGAGAAGTTTTCGATTTTCGATTGCTTCTTATCTCACCGTTTTTTTTCACCAAGCAGCAACAAAGTCAAACACATTGCTTTGTATATAAAAAAGTCTGTTTTTAAAAAAAAAGGTACCTGGCTAATATATGGAGTTATTTCATTTGAAGTTACCAGAGTATTTTTTGTAGTGGTTGTTACAGTCAATTTGAATGTGTGGTGGGATAGAAGAATCAGAATACATTTCAAGCAGGTCTTTATGACTATAGTCTGGTAAGTCTCCTCTTGTTACGGGCAGCTACTATTACAGTAGGTACTATAAATGATTGTGTTAACAATGAATATTGGTTTTCCACTGCAGTTCTAAAATATTAAAATATCCCTCAACACACTAATGCACTTTCCATACGTCCCTTTTGAGACTCTACAGAAAAAAAAAGAATAATAATCCTTGGCATTGACCTACAACAAAGCATGGTTCTGAAAAGAAGAAAAAGCAAACCCAAGCCTGCAATTAATAACAAACTGGAAAACCCATTACATGTACTGAACATAATCACATTGTAGAATTGTTCCCAGTAGAACGGTCTATATGTGCAGCTATGGACAAAGGTTTTGCATCACCCTATACAATTAAGAAATGTTGCTTCATAAAGTCGAATGAAACCTGCTGAATACGTTGACATATTAGATATTATGGCTTAACTCTTTTATGCAGTGTGGAGTAGTGGTTAGGGCTCTGGACTCTTGACCGGAGGGTTGTGGGTTCAATCCCAGGTGGGGGACACTGCTGCTGTACGTCAACTTCAAACTGCACCTGGGAAAACCCTAAATCACTCTCTCCACCGCTGACCATCTTTCACTGTCTGGAAGAAAGCCAGCGTGAAGCCTAATGCACTAACGTGTTCACTGTCATCAGAGACACATCCAAGTTATAGGAATGTGAACTCAGCCAAATAAATGTGGAGGATTTTGGATTGCACACAGTGGGTAGTCGTATGATTGAAAGCTTCTTTCCTACAGAGGGGTAAATCATAAAAGTCTATCTGTTATCGTACAGTACTGTACGTAACAAGATTTTCCCGTGCAATGAGGATCTTTTGATTGCAGTTAGACCCTTGGGGTGAATCTGACATTCAGCACAGGCAGTGATTGGGTACCAAGAAGAAACAAGAACAACTTAGAGGCTTGAGTTGGTTTCTAGTTTGTTGGGGGTTTACTTTCAGAAACGTATATTTAGAAAAATACGAAACCATATTTCACATGAGCTGTGCTGTATACCAGCATCCTGACCAAGCAGTCTGGTACCAGTCCGGTATAAAATAGTTTAGCACTGGTATTATTTAAATCAAGGTCAGTTTGTTTTAAATTCACCTTGATTGAACAGTAAATACAAATCCAATTATAATGCAAAGTCCAGGAAAGTTTAAACTAATCTGTGTATAACAGTCAAACCAACCAGGAATGTCACTTCACAAAAACCACTCAAATGTTTTATTTAGACTGAATGGAAGAGTTGGGTTAAACATTTCCAGAGAGTGCATTATGAAGAATCCTGCAGCAGTTGTTCTCTGTTTGCATAATACTGCCACAGAGGTCTGGTATGATTTCTCTTTGCGTTTAACATCCTCTTGTGGATTTCTGGACTGTATAATCTTTTATGCCTCTTCCTGACCAGGAGGTTCAGAACTGATAGTTTATCTAGCCTGTCAACTGCTACTTTGGATAGAGCACAATGTACTAAAGAGATGTTCTGCAAAGCTGTCATTTCTCAAGCATGATAACTTATTTCACTTTGTGAAGCAGAAGTTTTACCGAAATCATGCCAAACTGAACTATCAGGAGTCTTTGCCTATCAGGAGTCTTTCCTTTCACGAAGAATCAAAACCACCTATGAAATAACAACATCAGGATATTGAGGGTTTCAAATTTAATTAAATTAAATAAATAAATATACGTTCAGGGTTTTAATAAGGGTCACTAGAAGGACTCACCAAACATAGTTTATTTATTTTTTTGTATGTAGTTTTTCTAGCTTGATAGTTGTTCTAAAGCTGTTAAGAGGCTCCAATAAGCCATTCTGAGAACATAAATCACACTGGCTTCTGCCCTTTAAAGTGCAATCCTTCACTCCTAGAACTTAATAGAAAATGTCACAAAGAAACAAATAAAAACCTAAAAACAAGTGAACCAGCCATTAGCAAAAGGGTCAGCAGCTGCCCCAGCAGAGGTCTAAGATTCATGACTGGTCCTGTAATATTAATGATGTCAGAGGTTCAAACATTTTTCTTTCATCGTGTGTGTTTGCGGCAGAAGGCATACAGTCATCGGGTTCCCTTTTTAAATCAGTTATGAGCTTTGACTTGATGTTCACGTCTGTGTAAATGGAATGAAGTCAAGTCAAAAAAGAACGGTTTGGAGGCGAACTGATGAAAAAACAATACAATCAAGAAATGAGTCTGACACTAAAACAGTCGGACAACATTCGCAAATATGCCACAACTAATCTAAGCACTGATCATGTATAAGGTTTGTCCAATGAAAAAAGACATTTAAAAATGTTTTACCCTGAAAACACACACAATAAATCGGTTATGTTGATCCATTAATGACAAAATTCAATTTTGTATTCTTAATATACTTCATTAGATTGCTTTGGAAGCAAGCCATGTACATTATCTGGTTGGTAAGTAGCCTCTTTGAAATAAACTAAACTGTGCTTATTTAACCACTGTAGTTCTGAGTTTCCCACCATGCCTCCCAGGTACCAGTTTTAGTTTCTGAGTATCTCAACAGTATTTAAAAGTCCCAGGACTGGCTTCTCACTTATAAAGCTGTGCTTGGTCTGGCCCCTTGCTAAATGAGCTGCTCTCTCCACACACAGTACATCCTCAGGTTCACTCTGGTTTTCGTGATATTGCTGTACTCTCTGTTGCAATGCTCCCAGCCAACTCCCTGCCCGTCTCCATCAGTGGACGTTTTTAAATTTAGACTAAAAGTCTTACTTTTTTAATGACTTTTGTTAAGCTGGGATTTATCAATTACATTAGCTCACAAACTCACAGTTTCCAGTTTCCTTTAGGGAGCATTTATAACTCGTTGTTGGCATGTCACTCCAAATAAGTACAAGTGGTTAAAGTGATGTGTATACAACCCTTCTTAAATATGCTAAACCTATTTTAAAAACCATATGGAGTTCTACACTTTTAAATTGTATGAGCAAATATGTGCAGCTGCATTGTCAACTGTCAAATGTGTCACATATCTATAACACCTATCCCGAAAAGTAAATTCATGAGAGCAAAAGCTTTTAAAAGCACTTCAGCTTCAACATATTGCTTTTTACCGTGGTCTGACAAACTGCCAGGTGTTTCTTCACCATCTGTTTCAGTGTTTGGTAAAGCATGCTGTGCTAATGAAGGGAGAAAGTACAGTATGAGGAAAACTTGGAAAATTAAAAAAGGCCAAGTCATCAGTACCACCTCACACAATGATGAACCAGCAGCAACACGTTCATACTGTGAGCTACCTGCACCCGTCATACATTAGTTTAGTGACTTAGAACCAGCGTTAGCTGTAAATTGAACAATGCACTAAACACAAAGGCTGATGCAGCATTCTCACTAAATACAGCAGCACTGGTCCATGAATTTGAGTTTGCACCGAGTCTCTAATGGAGCGAATCTGCTGACTTCAACTCAGTGCTTTGGGTCTAACACACAACTTATTGCACGGAATGGAAGAGGGTTGGATTAAATGTACCCCTCAAAACCAGTTTCAGACATGCTCGCTGTGCTTTTCTTGGGCTGTTTCAGTCTTAATAATTAAAAAAAGAAAATCTAAACTACTTCAATAGAGAATTAGGCAGAACGATGCATTGTACAGACACATATAGACAGACACATGTATATCGGTGGATTACATCCCTATTCTACAGCCCCAGTAGAATGGTATGTGAGCAGGAGCAGCTGTTTCTTTATTACAGAAACTGGATACCTGTGTGCTTACACAACTCCTAGCATTACACTATAGATTATCTTCCCCTTGTGCTGTGGCCACAGGATGAAAACCACGTAGTAAATATGTTTATGATGGGCTAGGGTACATAAAAAATATAATGCGTTTTTTAATAAATGTGACACGTATAGGTGCAGGTGCAATTAAGAACTGTTGTCATTAGCAGAGATACACATGCAATACAGCTCTATATAAGACACACTGTACTCTCTTCACCAAATGAAGATCACGTGGTAGCACTGAATGCTAGCTGACTGTACTGCACTTATTGTGTAGGTTTGGAAAGACAATGTCGCCCCCTGCTGGAGAATTACAGATATGGCATGTGAAATAAAATGTTTCAAATTGTCCACTTAATATTGAAATAAAAAAAAAATTTAAAAAAAACATTATTCTTTCACGTATGTCTTCTGCAGCAATGATCTCCGTGTATTCTAAAGTATAACGGCTATACTACCCACTATCTAATGTAATCTAACAGTTATCGTTTGGACATAGCATTAACTGTGCCAATATGACCCAGTGATACAATCATTAATACTAAGCAAAAAAATAATACAGATTGATATCACCCAAATGCTGCTCCTGAAAATGCAAAGGCTTTTAGCAGCATATTATTACACACACGTGGCTCTTAATATACACCCTACTGTACAGCACACCATGAAAAGAATATATCATTGCATATGCATCATAAAACTAAAAGCGTTAGTTCATCAGTCAAGTTGAGCTCATGTTGAATCTTACATTATAGACACTGCAAGGGGCCAATTATACCACCCTATTCAGCACTGTTTGATGTTACCAGTAAAGTTCATTGACTATGGTACATACTGAACTGGAGAAGTGACTTCTGTAATGTAAAGCAACATGGAAACGTTAAAATAAACCCAAATCACAGTCCTGATCAAAACCAGTTCCAGTACTTTCACAGACAACTGCATGCTATGCAACTGCGTAAACTTTCAAACTAAAAATCCATGAATGGGGACATAAATTGAATCTGTAAATGAATGCACAGTTGTGGCTTTCTTTTTCTGTAAATATTTAGCACGACAGGTTGTTTGAAGAAATGTGATTTCCAAGTCAAACTATTTCAACTATTACCTGAGCAAGAATCGAGAGCTCTCAGTTGTCGGAGAAAATTAGGACACGATTTGGTTTCAGTTTAACCCTAAGAAAACACACAATCTGTTTCAAACACATAAAACACTGGAATGACATGCCTTGGAGGGTGTGCTCTATTAAAATAACAGCAGTGACCATTCATGTCAAAAGAAGTATAGAGCAGATCACAGTATATAGTATATAGTTAGGAGTCACTCACTTAGCTGCATTGTTCAGGTGATGCATAGAAAACCAGGAAAGCCCTCTTAGCCTCAGGAGCTGTGAAAGGGAAGCGGAGGTCTTCTGTCAAGACTCACCTTGCTCCAGTGGTAGATCCGCCTGATATTCTGGAAACTGGCTGTCCGCTGGAACGCTGATCGTCCGACGCAGTAACCTCGCTTTGCATGACTCAGCTCGTCTCTCCTGCAGCAGCAGTGGATGGATCTACGAAAGGGACACCACAAGAACAAAAACATGAAGATATGATAGAGAAAACCCTGTTTTTCCAACTCCGTAGCACCCTTTCCAACCCCCCCCCCCCCCCCAGCCCCCCCCCCCCCCCCAGGCTCCAGGCTCCAGGCTCCAGGCTCAAGGCTCCAGGCTCCAGGCTCCAGGCTCTTTTTTCAGCCTGTAATGCATTTTAATTAGGTCCTTGCACATGATGTATGAGCCTGGAACGCAGCTCAATAGCGCCGGGGTTATGTAATCCGTTAACTAAGTGGAATGTACTGTTTCTTTGCACTTCTTATCTGTGCCCCAGATAAACCTAATGAATGAAACAAGACAATGCACTAAAAGGGGGTAAGAGAGATAGCACAATGCCTAATAAGGGCTTTCTTTTTGTCTCCTTGCATGCAAACAACATAATACAGACAGACTTGTAGAAAAACGACTGCAATTAAACTGTTGCTTTTGCACAAGGATTTCAAATCAGTACTGTAATTGCATATTGGACACTGTATATCATTGTCATTATCATTGATGTTGCTACAGAGTATAGCAAAATACTGCTTTTGTACATCAATGCCACTCAATAAAAATACATGAAGGGCCACATGCATTCAGTAACTAGAGAATTGATGGGGGCCACGGAAGAATACTGTAAACCCTTTGAAATTTAAATGTCTAAACATTTGTGATGACCCAGTTATTTTTCACTATTGAAAATAGGCTTACAGTATGCGCTAGCTGGGGCAGTCTTAATTGGTACTGATAAAACTGACAGGCAGTAGACAGCTTAAAATGAATGATGCCTTGGAAAACTGGGGTAATGGCAAATATAAAATGTACCTGGAGTAAGCAAGGGGTATCACCTTGGGTCCCTAAGGGCCACATGTGGCCTTTGGGACATATTATGAGGACCACGTCACATGGCTATGACAAATACTAGGAGAACTGAGCACATGTACTGTACTTCTAAGACAAGATTTCACTGCTGTTATCAGGCCCCCCCATCTCCTATATTGTCATGGTCTGTGCCTGATCTGATTGCAATACTGGAACCCATCTGCTTTGAATAATTCAATCACAAACGTTCATTAGCACTTATTCATATAAATGAGTCCTTTCAGCATCCGTGAATGTGTTAGCATTGGCTAGAACAGCAGCCGTCTGTCACGTTAAATAAAACAAAAAGAAGCTAAATCTCAAGAAGGATTTCTGTAGAGGATTGTGGGGGTATTGTGTGCCCGTGTCAATCGCAAAGTGGTGTGAAGGAGAGGAGGCTATTCATTATTTCAAATTAACATGACATCTATACATGGTTTACATCCACATCAGCCTCCTCAACATAAACTGCTTATTATTAAAGCATTGAATATACTGAGATTGAGAAAAAAATAACATTGCAGGCAAACAATTTGCATGCAAGGTAAGCCCTTATGAAAGTTTCCCATAGTAAAAGCATAGCAAAGCGTAATAAAGCATAGTGAAAGCATTTGTGTAGGTGCAAAATAACATGTTTAAGAGAATGCTTGTAAAGTGCCATCTACTGGAGCCATGCACATAGCAGTAATTCTTAAAGCCTATAAGCCAAATGAACAATATAGAACTGGCAGTCTACACTTTATTAATTGAAGCATTCAAAGGAAATGTATTGTTGCCATGTTAGAGTCAAATCAAGCCATTTTATTTGCAGTTCTGGGAATGATAAACTACCAGTCTAAATTACTTGTAAGTATAACAAATTGAGTTAAAACAGCCCACTTGTCTTGCGGATGTAAAGCGAACGCAAAGGTTTAAATTGATAATGAAAGTGCGATATAGTCAATTTGTACGGTTCCTCGAGAACGGCTTTCTCACATTTGCAACCCAGGCTATGCGTTGAGCTTAACCCAATCAATCAAGCACAGCAGGTGAAGGTGATTTTCATTCACTCTCCATTTCGTTTACAGAACCGCAGGGCAGATAAGGAAATAAGCATTCTGCTGGTCCCTGAACGTTTCTCCCTCTTCCCAGCTGGTTCACTCAAGGGGAGGAAAAGGAGCCCAGTTACAGTCAAGAAACAGCAATGCATCCATTACTTTTTTGCTAGTTTTTTTAACTGTACCAGTTTCCTATTTTACTTTGGGATATATAATTTACTGCACCAATTGAAAAATAGCATGTAGTATAAAGCAAATAAGTTAGTTGCTTGCTTGTAACTTTAAATTTGTGGCAACTGCTGTTTTTTTTTGTTTTTTGTAATTGATTGTAATTGTAGACGTCCATACCTTCAAAACACTCAATCAGAATTCTTAGGTAAAACTTATAAGAAACGAAGTCAAGTACAGTAGACAAACGTTTCAGAAAGTGCCTTCGCTGTAAACCTCCAATATATAAAGCAATTACAGAACATGCAGGACAAAAAACAGTTCTATATTCCGGTGTGAATCATACAGAGTAAAACAAAGGCATGTTTTGAGAGGGTATCCTCCCATTACTTTTTTTCCTGAGGAAAAGGTACAGTGTCCAATCTATTGCACTGTATTTTGAAACATTGATCAGCAAAAAGTAGGTCAAGACCTACTTCTGAAGCCTGTCGTTTTTAATTTGTGCAGTACGATTGTTTGCATGCAAATCTATTTGTATTCTGGAAGATGCATTTTAATGGTCCTTAATTAGTAGAGGCAACAGGGGAAATATGAAATGACCTTTCGAGATGTTGCTGTACAGCATACAAATAACCACCACAAAAGAAAGACAATCAATGCAGGCATTTGAGTATGCTACTGTATGCAGAACAAAAATAGGTTAAAGAAAATGCAGAAAGCTGCACAAAAACAAGGAAGCATTTAAGAGTTTTAATAGAGTTTTAAATACAATTTCAAATACTGGTGCTGAACAAAAAAGGCAGTTTAAATTGGTCACAGATGTATTTAAAATAAGAAATAAGAAAACGGGGGCTGGAGAGATTTTATTTACTGCCATCACTAATGTTTGGGCCTTTTAAATCAACTGGAATAGACAGTTTAACTAGTGATGAAGTTATAAAAACACAGGGTGGTTAATTTTCTGCAGTTGTCAGCTTTTAAAAGCAACGTCATTAAAAAGTACATAGCAGTTAATACTCCGCCTGGAAACAGACTGCATCTAAAATCTAAAGGGAAATGTGTTTGGCAGTGTATGTTTTTTTTTTCTTCTTCATTTTATTTTTTGTATGAGTCAGAACCCTAGAGAAAAGCTTTAGTTAAAAAAAAAAAAATTCTTGACTATATTATCTGATGGTGGTGTTGCCATGTGATCAATAGCAACCTCATCCATTTCAAAATTACTACTGCCCTGTTGTTTATGCAGCTATAGGGGAGAACAGATTACATTTTTTTAGCATCATCAAACTCCTGGCTCCTGATCATTTAAATAATATAATGTATAAGGTAGCACTGAAAGCCAAGACTGGGTGCGGGGCTAATGTGAGTTTCAAGCCATGCTAGGGATGTGCAAACAGCAAGCATGCTGATAAGCAGGCATGCTGGAACTTGAAAAAGCATGAAGAGACAGAAAGCAATATCCTCAGAAAGGCAGTGCCCACATGGATATAAAATATGATGCACTGAAGAATCCTCAAGTGGAAGTGGACTGTGCAGTGCTGAATAACAGGAGTGTGGTTTAGCTGGTACTGAATAAAACACTGACCTGTCCAACAACTAGATTATCTTTCTTAAACTGATACAAAAGAAGAGTTTAGGTAGTGACCTGCGAATGTTTAATTTGGAACTCCTCTAACCTAAACTATGTTTGTATCCAAAAGAAAGCTGCTTATTCCTCCCACACTAGCTGATGGGACCAAGGATCAGAGGAGAGAGCTTCTATATAGCCACAAACACCTCATTTGCAAGCTGCTGTGCCAAACAGTTTCCGATGAGTAGTGTTCAGCTTCTTCCCCCGGTTCATGTCAGACTACAACAAAACGTGTGATGGTTCTTTAAAAAAACAACTCACTTATCTCACAAGAACACAGTACAAGTTGAAAAAAAAAGCTTCAAAATTCAGCATAAAATAAGCTACTTGTTCTGCAGTGTTCATGAGCTTCTGAGTCTAAGAACACTGCCTGAAGAATTGATTAGCACTTGTTTAGTTTTTATCATTGCACACTGATGGCAATATAGGCTGATGGGTGATCATTTATGCTAATAAATGACACAACTGTAATCAGATACATTGTTCTAAGAAATCATATTCTTGAACACCTTTCACAGCCCCATACCCCCACCCCGACCCCAGCCCCCCGTCACTCTCTCTTAGCACAGCATTTCCTTTCCATTTGTTTTTAAGCCATCTCCTCTGTTCTCTCCTCCCTGCGTACTTGCAGTAGCTGTTGAGATTGAAGATGGTTCTTTCACGCAGGGCGTTGCCCATCTGTAAATGTTTCAGTTCGCCATGCAGTTAATGTCAAACAAAGCCGTTCAAAGGGAATTCATGTTAATGATAATGTGCTAAGCAACGTATTTGAATTTTTTTTTCTCAAACATTACACTTTTTGCTGTCATCTACCAACACATATAGTAGTACAAATCTCACAAGATTTGCACCAAACTCTAGTCACATTCACAGACCCCTACTCTATTACCATTTCTCTTTTTTATCATCTTATACCCTGTGTATACATTTAGCACTGAGTAGCATTGATCTTGCAGTGTATGCCGTTCAAGGATAAAATATATAAAAATATGAATGTACAACAGACCGGTGTTTCTCAAGTTTGAAATGTTTTGCAGCTGTTGTGAGCATTCCGGGCAGCCCCCAGTATTAATACGGAGATTCATAACTATAGAAAGAAGATAAGATTGGCAAAAAATAAAATAAAATTAAGCAACAAAAGCCAAACTACTCACAGGGGACAATGACAAGATGGGGTGTACTCATTTGTGTACAGGGTTAAACAATTAACCTCATACAGGAATAGTGTCAGTGTGGTCATGGCAATAAAAGCTTGCAGCTCTCTCTCAAACCTGATGCAACCTGACAGCTTGATAAAACAGAAGACTCAGGAACAAAGGCAAAGAGAGACATTTCAGCTACACTGCTGAACATGCAGCTTGCAAATCAGGGATGTCATTCACTCCTATCATGACATGTTCATGAGTCAAGAGACGGGATTAGTGAGGGATTAGTGAGGTATGAAACTTCAAACACGGGGGGGGGGTGGAGGGGGGGGGGGGGTTCTGAACCTGCCCCGCAGCCTTGGGCTTGCCACCTTAATAAAGACAGGGACACATAAAATATAAAAGAAAGTTCCAAATAACGGCTACAAATCCATATGAGTTCCAATAGTTTTGTAGCAAAGCCATCTTGCATTTTATTTTGTCGTTATGTTCTAATGAATTATCTAGTTGTGACAAAAATGACCTCAGATACATAATGGATTCAAATGGAACACACATATTATATTCCATTTCAATTCCTAGGATATCCCATTGAAATGTAGAGGAATTTATACATGTTACTTTAAAGGGGAGCCATAGATAGGGACTTATATTTACAATGACAAATTATAGTACGGTATGTACATTACAGGAGTTTATTTGACATTTAAAATGATATTAGACAGATAGATAGATAGATAGATAGACAGATAGATAGATAGATAGATAGATAGATAGATAGATAGATAGATAGATAGATAGACAGATATCAAATATACAGTACAACGTATTTGGTTCTATGGAGACATTCAAACTCTTTTGTGTTACAATAGGGGTATCATATTTTTGATAACCTAAAAGTGGATGTTTCTGCAACTATGTCTGGAAGCTGGGTTGAATAGCAGTGATATTAAAGATGTAACAACTGTTTGATATGTTGGCATTAAGCCAGTATAACAGGAGTAACGCCCCTGCTGTTGTTTGTAATATGTCTGGTACTGTAGATCTCCTGGCGCAAAATACACAAGACCTCCATAATGCACATCCATTGCCGCATTCCAACAAAGATGAAAAGAAGATCTTGTTTAACAGCACACACATAACATCGCTTATGTATGTAAGGTAGCACAGTGTCCCATGACACCACTGTTAGGCATAGACTTCAGTACTGTATACCACAAATTCAATATATACTGTATATATATACATACCTCTTCCTTGTCCAGTAAGAGCAGCTGACCGTCTGTAACAATGCAGAACTTGGGGTTCCATACTGTTGGTTCACTGAAGGGATGACCACAGGACATCCAATGTGTGGGAGGGCCCGTCATATCTAAAAAGAAATCAATCGAAAGAAAAACACAACAGAGGTCAGCCGTTTGAAAGGGCCATGCTACAGTCGTTGGGGCAACTTTCTCATCTGCATTTGAGACAATTTGATTTATTTAACCAGGATAAACCCACAGAGACCAAAGACACATTTTCAAGAGCATCCTGGCATAAGGACCAACAGCAGACAACATTAGTTGCAGTTAATTCACAAAATGACATTATCATTCATTCAATGAGGGATCAGAAAAGTTACACTGATCCTACTCATTAGAATAAATGTATTCTTGGTCAGTGGTCTACAGTGACTGTAGCCGAGACATCTGGATTAGCATGTGGTTCATACCCCAGAGACTCCGGTCAAGACTGTAACTGAATGCTGAGTGGCCAAACAAACGAAGCTCTTGATACACAAGTGTTCAGCTTGAACGCGAGTTCTATTTAAGTGTATTAACCTGTCACAGTGAGGCAAGGTAACCCAACAGTGGTCTTGTTTATATACAGAAACAGCCTGGTACTAAATTATGTTCATATATTTTTTAGATTACGTATTCAGAAAGAGACAGGAAATAAAAGAATGAACTATCTAGGGAAAAGAAAGTTAACTTTCTCATTGATATTTACAAAGCCTCGATGAATCAGTTTTAATACCTTTCTGAGTAAGCCCTTGCTGTAAATAGCAACACTGACAAAAACTGTGTGCAGCTGGCCCCTTATTACTCACTCTGATTCACTTTCCAATTTGAGATGAACTACAAGCTCTCTGTTTATTTTATACAAACGCAAATACCTCCATTTAACTACACGAAATGCAGCAGCCTATTGCAGTCCAGCAGTTGTTTATTCTGCAACATGTTATTTTATAAATGCTACATTTTATAAATAATAAAACTTAAGTAACTGTAAGTGACACATACAGAAAACAGCCTCCATACAGCACCAGATTGTGATGCACTCAATAACTAAAGCATGTCCTTTGCATGTTTCATCACAAGTCCCTCAGTGGCAGAGATTTACATCCCAGTAAGGCATAATAAAGTAACTTATCATGACACAGTGTTTAATAAATGGGTGTATTTCTGCATTGCTAACAGGGCTGTGTATGGATTTATTACCCTCCTGTGCTACAGCAGCAGAAGGCACTGCACCTCGAGAGTCTGAATAATGGAGCATTTATTCTCAAAATGAATGCATAAAGAAAAAATAAAACAGCATTTGCCTTCAGGAAATTAAGCCTTAGTGGTTTTATTTATTTTGACATTTACATAATTCAGCCTAATTAAAAAAAAAAAAAAAAAAAAAATCACCTCGCGTCTGACAAATTCCATTTTATTCGCAGTGCTTACGAAGCAATGTAATTTTAATGGAAGCTGGCAGCCGGTTTAGGGATGTAAACTCTCGTGGTTGTTTTGGTAGAATTAAAACAAAAGCTTTTTTTTTAAATTTGTGTTCTTTAGGGGAAGCAGGTGATTGGTTACTGACAGGAAAGAAGGTCTGAAGGGATGGGCACAATTTCTCTTTCCAGTGTCATACTTCCCAATGGTTAAAACAACGGACCAATGCACATGCCATCATTAATCTGCACAAGAGGTGGCGCAGTAGATGCAAGAGGCTTTGTATATAGAAGGACATCCTATTGCTGCTGGACAGTATTTCTGCAACTGATAGCAGTCAAGAGGTTGCTGTGCAGTATACAACAATAGCTTTACCTGTGATTATCTCGGGAGTTTTGACATGGTTAGGAAAGGTAACATTTCTCTAAGTAGACTATCCTGCCCTTTGATCAAATAGCTTCCCAGTGCTGCCCCTTTAAATCCTTTAATTCATAAAACAATGCAGGCAGCTATTTAGATTAGGGTGCATGCATTTGGTTTTTACCAAAAAAAAAAAAAGAAAATGCTAAACAGAGTTAATGTTGTTTTTTTTTAAAGTGGCTTTTGCTGATACCAGGAATAATTCAACTCAAAGTCTAACAGGCTGTCTGTCTGCGGAACAAATGCACAAAGGAATTTGCAGAATCTATTATATTAGAGTATTACCCAGTGGCTCCATTGCAGTCAACCTAGCTGATAGCTTGGGTTTTTTTCTCCAAAGGATTATTTCTCATGCTTTGACACATGCCATCAGTACTGTAGTCTGTAGCATGTCAACACTGGGTGTTAAGATGACAAAGCCAGCCGATCGGCTGTACCACCAGTGGGCTTGTTAGTAATGACCCAAACAGTGATGCTTAGAAGTGTTTACAAAATCATTTCATAAATTGTATCTGCTGTGCGCTTCCATTCTAAAAGGTGCAGTTTTGCTGTCTAGCAAACATGTAATTTCATTTTAAAGCATGATATGTGGCAACACACTACGTTAAAGAAATCTCTCATTGCTGTAAGCCATGCTTACAGGTACCGTGGTCATTTCACCTGGAGAATCAACTGTCCCCCACCATGAATCAGCTGCTTCCCCCATTGACTGCTTCTCAGACCGTAACCCCTAAGGCACTACTGAGACAGAATGAACTATACAGTGCAAGTTTACCACTTCATGAAAATAAGGTAAGGAGAACTGTCTTTAACCTAGTGTAGTATCTGGCTGGTTTTACAGACACTGATTAACACTAGTCATGAACTGCTGTACCAAATGGTACCTTGGGTAAGGTAATCCAAGATGAGTGTTAATCGTGGTCTGTGAAATCGTGGTCTGTGTTTCTTTCAAAACTACACACTTTAGAGCCCTATATATTGCATGGAAGTACATGACAGGTATGATTTAAAGAGTTATTTTGTTAGCTAAAACCACATTAAAGAATAGATAGCGGGGTTCTGAAAAATATAGCGTTACACGTCCCCACGTGTTGCTACAACTGTTTAAATAACGTACCTGTAGTTTTTCTTTTCGTTGTTAACATCCTGACAACTTTTTACACTTATAACTTTAAAGTCTGTTGTAGCAACACATGGGGATATGTAACGCTATATTTTCCAGAACCCCGCTACTTACTCTTTAAGGGTTGGTAGCTGGCCGATGTAGGACATAGTGGTATGCCCAGTGAAAGCCAGCATGGTAGAGACTGAACCAGGGTCTCCCATCTTCTGAAAGAGCACAGGGGTCAGAAGTGATGCAAGCACGGCCATGTTGGGGAGGTCAATGGCCAGTTCAGTCCTCCCTGTAGCCATTCAGGGCAGGTCAAAACAGGCACACAACACCATGTCAGTGGTATTCATTTCACTTGTGGACACTTTACTAATTCATGCTACGTGAACTGCAAGTAAACAAGAACTTTAATGGCTGGAAAATGTAATTTCCTGCATCTCACTGGCAACTCGTTCATCTTTCCCATTTGTTAGCTTAAGTAATGGTCCTTTTAATTGAGCATGACCTTGTACAGAGGAGCACTTGAGAATACACTGTTTATTAATTACAAAGTGAAAAACGCATTTCTCAGATGGGTCTCGTTACCCCTGTAACATGTAGATTCAATTTCCTGAGTCAATGCTATTTCAATATGATCAGGTTAGAAGTGCTGGCACTGGAGTGGATAAATGAGATTTGTTACTGAGATGAAATACATTGATAATAACAGCCTCGCTTCTGTTCTTTTTAAACACTTTTAAATGACATCCATTTGAAGTATATTATCCTAGTTATGTACTGTAATGTAATGTTGTTGTTTTTTTTACATCAATGTTTAAACTTAATTGATTAATATTTGTTTTTTGATAACCAAACAGCAATTGGCAGATCCCTCCTGGTTTTGAAATGCACGTCCCTATCTCATATACTGGTCAGTTTATATTGAACTGACAATTAGTAAGGGCTACACAAATAGATACAGTACTAAGAAAATATTTACAGATCCACCTATTTGAAGTCTTAAACATTTTAAAAGGAGTTGACCCTAGCAATACTTTAAGAGCAGTAAAGAAATCAGAACCAGGGGACTCAGTTGGAAATGAAGTGGAGAGAGACTCAGGGCAGAAGGTAGAAGACACTTCAGAGTGGTGAGGGCTATGGAACAGGTTACTTGATGCTAAATCATTGAGATTAACCAGCTACTAGAAACCGAATGAGCACTGATGGGCCAAATGAGCTCCTCTAGTCCGTACAGGATGTTCTTAAGCTCTGTATAGTAAATAAATAATGGGCTGTGTATTGAAACATCTCTTCTGCCAACACCCACTTCTTATCACCGACCAGCCATATGGTTCGGGAGAAGGATTTGTGTGAATATTTGCCACTTTTTCCTCTCCGTTCACCTCTCTTGCTCATCCTGTTTCCTCTGGTAATTGAGATTTGGAAGCACACCATCTCTTCAGATACTGTACAGTTCTCTACTGGCAGAGCTGCTGTAGGCTACAATTCAGAACTTTTTCCAGTTTCCTTTTTACTGATGAACAATGGTTGGCCATTATGTACCAAATGGGTTCATAACCCTACCCAGTTACACCCTTACGCCAGTAACTCCCAAATCAAAGGTACACTCTGAGTTTTCTACTGTACTGTTTTGCCTCTTTCATGAACTCCAAAGAGAGACTGACCAGATTGACTCAGGGTTATCTCAACCTTGGATGCACTAATACGATGCAACAGTGTGATTCCACAATGACATTCTTTTGATTTTTGCATCCCACAATATAGCAATGAGTAAAGCAGGTGATTCAAGGTCAGATCAGGTACTGGTATCACAGACAGTCTCCTCTTCACTCTAGTAGATCTGAATGTCAGGTCTGGTGTGATTCCATTGCAGCTCATCATACAGGAAGTTCAAAGAAAAAGAACAAAAATGAGTGATTCATAATGACGTCTAGTGAAACATTATTCCTCTCTGTAACTGCTTTTAATAATTTTGCAATCCAGAATAAATCAGTTAGAATGAGATTAGATCAACGTGCAGTAAACCTGTCTGGATTCTAAATTACCTGTGGCTTCAATTTACAAATAGAATGCACGCAAATTTGCTGAATGAAAACTTGTTGGCTTCACATTTTTCTGATTAATCTGGGTCTGTTCAGTAAAGCCAGGTATGGTGGTTTTAATCGGTTACAAGCCATTGACTGCAGAATTATGTTTGCCCTAGGCAGATCTCATTAAATTGTTGCCAATGCAAGCTTACCGGTACATTTTTTTATTATGGATCAGTGGTTGTGTGCATTTCCAGTCACAGCTTCTTGACTGCAACAGGGGTCCATACATAAGCTATCTAGCTTAACATTTTGTCTGGGGAGTTTCCATATATAACAACTGGCAATATGAAGCCTGCATCTCAAAAGGCTTACGAGCTGATAGAAAATGCCGGGAGTGGCAGATTTACAAAAACAGTCAATATCCCCTTCCTGAGCTGCTAATAAAGCTCTACTGCTGTTTGCTTTCTACGACAGTGGGGCTCAAGACAAAAGATTTGGTGGTTGTTTTTGAGAAACACTCTTCTAGGTATGAAAGCTGCAAGCAGGAATGAAAGAAACTCCAGGGATGGAAATAAGACTCCTATTGCTCAGTTTCAGCCACTCTAGGTTTTACTGCAAGCTTTATTAGCCCCAGTGTATAGGTACAGTAACAAGATCAGGCCTGTCTTATTAAACACACAGCACATAGTAAAACCAGGAATGCAAAACTGCTATGCAGCGGGAGTCTTGATTTCAATTCTGAACTCAAGGCAGTGCAAGCTTTTACATCAAGCCCCGCCAGAAGAAATACAAAGGTAACGAAACAGTTAATGAGTTTGACGCTGTCCGTGGTACTGAAACGGTAAGCAAAACCAATTAATCGCTCTCTGAGAATGAAGCCTCTGAAATGAAGATGGAAAAGGTGACGAATGTCAGAGACAAAGCCTCCAGCAAACGGCTGGATCGGTGCCATCTTATTTTTCTACGGTGTGCTTACATTTAATGGTCATACATAAGTAACCATGGCAACTAACCTTTACCACTATTAACAGACCTTGGTATAATAATAATAATAATAATAATAATAATAATAATAATAATAATAATAATAATAATAAGACTCGTGACCTGGGAACCAGAATCCCTTGCAGCAGTCACTGGTTGCTTCTGTAACCCAGTTACTGTAGTTGTCTTTATCACTGGCAACTGCAACTCAGAACTGCCCATTTTTACACTAAAAGCTTTACCGCTACACATTTTACAGGCAGCTAACAGACTTACTCCCCCCTTGACGTGATATGTCATGTTGTTAGATGCGTATTACCGATCACTTTCTATTTAATACTGTAGGACCTACCCGGTATGTTAATAGCATAAATGTATGCCAGAGCAAAAGGTATATGTGTACATAAATCTTTTTTCCCCTGTTTATTTAATATATAATTTTTCACAACCGTCTGGGACTGACAAATTGCTGAGACAGAAAACCAAACAGTAGGCGTCATTCTTAAAACTTAATTACATGTCTTTGGATGCACAGAATTAAAAGACAGTATTTAGGAATCTTTGGAAACACTCCGACTCGCTTTCTATTGGGCAAGGTTATTATAAATAATACAAAATAGTCTGCACTATAAATGTTTATCATGTTACTATTTACTTCCCACCTCAGCATAATTATGTGTGCCGTTTAAAATGTTTACAGTATCAAAAACATTAACCTCAAGATAAAACTATAATTAAATAACAATAATACACTTGTATAACTTTCTGTCGCTTTGCACTTTCTGTACTCGTCTGTGTTCTTCCTTCGTTTTTCTTCTGTAAGTAAAATAAATTAACTCCTGATTAGTCTCATCACAGCTGCGTAGGAGACCAAATAACGAAATGAAAAAATAAAACACTCCCGCAAGCTGTATTTTGCCAAATCTCACTTTTTTATTCTTTAAAAGAAAATAGAATCTAACGTTTCGGTCGCAAGACCTTCGTCAGCGCACGAAATGTGTCAAACATCGAAAACATACTCAACCCGCCGCTACTGCTGTTACTAAAATGCAGCGCGGTATGCAAAAAACCGTCAAAGATTGAGTATTGTGGAGACTATTTATGTTTCCCGGAGCAGTTGAAAACAAGCAAAGGTCATGAGCAGCACAGAGCGCCATATGCACAATCACCAGGCGCCTTGTGCTTCACCTATACAACAGAGTGGAAACCCACTCAGTGGAAATCGCGCATGCCTACAGATGGAAAATGTGGACGTGATAGATTATTTATTTATTTAATTAATTATTTAATCTGCGGTTCACTTTGAGTTGCTAAACAAAGAATAAATACAGTGGTTTAGAGAATATATAATACCGTTAAAGTCAAGATCATTATTTTCCCTTACTTTCATTTTTATTTGTGCATTTCTGAGGCGTACCCCCTATGACCCTTAGAAGTACCCCCAGGGGTACGCGTACCTCCGGTTGAAAATCCCTGCTTTAGGATATATTAAAGTACCACGTTTGACAACCTGATATTAAGCTGCTAGAGTGCAGTATATGTTTATTTGAATGCACAAAATAAATCGCTTAGTCTGAACTTGCACAGTCATGCTAATCCCCCAGACATGGCATTTCTACAGTGCATGCAGCAAGTGAGCAGACTGTTCAAAAACACAGTAACACTCACACAGCACCAAGACAAGAGTGTAATACAAACAATACCTGAATGCATGTTTAAAACACTGCTAATTCCTTCTTCAGAAACAACTGTGCATCCTTATTCAGGGGCAAATTCAAAAGCTCAGCTCACTTACAGGTCACAGGTTACAAAACTCAGATTAATACCGCACGGACTATGCAGTATTCATTGGCTTGCTGAGCCGTTCTTGGTCTTGACAACACCTGAATATTGAGTTAGAAGCTGGCAACAAAAAGTTGCACCATAATGCAATATAATTTTAAAAGGTAAACAAAGTTACTGAAGCGTGGGGTAATATAAACATGTTGCCAGGTGGATTTGGTATTTTAATGAAGTACATTCATTCTGCACTGTGCAATAAACTGCATTAGTCTAATTACTGTTCTCAAAACACATTTCAAACTTAATAAACTTAAAACACACACACACACACTAAACAAGCACACACACACACACACTAAACAAGCACACACACTAAACAAGCACACACACTAAACACGCACACACACACACACTAAACAAGCACACACACACACTAAACATGCACACACACACTAAACAAACACACACACACACTAAACACGCACACATACACACACACTAAACAAGCACACACACACACACTAAACAAGCACACACACACACACACACACACACACACACACACACACACACACTAAACAAGCACACACACACAGACACACACACACACACAAACACACACACAATAAACAAGCACACACACACAGACACACACACGCACCAATATTATCGTACTGTAATTTAAACTAAATAAATTACATGAAACAAGCAGATGAATGTTTTATTTTTACAGAGACTACCTACACGTTCCAGTTCTCAATAGGTCTCCTTCTTCAATATGCTTAAGGGTTTTATGATGTGCAAATTAGACCTGGTTCCAATTTCAGCCTCAAAATTACATTTATACATGTTCGAATCCCATTTAGCATATCTTGGGAAAAACATAAACTCAAATTTGTATTTCACAAAGGAACAAGAAAGCTGCTTTTTCTCCGTTGTGGCATTCTGTAACAGATTTTACAATCTTAATGCCTTTACCGTAACAGGAAACTTTAAAACAAAATGTTCTACTATAAGGACTGGTAAGACTGACCTTTTTACAACACTAGAGTAGACAGTAGTACTGTAAGCATCCCTGACATTCATAACTGCATACAGCATTTTCCATCACTATCCGAAACACCTGAATCCGGTTTATTACAATTTATAAAATATATAGTACAGTCAATAGTATGAAAGAAAAGGAGATTTAAAAAGCTATTTACCTGTCAAAGAATCAGAAGGCACGGTTTCTTTAGCCTGCATCTTCCCTTCCAGGCTCCTTGTGCTTTAATGAACACTGCTACACCGGGTAATGAAATGTCTTGCAATGTGTGTCGCTGACAAGCAAGTGACGCTTGCTTTATAACACAGGGCTAGATTAGGCCGGATTCATTATGAGACAACGCATGCAGTACACAGGGCATTTTTAAAACTAACACCTACCGAATAGTTGTATCCTGACATATGAATGCTCACTTACTATCCTGCTACGCACTCACTACCCCTCCAGTGTACTGTGGCTTACATGGAATTTTAAACCTGAGCACTGGACAGCCTTTCCCATGTGTTTTCCCATATTTCCCATAAATATTTAACATCCTTTACTGAAATTATCATTATTTTCCATTGCAGGCTGTCAACAAATCAGATTGAAGACGGAGGTAGCTGTCTTATCCATTCACTCTCTCCTGAATACGCAGCACAACTTTGCGTTGTCAGTGTAAGTAAATGAAAGCGTATGATATTATATAGCCTTGTTCAGCACGCAAGCACAAGAAATGATCACGCATTACTTCCAGAGCGTTAATGCGATTTGATTAGTCACTGCAAACAATCCAGACTGAATCATGTTTTGAAAACATGTCACACTTAAAGCATGATAAGAAAGAACATTCCGAGTGATTTAGTATATCCCATTATCATTTAGTATAACACATTTCAGGTGTGAGAGAGTATGCCATGCCCTGAACGTGTGCACTAACTGCAGTAAACTCAACTACGCTGCTTACACGCTAAATATAATCATACCAAATTCATAACAAAAATCGAAAAGTGAAACTAACATTCAGAAATTGTGTAGTTAAATGCCACATTGCTAAACAAAATTTTAAAAATCAAATGTAGGCCTACCTGAAAAAAAACATTCAAGTACCAGAACAAAATGAATTAATTTAGTAGTAAACTAGTGTAGCCTAGGCCTAGATGTAAAAACCTGACGCCCCTAGCTGTATCTCATAAGCTAGTTTCTTTCAGCTGGTTTCTTTTTTACTGTCTCTGACATTGTATTGATTTTTAAAATCATTTTAGGTGGTTCTTATTCCAACTACAGCACTCAAATTCTGTGTTAAACTGCTTTCAGGCCCAGCTCTTGAGTTCTAATCGCCTGTCACAGAAGTATGGAAGGCTAGATAACTTAATAAGAATCGGTCATTTGCCATTCAGTGCACTTCAATATATGTCATACCCCCCTGGGAAACGCAAAGTCTCCCCCAAAAAAGTATTCTTTCTTTCTTTATTTCTTTAATAGCATGGAAATGCTTGAATGTTAAATCAAGTTTGCCCTGCTGGTGGAGCCATTGTGCATCTTGCTCTGTAAACATGTATTCACTTTCACAGCTGTTAAAGACATGGTTATTTACCTGCTTCGTTCACAAAATAGTGATGCGTTTAAATAAACAGGAGCGTGCAAGAGAAAACGGATAAGTAGTAATCCTTTAAAATACATACCAAATCATGAAGAAATGAATACAGTAGCCTATGAACAAAGCTTTACAACATCAACAAAGCAAATGTTTTGTTAAAAGGAATCTTGAGTCTCTGTGACAGAATAAGGATAGGTGGCCACCTTCAAATGTAAACATCAATCTCTCTCTTCTACTTTCACCTGAAGAAGAGACCTCTGAGGTCTTGAAGGCGTGTGATTAGTTGTTGTTTAGTTCGTCCAATAAAAGGTATCACCTCTCCTTCTCTTTGACATGAAATGCTATGGGAGTGTGACCCTGAATGGACACAAGACAATAACTAACATACCATAGTCAATCATCCGGAAGAACAGAACATGAAAGCCAGCACATCAGAGGGAAGAAAAGATAGAGAAACCAATCTATTAGCAGCCAGTGGGTGGGTGTTTTTGGGGGTTTTGGGGGAACAGTTTGTATAATGATTGTCTGTGTTACGTTCCCTCGTTCCGAAGACGTATACAAATTTTCAATTCAATCCGTAACGTTGTTACAAGAGTCACAAGCTTTGGTGGAGACATACATCCAGTCAAAATCCATCCAACAAAAACTGTATAAAAGTAGTATGTGCAATGCTAGCCTGCAAACATGATTGTATAGATAATGCACAGTGGTAATGATTTTAACATGCACAGTAAAATAAAGTGTTAACTGAAAAAGAGCACACAACAGAGGAGGGACTTGAATCCCAGCTAAGAAATGATCCAGCATGAAGGCTTGAGTGCTGCCCCTTGAAGAAATTCTGTTGTTTGTGATCCCATTCAGGCTTTTCAATCATGTACATGTATTAAAGTTCAAATCAAAAGTGCACTGATGGTGGTACTAAAGGCATCAAGGGGTATTAAAGTGGATGTTAAAAAATTCACAATGCAAAAAACGAATAATCATTTAAAAAAAAAAACACACATCAGGGTATCCACTAAACTGTGAATGTGTCGAGTGAATATTAACAGGTAGGCTATATGTTTCACACTGTTCGTTTTTAATAGTCACTGGACCTCACTTATTAGCTACACAGTAAGTGTTGCTGTTAACTCTGAAGAGCCCCTCTTACTGTGGTGTTTACTGTAATGCCTTTACATAATACAAATAACCCCCCTCCCCCTTAGAAGAGTCCTGCATACCTGAAAAACCCAGCAACCTTATATAAAAACCATCTGGCAGAACACATGCAGTTTTTAATCTTTGCTTGTAATGTTATGTAAGCCAAACTCCTTGTTATGCGTCCTTTAGAAGATACTTCAGCGTCTCCCAGGTTCAGCCGAGGTTAAAGAACCAGGCTCCATTCGCCGAGCAGACAGATGTATCTTTATATTAACTAAGTCAGCTAGCGGAGAGAGTTCTAGCCTTGATGAAGGTCAGAGGGAGAGGCAATGGTCCCCAGTCATCCACTAACCAACCTCCCTATTTTAATCCCACAGAATAGATTGCCAGGTTTGATCCTACTGTAGAAACAACTTTTATCCAAGGGATTACCTTCTGAATTATTAAAAAAGACCCCACAGCAATTCAGCAGGATAACAAAGACTTTCAAAGATTGATGTTATGCCTTTTATGTCTGTGGCTCACCAAATAAAACCTACAGTACAATACAACAGAATTCAGACTCACGCTCTGAATGTCCCTATTATACTCTAGTTAACTTACAGTAGAGCAAACCTTTTCATTTTTAAAAATATATATCTGGTACTATACGATTCTAAAGAAAGTCCTCCTGTCATGCTGTATTTTCAGGTAGTCTAGCACTTCCTGGGTTGTTTTACTTGGAGTGTGGAATTGACCCACCTCTTTCCTGGCATGCTTTGGAGAGACATGATTTGACCCTGAAGAAAGTTCAAATGGCCTGCAGTACAGTAGACCAACCTGGACTGGAAATGTACGACAGGTTAAGAGGGGGGTAATCATTTCATTAGCTAGGACCGCTTTGAGTGTCCTTTCAAGTGAGAAAAAGACAGATCAATCAAATGTCTGTTATTATAGGAATATATACTTTAAAAAGGCATGAAAGCAGATGGGGGTCACCTTTTTTTCACAACAAACTACACATCCCAGATGCCTCTTCGCAGGAAATTCATACCTGAAACTCAGCTGTTGAACTTTATGGTTCCATTTCCATGGAAACCTCCCTGTTTTCACTACAATTATCCATATTAGTGGGGACTGTGCTCCCCTATAGCGAACAACAGACTGTATACCTGTAGCTTTCCAATCGTTTTCCTGACTGCTAAATTTCGGACAGAAAGCTGTCACTTTTAAACACTGCAATCAAATACATGACATTGTAATATAGCATATTACAAAAAATAACACATTAATTCAAGAGGTAGACATACAGAACAAGGCATCACAGTGTGTTAAGTCATGTGTAGGCCTATCTTTTTTCACTTCTATTAGGACTTCCATTAAAGCATCAGGTAAGAATGACATCCAAAAGTATATGGCACTGAAAAACATCCTCACACCTCAGATAGTCATAAATGCACTTCAGCAGCGAAGCTGACATTGTAATGAAATGAAAAAGATTAGCCATTGGAGGCCAGTTATTCCCTATTTGTCCTGTTCTTTTTGGCAGGCTTCAGAATGCTGGGTACACTCTCTGAAGATATGGAAGTACATTAGTGCTGTAGGAAGGGACGTGGTGTTCTTGAAAGAACAAACAGAGAACGCAAAAGCACCTGTGCAATTCTTTCATTTTTGTGTGGATGGCTTTCACATCCAGCTGTAGCAGTACTCCACGTTTTCTATGGGAAATTTGCACTGGTATTTCAGTTCACGGTTGGATTTGATCAACCTGTACCTTGCCACAGCTGGATAGTGCGTTATACAGCACAGGGGAATCACCCAGCATTGCATCAACCACTAACCCGTGGCTGTCCCAGGAGTACCCATAAAATAGGTGGCTGTTGAAATCCACAGGGATTCCCTGGTACTATCAGTGATAAAATGGAGGGCTACGGTAGCTTATCCAGATGGGGTATGCACTGATCAAATCAATCCCTACGTTTGTTTTACTACACTTTACTTTGCTTTTACCACGGTATGCCGCAGCAAAGTCAAAAAAGCATAGCTGGCTGGTGCCCAAAGAACCACATAAACTGCAGATGGCGCTAGCACTAACAGCAGAGTCACAAAAGCAGTAGGCATGTGATGCTTTGTAACACTATAGAAGACGTAAGAGGACTCCTGTGTTGATTTTTGTAGCTATATTTTCTGTAGGATCTATTCTTTTTTTAAAAACACTACTGCTGCACTAGTGACACGCAAGGTCTAATTGAGGACAAGCAGACAGGCAGAGAGAGGAATTGTTTTATTTCTCATTTGACTGCCTTCTACACAAGCCGAGTTTAAAAAACTGAAATGCTATATAATGTGAAAGACATTGGAATGCATACAAATGCCAGCAGCATTCAAATAAATCACAAAATAAATACAATTGCAATACTGTTATAATAGTACAAATTAATTGTGGCTGACTAGCCTGTATTACAATGTTCAGAGTCTTTAGGCATAATTTAGATGTGACAGAGAGTGAGAGATAGAGAGAGTGAGAATTATACAGTACCAGCAGCATTTTTAAGTGCAATCTAATCTAAATGTCAAGTGACAGGAAGGGCCTCAGCTAAGATAGATCCTTACAGGATGCTGCTTTCTTTATTATAAATCATAAAAGAGGCAAAAGTGGACAATAAAAAAAGGAAACTTTATCTTCAATCAGAAGTCATTCATCAAGCCTGACACTTAAGTATTTCTCTTTGAAATCAGTGCCTCAAAGTACCGTCTCAAGAGCTATCTCTACACTTAACTCAGAAAATGAAAGACATGTTAGGCTGATGATGGGACCGCTTCAGTCTCCAAGTAAAAATGGCAAGAGGGCAAACTGAGAAGTTCAGATACAGGTTCAAACTATGCAATGCAATTTTTTCCTGGGTAACACAGGTGAACATAGGATCTTGACTAAAAGTATCCTAGAAAACAGCTGTGTACCAATAAAGACATTGAAGTTGATCTAGCTGCAGATTTAAATACAGCTGTTTTTACAGCCTGAAATTGACTAAATGAGACTAACAATCTCTGCTGGACATTTAAGTTCCATTACTCTGAACAATTACTAATTATTTATGCAGCTGCAGTATTTACAGTAGTAATGGAGTTTCCAAATCTGAATATGAAGTGTGTGCATGCATTTTGCTGTATGATAATGTTCAACTCAATACACAGTCAAAAGCCTGCTCCACGCAGTACATAATGTACTGCATATGTAAATGTTGGCTTCTGATACTGGATAGTGAACCCAGTATGTTACAGATGATTGCAAAGTATTCTTTTTAATAAGAAATTCATGCAATAAAACAAAGCCAGGGTTGTACTTTATTCCACTGGGATTGAATGCACACATCATCATTGTTAATCAAATCAAAAAATAAACACAATAGGCTTAGGCATTCACTCGGTTTGCATAGACTTACAAAGACTTAAAATTTTTTTTAACCCAACGATTCATTGCCATCAGCCAATCAGCTTCCAGCTCTTGTCCTGGTTTGTTAACAACTTATAAGAAAACAGTCTGAAGTTAACATATATTCCATATGAATTTTAACCCATTAACGTAGCAAGCATTGCCATTGAATAACAATAAATGAGAAAAGGTTACAGTACCGATAAAGAGTAGCAGACGTACTGTAAAAAAACAGCAATCCCTTCATGCCCTCTGATAGAGACCTCATAACGACATGGTCTGGCTGTACATATACAGTACTTGAACACTTTTAAGTAAGAGCTTGTGTTTTCAAGGCCTGAGGTTGTGTTACTGCAGTTCTTCTTGAAGAGCGAAACAGCTCCTTCGTAGTTTATTCATTGAAAAAATACATCCTGGCCTGAAGAAGCTGATTGAAAAGAACTAGGGCAAATGAAAAGATAGGGAGATAAAGATGTGAGATTAACAGCTAAAGCCCCTGCACATTACTATAGTGATACAGAACCCATGAAACTTAGCCAAAGGTGCTGCAAATGGAACAATTAGTCAGTCAATGCGTTATTATTTCTCTCTGCTAGAAAAATGATCTTCCTGGTCTGGCAAAATAGGCCAATTAACATGTGTAACCCATTTGCTTGCTGCTGTCAATACACTAAAAGCACTTTGTACATCCTACTTCATTTTGCACCTCTTTGCCCCCGACTTTGGATATTACAGTTATTAGCTTAAGAGAATATTTCAATTACTCTGAATAGGGTAGTTCTGTACACAGACAACAGCCTTTAATCAACTGCTGCACATTAGCCTACAGCGACAAAAATAAAACTTCACTCTGAAAGCAGACAGCATACATTTTCATGACACTTATTGTTGCTATTGATGCACTTTTTGCAATACAATATTTATTTTCACAGTTGGCAAAGGGAAATCATTAGGTTAAGCTACTTTGCAGAATGTACAGAAATATTAAAAGAAACAAAATGTTTTGACATGAAGTCTTTTTCAATGTCAAAGACAGTGAACTGTATCATTTCACAAAACAAGTAATTTATCGAAAAAGTGGCTGAGGTTACAAATCTTTTTAATGGTAGTGTACCTGCCTTGGTCTGTTATAACAGCCTGTTTTTTGTTTTCCACACCAGAGGTAATTAAGTGAAACAGCCCATTCCAAAGGCAATAACGATATAATGACAGCCTCCTGGACTCCACTTCTTACCCTCTTTGATGCAGAACCAGCGCATTAAGAAGCACACAAAACTATCACAGGCAATGCCAATTATGCCCAGCAGGTCTGACCATGCTCTCATTAGCTTCGCTCAAACAGAGCTGTCAGATGCAATCGTTTTCTCAGACTCACAAGGCACTCACAGTTTTGTAACAACCTACTTTTTGTGCTCCGATAACGCGTCCGATTCTTTTTGGCAAACGGCCACAATTCCCTGCCCTTGACAACTGATGAGAATATTAAAACTACCCTAGCATTGACTCCTGCACAGATACATGCCAAAACCCACAAGAACAAATTTCATTTCTCAAACACATGCTCACAGGCATCAGTGTCACTTGAGCAGTGTTATCTACAGTACAGAACTGACGGAGAACAAAACATGCGTCCTTCAGGCACAATGTGTGTGTTTTTTTTTTGTGGGATATGGAGGGTGGGGGCTGGAGGTAGAGCAACCCAGGACATCATTTCTGAAAACAAACCCACGTTTTGCAATGTAAAGAAACTTCGGCCACCCCCAAGTATGTTACAGACAACCTCATCACCTAATCGCTGTGCTTGATTTTGCTCAGATCTTAGGATTGTAAATTCATTTTGGCACCCAGCATTCTCAGTATGAAACCCCTGCCATTACACTGTCAACAGAGTGTATGACCAAATACAGCCACTAGAACTTTGATCCTTCAGTTCAGACTGTTTCAGTTACTCATTTGTAAGATTCAGAATGGCATGCACTTGCACTGATAGCTTCCATTAAGAAGCTAATCCTGACTTTAAATACATGTCTTTATGACGGATTAAGGCTTTGTTGAACACAACTTATCAACAGCATGATGGACAATTTATAATGGAATGTAATTTACAGAAGGTGAAAATAAACTTCAAAAAAATAAAAGCAAAAACGACATTCAAAACTGCAGAATGTCAATTTGCTGTACATGCATCAAAGTTGTTTCCCACAAGCTTTTGAAACATTACGAGTGAAATGATCTGGGAAAAAAAAACTGTACAGCTTGATGCATACAGATGAATACACATTAGCATTGGCAAAACACAGGCCTCCATTGCTTACTGTACTGTACAAGAGGTGTATTAACTTATCAATTGAAATAAATGTATGATTCCTAATGTCATTAGTAAAATACTGTGTTGTGGAAGCTGACACTGTAGTATAATCACACAATAACGGAACCAGAAACCAATTTTTCTAATCTGCCTGGACTGGACGTCTGTTTAGCAGATAGAAAACTGCTGTCCAAGCAAGTCTGGGATAAAGTGATTCAAGTGCATCTGTCTGCTAATGTACGACAGCTTGAAATTGTTAAGTATTCTGGCTAAGACCTCACCATCACTAGAAAATAAAAGAATATAAAGAAGAATACAAAAAAACAATAATCTCATAGAGAAGTTCATCTCATAGAAGCTATTGTAAGTGGATTAAGATCCGGCCGGTGGGCAGGTCAAAACAGTGGCTTGAAGGACAGGGGAACTAGCAGCGTGGCAGTACTAATCTCATCCAGGGCCGAAGAAAATCTGTATGATTTGGAGGATTCTTTTTTTATTTCAGACATAACTAACACCTTGCTGGTGACTGATTGTGTACTGAATTAAGTTTTAAAATCATCCAGATAACCTGTTAATCAACTGCTATCCTAAGGTAATATTTGAACACTTGAAATGCTTCATTTTTAACGTCTTTATTTCACATATTATATTAGTACCTGCTTAAGACAATTCCTTTGTGCCGCATATGCATGCTCATTTTGCATGTGATGAATTTATGATATTGGTAATGATAATATACAATATGTATACTAAGAATAGAAGTCTATTAATTAGGAATACGTTGTCAAAACTCAGCACTTGACGTAGGCCCTTTGCGTTTTTAAAGAAAGGCTGCAAATCAGCTTAGTGATCATTAAATGCCAATCATGCATAATAAAGCTAAATATAATGACGGAAACAGTGCAAGAGCAGAAACAGGCAACAGATGTATTTGCAAAACATGTTCATGCTGATTCAGTTCAGCTGTAAATGGCTGTAAATACTTTTAATAATTGAAATATATTTGAATACTCTGTGCGACATCACAGCATTTAATGACATAACAAATAAAATAATTTTGCTACCCCGCTGAAGAAGTCTGACGAAGAACAAACTCCAATTACATTTCTTCATTAACTTGGAGGTCAACAGCATGACTTTCTTTTCAGTTGGAATTTACATACTATAGTAGTGATTTGCTCAATCAATTAAAAAGTACCGCGATTTATGCTGCAAACATATTATGTGTTCTACAGAACTGCTATTTTCCAGCTGCTCTTTTCAACATAGGCCTGCCGTGGAAAGCAATATTCTTCAAACAGTATGTGACCATAAAATCATTAGCAGCTTCTGCGCAGGTTTTCTCCCCCCATCCCTTCCAGAATTACTGTCAATACAAATCTGGAAAAAACAACACAGGAATGTTTATTCTTTACACTAAAACCGGACTGTCTAATCAGATTATTACATCATAGGATTACTTAAAACGAAAAAAAATATTCAAGACTTATCTGCAGACCCTAACACAACAAGAAAATGCCATGCAATGGGGTTTGCACAGGGGTGCTACTACAGACCCATGCTCAATTTACTCAAGCGAAAGAAAATGAATGACCAATCAATTGCAATGCAAATAGATTCCAACAGTACTCTTATCCATTTCGTTTTCAAAATGGTTACAGTTTCCAGGGTCTTTTAATTACCCTATTCTTACAGAGGCTTTTAGTTTTCCCATGTAAAAAGTAATTTGCACATTCAAGGTCCCTGCTACCGTGAAAGTCAAGGCCATCATTTCCCATGTGTATAATTTCATAATTAAAAAAAACAGCTGGGTCAAAGACTTAGTGGATGATGATACAATACATAACTTGTTTAAACAATACAATTATACTAATTACCTGTCTGTCACATATTGTGGATATTAGGAAGCTAGTTAACTATTTGTTCTTAAACCACTGATAAAAATGCAATTACACTGCAATACACCACAGCTTTTTTTTTTTTTAATGAAAAGGTAAGATTGCTTCCCTAGAGTTCTTTACTGAATCCCGATCAATACCGGGAGTAGTAGTCTTCTTGACCTACTGATTTAGCTATTAGAGCATCAATGAATCCTTAGGGCTGGTGGAAACCTGATAAGTGTCAGATTGATTTTAGCAGGGTTTCAATCTTTTGCCGAGTGCTTCTACAATGATGTAAACTTGTTAAAAAGCACAGCTAGGAGACCATGCTCATCACTGCTGGATGTTAGCTGGAGGGGTAATTGATGTGATTGGGTCTGAAACAGGGCAGCAGTGTGGAGTAGTGGTTAGGGCTCTGGACTCTTGACCGGAGGGTTGTGGGTTCAATCCCCAGTGGGGGACACTGCTGTTGTACCCTTGAGCAAGGTACTTTACCTAGATTGCTCCAGTAAAAACCCAACTGTAAAAATGGGAAATTGTATGTAAAATAATGTAATATCTGTATAATGTGAAATAATGTATAATGTGATATCTTGTAACAATTGTAAGTCGCCCTGGATAAGGGCGTCTGCTAAGAAATAAATAATAATAATAATAATGCACGTTGCTCATTGTTGGGTCTTGCTAACTCAGTAAGAAACTCCAGGATTAGACCAAAGCAGCACACTGTTGTGGAAAAGTGGAGCTCTGGCCAAAGGTGTTACATCTCCAAGAATTTTAGACATATTGAGACATAATTGAAAAAAAAAAAAAACGATAAGAACATAATTTAGATCTTTTATTTAACATCATGTAATCAAAGAAATTATAAAATGGTATCTCAAAAGTCTACCGGAAGCCATAATAGTAGTACAGTATTTCATGTTAGATTTTGAAATGTCACATCTATATGGAACACTACAAAGCAGTGTGTAATTCAATATGTTAACATTATTCAGCAGGTTTCGTTCGACGTGATGAAGCAAAATGAGTTAGCTCTATAAGGTGATGCAAAGCTTTTGGTCGGAGCAGTATAGCGGAGATAATCTGCACTGTAGATCCTGAAGGGCGAGGCTTTGAAAAGGCTGGGGCAGGGTTCTGCAAAATGCTTTTTCTTGGTCAGTCAATACGCTATGAACTTCTACAGCAAGACAACAGGAGGTTTACAATTTTGCCCAAAATAAAAGTTTATTCAATTAAAATAAATAAAAAACGCCAAATCCCCTTAAAGTCAGACACAATTTTTTTCTGTAAAAAAAAAAAGCGATTCAGTAATATTATTAGTTTTAAATTGATGCTTTTGCAACAGCATAAGTCAGAGTGAAGTATTTTGAAAGGCTGAAGAATAGCGTCTCACACTGACTGATAAGTAGACTGTGATCTTAAACCTTAGGAAGTGCTGAGGTCTGGAAAACAACAGAGCAGCAGAGCTATTAAAAAAGAGAAACTGTCAAGAGTACAGCGCAGTGTGTCATTTCTGACAGCCGAGGAGTAATCGCTTTTCAGTCTGACCACAGGCTTTAAGAAGCCTACATTACATTTTGAATAGATTTAAAGCAGGTCAGAAATGAAATAAAGTAGACAAAACAGGCCAGCAACGGAAACAGTTTGGTTCTGGCTGCTTACAGTATGTCAAGGTCACCCTGTGCTGCATGATACAGGAGAAAGGCAAACCTCTGTCATTTCACAAAGGCTAGTGATTACACCTGACGTTTCTTCCAGGGGATTCTAGGTTCACTTTAACCTGAGTTGCAGGTTGGAGTTTCTCATTTCTTCATTTCGCATGGTCCTCTTGTTTCTTGGTTACAGTATGTTTTTTTTTTACACTATGTGCTTAACCTCCAGCAATGCAAAAAGAAGTGACAATCGTATTTGTTATGCGTTTACAGGCCCAGGAGGACTGGTGATCAGTAGGTGACCTCTGTCCCTGCTGTCTCACCTCTTTTAACATTGTGAATATAAGCAGCAGATGTTCAATTCCAGTTTTAGTCTAAAATGTTTTAGTCTAAGACACAACACCTCTTCTAAAGACAGAAATGTTTTTAAAGCCGGAGGCCAAGAAACAAATCGAAAATTGTTCCTCCAGGAGACAGAAAATCAATCACTTGCAATAAAAAACAAGGTGGTGCCACAGTAAGCATCAGCAATGAAAGGCTTATTTAACGGTGGCAGAAAACATGGCCCGACATGAGAGGTCCTGACAGAGTCACTCACTTCAAGAATAATCAGAGCTGCTCCATGAGATTTTCAAGCTTGAGAACCTGACCTTAGAAGAACGTGGTATTGTTTTTTTTTTAGCATTACAACAAGTAATTATACTTCAATCACGATTGCACTGGAGCTAACATTAGAGCTGCACAAACCGATTATTATGACCTGACCTGAGTTGTGCACCACTGAACTAGAGAGTCGCTTTCAAAAGATTATGACCAAGACTATCAAGACTAAATCCATAGTGTATGCCAATGGTATAGTAAACTGTGGTGAGTTTTTTTACCAATAAAGATTCATTAATTGTATGTCACATGATCAAATCTATTGCACATGTTGCGCTACAGGCATCATTTTCAAAAAACAACTTGAGGGTGTTTGGGAGACTTGTATTATATTACTTACAGCTATGGCCAACATTTTTACATCACCTAGAGTTTTAGGATTGAGACATAATTAAACTAAAAACAACAACATGAACATAATTTAAACAGCATTCAGGTGGATTCAATCGACTTTATAAAGCAAAATTAGTTCATTGTATAGGGCAGTGGTTTTCAACCCCGGTCCTCGGGGACCCCTGCCTCTTCTGGTTTTCATTCCAACTGAGCTCTCATTTACTTAACTAAGCCCTTAATTGGGCTACTAATTAGCTTAATTAGACCTTTCTTAATTGTTCTCAGCTCCTAAAGAGCTGCACATTTCAAGTTATTTATAACATTTTACAGTTAAATTGAAAATCTCCAACTGTGTAAAAGCTGAAAACAATTAAAAAGGTCTAATTAAGCAAATGATCAGTTCAATTAAGGGTTTAGTTAAGTAATTGAGAGCTCGGCTGGAATGAAAACCAGCAGACACAGGGGCCCCTGAGGATCTGCTATAGGCGGATGCAAAACCTTTGGCCGTAGCTGTAGTGGTTTAGCTCTTGCTTTGCCATATTAATTAGATGTTTTTCTCCGTCCAAAAATTAGGAGTTAATTAAAGACTGGAGTAAACACTTTGAAAATATAGCCGGGAGTCTTGTACACAAGGCAAGTCATAGCTAGTCTAAAAAGTAATTGTCTTAATGTACTTTGTTTGAGATGGTAGGGCTTTTACTGGTCATTGGGTCTCATTCGGTGATGCCTATTTGCATTTATGAGTCAGTACCCATTCACATCATGCTTTAACTACCTGTCCTGAGGGCCTATAGTCAGCCTCCTTTTAACTGTAGGCTGTTGAACTGCCATATGCTGCTGTACATGTTTTCAGAGAGACAAAAGAACACATTATTTATAGAACTGCAATCATACATTGAATTCAAGCTTCTGAAAACGTTACGCAAATGCACGCGTACATGCTCACGACAGCACTGCCCTGAATGGAAAACTGGACATGTAATTAGACCAATGCCTTGAGAATTCAGAAATCCATTGCTGCTACTATTCCTATTTATGGGGATTAAATAAAATAGTTTGTGAAGGCTCTGTCTTTATTGAACTTTATTTTTAGACTCAAATTAATTCAATTACTTAATTATTTATACTGTGGAAGGGACTAGACATCTAACCACAGTTACAGACAGTCACTGTGAAGATAACTGATGTCCATATGATCATTTGAGAGGTTGAAAATCAGTACGTTTATACACATTCCCCAGGGTCACCATGTGACAAAACTATCAGGGCTTGTCAATTAGTCCATCATACTATAATCCCCTAAAACATGGTTTCTTCAATGCCTTATTTTAATTTCCTCAAATTCCACTCCGGGACTTTGTTCCAGCCCTGTTCTAAAGTGTTTGATTGAACCGATTAAACCGCCATCCAGACCCTGAAGTAGTTCATAATGTAATTGTGCCTGTTAACCCTGGAGTGGAATAACCCTTCAGGACCGGGATTGGACTGCCCTGGCACACAGTAGGGGTCCACTGGCCATGCCAAACAAAGCTGTGAAACTTCACAGTTTATAGGATTGAGGGGCAGGACAGGGCAGGAAGAGTTGGATTTCTAACCATCTTCCATTGAACAAAACCAAAAACTGAAAATAAGTGAAGTTGCTTCAAGGCTGTTAGGTTGAAGTCAACATGGTTGAAATCTGTGGAGCTCGCTGATGTGGTAATTGAATCAAGATACACTGTTTGACTTCACTTTGGCACTGTCCATGAAAGCAACAGCAGAACCACATCATGATAAACAGAAATTAAACAATCGGATGCCAGTCCTGTAATAAGCCACTTCTGTAGAACGTTTTACGCAGAACGTGAGAATTTACAGTACGCAGCAATCCGTGACGTAGTTTTTTTTTTTTAATCTGTAGGTATATATATATATATATATATATATATATATATATATATATATATATATATATATATATATATATATATATATATATAATTATTGGAGTATTTATTAATACCTAAAATGCAACAATGAAATGAAAATGTTTACCACATCATTAGTTATGGCAAGCAGTAAATACAACTACTTGTACAAACAACAGTTTGGAAAAGGTATATTACAATTGAAATAACAGTGTTTTCAATAATTAAAACTAACCCTACACTGCTGCAGCACAGTAGTGTTAGTTTAGGTTGGACTTCCCCTCCATTGCTAGACTTATGTCTATTGCATGAAGGCTAAAGATGTACAAGCAGCTATAATGAATTACTGTATTTTATAATTCAAAGAATGAAAACCCACGAGACATTTACAGGGTTGTTACAAATATTTCATTTGACTTGTGAAAAGATCTGTGCAAGAAAGAAACAAGGAACTTTCTTTAGACCATTTTAAATATCTCACGGTGTTATTATTATTATTATTATTATTATTATTATTATTATTATTATTATTATTATTATTATTATTATTTAACATTATGTATTTATTTTGATTGATATTTTTTTAAGTCGAATGTTTTAAAAGACAAACCCATTACAGACACGGCATTTAACACGACAGGTAATGACATCTACAGCAGTGGCAGCACTGGCTAACTTACCCGAGACGCTGATCCAGCCCTGGTGTTGACTCTGTGACAGATAAAACATCAAACTCTCCATTTCTTACCGGCTTTTCAAATCTTTAGTACACACAACTAGGAATGTCAACATCCACTCAGGAAATACAATTGCTTCTCGGTTTCTTGTTAGTTGTTAATAACATAAACAAATGATCCGGTTAATGAGGACCTGCAGACGATCATTCAACTTCCAAAACGAATTCGTGTTTATTCCTCTGGGCTGGAGTTGTCCAGTACGTTAGCTGAAAATTACAAAACAATCCGAAATCTGCCAGTGGATGGATGTATTTAAATCCCCCTGCGCCTCTCTTCTGTGTATATTGCTTAAGTAGACGTATCATTTAAAACAACTTCAGCTTTCAAAGTTTTTGATTATATAAGTTCGGCTCTTCTCGTTCCAAACAA
Source organism: Acipenser ruthenus (assembly GCF_902713425.1). Lineage (NCBI taxonomy): Eukaryota > Metazoa > Chordata > Actinopteri > Acipenseriformes > Acipenseridae > Acipenser > Acipenser ruthenus. The sequence goes on from NC_081219.1 coordinate 12,057,529, forward strand.
AACATTCAAATCAAATCAGCGCGTTCGACTTTACAGTTGCTGTCCCTTTTTGAATGTAAAAGAAGCCTTGTTATGATAGCACAAATCCATTTTTTTTGCAATCACATGAAAATGCATCACAGAGTGCTGTTAACGGAATTGCATAGATTGTAGGTACCCGAACCGTCTTTACAATACGAGACACCTTTAAAAGACATCTTATGAGAAACAAAAAAATATATATATTATACAGCTGTTGAGTTTTACATTTTTTCAAGGAGCTTCTTCACCCCGCATATCTTCCAATGCACTCGACCCCCGGTCTGTCACCAAGGGCAGAAATTTAAATCCCTCTCCCAACTGCGGGGAAGACGCACCGTTTCCAGCCACCCAGCCTGGATGCGGACTTCGGCGTGACTGACAACAGCCATTACCCAATGAGACGCGAAATATTAATGAGAAGGTGGGGCTTACAGGACTGAGACCAATAGAATAACAGTACCAGTGTCTTGGGCTGCGGCGAGCGTTTCAGTGCTTCGTGCACGTCATGGCGCGAGCTGTCTATCTTGTTAAGAAAGCGTGTGATATCCAGCCGGTGATTTTGCCCATCCACAGATCAACCAGTAATGCTGTGCCGTTCTGACCAGTGCAACGGTTTGGACATGCAACATCTGCAATACTGGGCAGGGATAGCAACAGCATAAATGAATGCTCCTTATTTTATAACTTCGTACACGCAGTCATGCAGGCTTGGGATATTACATGTGTATCTTTTCACGTTTGTTCTGTGCATGAGATTTGAGATCAACAAAAAAGCATGTACTGTATGTTAGACCGAAAAAAAATGTATCGTACGTTATTATAGCAGTACAAAACCCCAGCTTTTATGAAAGTACTGTTCCTGTGCTGTACATTTTTGTTGGCATGTAAAGCGCATTTATAATTATCCCTGAGTTATACAGGAGACGTGGCTTTTTTTTTTTTTTTTTTAATACCAAACAACATTTACTACAGTTTACCATGCACCCGTTTTTTATTTTTTATTTTACTGTGTTCTGTTGTGGTTTACCTTGATTTCTCCTCATACTTTGCGTGAGCTTCGCCGTGTTTTCTCTTCTATAGTTTGTTGTGTTTTTATCATTGTCATACCACTGGAACAATCAATTTAAAAACGTCCACATATCCCGAGAAATGCGAAGCTGGTTCTGTTTGTCAACAGTTCTTTTTACAGAACAACAACAATGATTATATATTTCTATGACTGAGAAGTCCCATTAGGCGCCCCGGCTATACAGGCGAAGCGTTTTGTGTTGGTCAGATCAATATAACAAGGAAGATCTGGGTTAGAGGATGGTACAAAAGCAGCAGGATGTAGACGTTGTGTTTAGGAAACTGTTGTACTGTATCAAAAGCACAGAAGGGCTCCTTTAATGAGGTTTTAACTGACAACCGCCTGCACTAGACTAGCCGCACCTCCTCTACGCTCCCCTGCCTCCAGAGCCCGCTCCTTCTCCACTCTCGCCCTGCAGTGGTGGAATGAGCTTCCTACACATGTCAGGACTGCCCAGTCCCTGACCACCTTCCGGCGCCTCCTCAAGACTCATCTCTTCAGACAACACCTGTAAAACTCAACTCTCCCCTTCTGATCAATGTAGCACCCTGCCTTTAATGCACTTTAACTTGCACTTATCTGCTCCCTATTTTACTGTATTTAATCCTACATTTAACCCAATCTGTAGTATTTTGTATTTGACTTGCACTCGTATCTAACCCTGATTTAACTATCAACACTGTTATCAACTCTTGAACTGCTACGATATCAAATCGTACTGTGTTTTGTATTTGCTTTTATTAGGACTGAAGTCATTGTATTTTGTATCCTGCTCTTAATTGTATTGTAATTCTTGATATGTATTTTTGTATATAACTAAGTCGCCCTGGATAAGGGCGTCTGCTAATAAATAAATAAATAAATAAATAAATAAATAAACATGTGAAATTCCGTCTTCTAGAATCTAGACCACAATTAATAGCCTTTTATGATTGTATAAAAGTAAGTTATGCTGCATAATATTTCCATTTAAGTTGTTTGTAAAGGCTATAATTACAAATATATTTTTTTATTTTAATGTTTGTTTAACGTAATATGCACTTGTTTTTTTTCTTTGAGTAAAATTATTTTAATTCTACTTTGTTTGGTGTTAGTTCTAAAAAAAAAAAAAAAACATTGGAGACTTTTATAGTAGGGGAGACAGAATAGCAATGGATGCAGAATTGCAGATAACAGTCTGCTTGAATCTCTAGTGTCTGGTTTCTGGCCGCATCACAATACTGAAACTGCTCTGCTCTGGATTGTGAATGATCTCCTGCTTAATGCTGATGCTGGTGCTCCCTCTGTGCTTGTCATCCCTAACAGCCACTTTTGACACCATAGATCATGGCATTCTTCTTGACCACCTTCAGAAGTATGCTGGGATCTCTGGAACCTGTCTCTCCTGGATGTCCTCTTACCTATCCGGACGCATGCAGTCTGTTTTCTATGCTGGATGCAGTGGTGTTGCAAACCCAGTCACTTGTGGTGTCCCCCCAAGGATCTGTTCTTGGGCCCCTTCTCTTCAATATCTACATGCTTCCCTTGGGTCACCTCATCCGCCAACACAGCCTCATGTTTCACTATGCTGATAATACCCAGCTCTACTTAAAACTCGACCCTGGTAGCCCCTCTGCCATGGTCTGGCTCTCGGCTTGCATTCAAGACATTGAGGCCTGGATGTCTGCCAATTTTCTTCAGCTGAACACTAGCAAATCTGAACTCCTTCTAGTAGGATCTAAAACTCAACTTCAGAATCTCAATAGAGCTGCCCTGAACCTTGGAAACTGTCTGCTGCTGCCTTCCCCCACAGTACGAAGCCTTGGGGTACTTCTTGACTTCTCCTTTGATCCCACATCTCCTCCATGGTCAAATCTACCTTCTACCATCTTCTAAACATCTCCAAAGTCTGTCCCTACCTTTCCATCCCAGATGCGGAGATACTTTGTCATGCATTTGTCTCCTCTCGACTCGACTACTGCAACTCTCTTTATGGTGGTCTCTCAAGACCCACTTGTTGTCTCTTGCTTTCCATGCTCTTTAGGCCTGATGTCTGCTATTAGCCACTGTGTTGTTGTTGCTATATCATGTATTATGCATTTTTCACTGTATTTAATATATTATGCTTTTTTTATTTTTACTGTATTTCATGTAATAGGCATTGTTGTTTTTTTTTACTGTATGTCATGTACTGTGTTGTTACTGCATCTTGTAAAGGGCTTTGTGATAGAGGTGCACTATGAAAGGCGCTATATAAAATAAAGATTGATTGATTGATTGCATTACCAGACAAGTGGTCAGAACCATTGTCTCCTGGTACCCTCCTTATTCTTCTCATTGTGTTCCTTCAGAAGCTGACTGCATTCCACTCCCAACACTATTATGGAACATAAACAACAACCACCACAACAACAAAAAATAATAAAAACTTCTTAAAAAAAACTTCAGTAAATGTGCAAAAACGTGTTTTTCACTTCTCTCGGTTTTTTTGATGTAGAGAATATACAATTGCTATCATAACCTCTGTGAAAGAATCACATTTAAGTTTAAGGTGCAGTGTAAATGGAAATCCCTCGCAGATTATAAATGCATAGGGTCAGACCAAATAAAGCAATTTACTTTTTAGTTCAAACCTTATACATGCGTAAGAAGATGTGGAAATGCATTCATATTTGCTGTTTGATCCCATACTTGTCTGTGCCTCGTCTAGTGTTGAGTTTAGTGTTGAGTCTCATCCACAAGATTGCGGATCGGTTTACTGATAATCTATTTACAGTTGATTTCAATCGGTCTTGCTAAATGATGTTCTACAAAGTCCTAAAAACTCTTTCGCTCTGCCTCCCTTATGTAAAGGAGCATGGTAAACAATGATCAAGCATTTTAAATGAATGCTATGCTGTGAGAAAAGGAAAAGGGAAGAGAATATCAAAATGACTGTGCACATTTTCCAGGGTTAAATGGTTTGAAAGTGGTCTTTGAATAGGACAAGGTTAAAAACATAAAGGATATATATATATTTTTAATAACTCCAGTTTAATGTAATACAGAAGCATTACAGAACACAAAATAGATTGCAAAACTACAATTCCACTTACAGTTAAGTAGAAACGGATAATGCTCCTTAATAATCCATTCTTCTGTCTGTATTTTATTGGCAGAAAGCCTCTATCCAGTTTGAAATTAGGAAGAAAAAACAACTACCCCAATCTTTATTTATTTGGCATACAAAAAATAAAAATTAGATTATTAAAGTGATTGCGATCCTTGGACTAGGATGTTTAACCTAATGTGTCAGCTTTGTACAAGCCTAATGAACAAAAAATATGAGTAACTACAAAAAAGTTTTTCGGTATATTTGAATTTCAATTGGGGGGGGGCATAAATATATTTTGGGGGGGGGGGGGGGGCATAAATATATTTTGATAGGAAGTAAGGGGGTCTTTCATTTTTTACAACGGTACAAAGGTGGGGGTCACACAGATTTATGATCCTTCAGTAGTGACCCCCCCCCCTCCTCTAATTTCAGACCCCTCCCAAAGCATACAAAACATAACTAAAATAATACCAAATAAGACACAGCAGAGAGCCGCTTCTCCACAGCGAATCGGTCAGCTTGAAATCGCGCTGCAGCACATCTTCAGGTCAAATCCACCACGAGTCCAGCTGGAGATGGTCCACGACGGGTCTTTGACACCAGACCAGTATTTTAATAATATCCGTTGTTTAGGATTGGTGGATAAGAAGAACCAATTGGCTTGAAAGAGAGAACGGAGGTCGTCTGTTGGCGTTAAATTGTCTAACGCAAGCGGGGCTGCAGCAATTCGAATTGGGCATTTCAAATTGGGTACGACAAAGGTGGGTGAAATGGATGTCGTTTAAAATAAAATAAGTTTGTATGCTGTATTTAAAAGGCTTACACCATACAACCGAGTGTTCGACATATCTAGCTCGCACAGTACAGTATCTGTTCGGTAAAGCCAACACAGCTAATCGTAACATGGACTGTTAAACAGTAATTAATACAAAATATTGCTCTAACAGGGTTAATGCAGCGGTATTTTGTTATGATGCTATAATGTAACATAATTTACATTTATGCTAGGGAGAGATTCTTCCTAAAAACCGTATTGGGAAAACTCTTAATTGAGTTACCTGCAACAGAGTGTGGATGTTTGAATTATATGGAGCCAGGTTGCTAGACTCTAATGAATACAGTTTACCAATCAATACACTATTAGTTTAATAAACTTTAAACTGTAGTTCGCTGCACTGGGCAGAAGAGGGCGTCCCATACTGAAAGTATAGGACTAGAACTGGAACTCTATGAAAGGTGCAAATAGAATATGGAATAACAGTCTGCACGGGATACATTCCCTGCTGGCCAGCACGAGTATATATATATATATATATATATATATATATATATATATATATATATATATATATATATATATATATATATTCTCGTGTCGCCTTCTGCAGTTTGTCCATTCCTTCGTCCTGTTTTTTTTTGGGGTTTTTTTTTTATTGTAATGCCGTCTTTTTGACAATCCATTAAGCTATAGCAGTTGAAAAAGCATCGTACTGCACTGCAAAGTTACCGTGTGCAAATCAGATGTGTTTTTATTTTTCAATGCACGTTAATGAGGGGCAACTTGAATAAGCAAAAGTGTTCTTGATCACAGAAGCACCTGCCAACCGAACACCCGAACGTCCAAGTCATTGGAGCCAAGCGAGGATCTGAAACACACGCACAGCGTCGTTGGAAACACGGGGAATTTGCATTCATCAAGGCAGAGGCTTGAGCTACAATCTAAATAACAAGGTGCAATAGCCTCGGTCATCCAGAAAAGACACGTGACTGACAGCAATACCCGCGCTGACCCCATCGCTCTCTAGTGAAACATTGTTAGCAGGTCGTTCTGTCACTGCCGGTGTACTGTGAGTGTAAACCGGGTATATGGGTGGAGACAAACGTAACTTCCCGCAGTGTCCGCGGTTGGTTTTCTCATCTTTGTACCACTTGGACTACTGCATCTGTTCTGCACGGTGTGGAAGTTCTTTATTGTTGCACCGGCGTGCACCTGCTTCTTCATCATGGACTGGTTCTATCAGCGATTCCACAAAGACTCGCTTTCTCTAACCATTCCCCGTCCTGGATGTGTTTCAATTTTCCTGGTAAGGGTTTTTTTTTTTTTTTTTTTTTTTTTTTCCCAACTTGGAAGCCTGTGAACGAAGTGCAGTATATATTTAAATATTTTATATATATATAAATATGTTTTTGCAAGGGATTGTTTAATTATTTATCGTATAGCGTTAGTACAGTATTTAATAATTTAAATAACTTTGCTTCAACATGCTGAATTCAGTAACTTTAACGTACAATATGGGTGCTATAAAAATAAAACAAAACAACAAAAAGACCACGTAGCGGTACTTGTGCAGTTTGTATTTCCTCTTGCTGCTGCTTCAGGTGCCGGTAGTACAGTAGTGGAGTCTTTTCAGGCAAGGTATGGCAATCATCTTTCAAAGAAATATGAGCATGTATAGTTAAAACGACCCAGGGAGTGTACACAAACTGGGCTGTCAACACACTGACAAGTGTTTTTTTTTTTTTATATCAACGAGCTAAAACATGGAAGAATGCAGTTAAACAGATGCTATTGGTGGGACTTTTTATAGCGTCATTTTGAAAGTGAAACTATATGCTTTATTTGATAGCGGCAGTTATTTGTATAGGACATGTGACGGCCTTCTGTGGATTTCAATTTTGTTGGTCAGCAGTGATTATGAATTCAGTGACTGAACTACTATTACAGACCCACAGATGGTTGATCCCCTCAGATGATATCAAAACAGCAGATGAATCCATCATTACCTAACATTTATTTTTATCATATATATTTTGCATTATTAGCAGTATAATAATACAACATAAGCACAGAAGTAACACAACCAAAAAATAAACCCAAAACAAACGAGGCAAACACACCGTGCCAAGAGCATTTGATTTTTTCAAAATGTTACCTGAAATTTTATTTTTATTTTTAAATAAAAGGCAACGTGTTTAAATTGTTAAATTGCAATTTAGAAATTTGAAAAAAAGTCAAGCCGACAAATGCTAATGCCATGGTCACATGTTCAGCTTAGCCCCTTACTTTTTATAGTTTTATCTCTTGAGTGTTTGAAGCTAAAGATAAAATGTATGTGTTAACCATGAAGGAATGGTGCGGAGACTGTGGTAAGCTTTCTTTTATCTTCATGTTCACTGTTTCCCTGCAGCCCTTGCTGGTTCTCGGGACAGCCCACACGAGAGCTGTAATTGTTTTTGTATTGACAGGTGATACTGCTGTCCTTGGTGGTGTACCCGGTTCTGAAGACTGTGAGTCTGCAGCTGCACTCTGCATTCACAGGGAGCTACGTTTCAGGGTTCAATTCTGTAGCCCTTATAAGCTGTCCGAATGAGCAGGTGGCAAAGGACATTGCCAGGTACTAGTGCTTTATTTTCCCTTCACCTAGGAAGTGCAAGCGTAAAAGATTTCCTGAACAAAGCATGCAAACTGATAACTTTCTTTAAGCTAGTGTAGTACTGGATAACATGTTTTAAATTGAAAATGCTGTACATGTTGGCTGGAGCATGTGTTTCTTTCAAAACTACGGTGATGGGATGTGGACATCAGATAATATTTATTGAATTATTTTGTTAGCTACGAATCCTTTGAATTTAGTTTGGGATTTGTCGTGAATTGCTCAAAAGTTCAGTGTGTTTTTGGGGGCCTGATTTTTTAGAATGCTCTTTTTTTTCGAATACCAATCACCCTTTATCAAGAGTGCTTTCTTCATTTTGGACAAAGTGCTCTTATACACCAAGGAAAAGGTTTTGTCAGCTCTCCAGCACCTGTTAATACTGAATGGAGTTCATTTTTTCAGACTCAACGTGTGGCTGTTTTCAAAACGCAAATGTTTAGCAGACGTTTCAGTTTCCTCTTATTTGGCTTAATGCCCCATATTCAGCTCCAACCACAAGCCTTGCAAAAGACAGACTTCCAGTGTGTGTGTGTGGGGGGGTCTCAGTGTGTGGGGGTGTGCATGGGTGTGTGTGTTACTGTAAATAGTTCTACTGTAGATGAAATGAACAGTTTAACATGCAAGTTTAGAGGAACTGGAGAATTTAGAAAAGACAGGCATGTTTTATCAGCTTTCTACTGCAAAAGTATAATATATAGAAGCCCAGAATGTTGATGTGATATGATTAATATATGTCAATCCCTGTATTGTATTTAAATACAAGGGTGTATCTTATTCCCGTTTGTAATTTTTCCAACAGTTTCAGTTTTGTGTATCCTGGAAGTAGATAGGAAGTGTACTTCACTTGCTACAGTATCTGACCTGAATAAAAAAAACGGTAACGCTTTATCTCGTGTGGCTAAATTAATATTAAAAAGATATGCAATTGCATATTAAATTAATGCTAAATTAATATTTAATAGATATGCAATTGATATTAAATTGATGTTAAATTATTCCTTGTTACTTTCCATTAACATTTAAGTCAGATTAACTGTATTTTCAATAAGGACATGTAAAAAATGGGACATTATTACATATTTTCTTTTTTTTTTATATACAGACGTGCTCAAATTTGTTGGTACCCTTACAGCTCATTGAAATAATGCTTCATTCCTCCTGAAAAGTGATGAAATTAAAAGCTATTTTATCATGTATACTTGCATGCCTTTGGTATGTCATAGAATAAAGCAAAGAAGCTGTGAAAAGAGATGAATTACTGCTTATTCTACAAAGATATTCTAAAATGGCCTGGACACATTTGTTGGTACCCCTTAGAAAAGATAATAAATAATTGGATTATAGTGATATTTCAAACTAATTAGTTTCTTTAATTAGTATCACACATGTCTCCAATCTTGTAGTCAGTCATTCAGCCTATTTAAATGGAGAAAAGTAGTCACTGTGCTGTTTGGTATCATTGTGTGCATCACACTGAACATGGACCAGAGAAAGCAAAGGAGAGAGTTGTCTGAGGAGATCAGAAAGAAAATAATAGACAAGCATGGTAAAGGTAAAGGCTACAAGACCATCTCCAAGCAGCTTGATGTTCCTGTGACAACAGTTGCAAATATTATTAAGAAGTTTAAGGTCCATGGAACTGTAGCCAACCTCCCTGGGTGCGGCCGCAAGAGGAAAATCGACCCCAGATTGAACAGAAGGATAGTGCGAATGGTAGAAAAAGAACCAAGGATAACTGCCAAAGAGATACAAGCTGAACTCCAAGATGAGGGTACGTCAGTTTCTGATCGCACCATCCGTCGCTTTTTGAGCGAAAGTGGGCTCCATGGAAGAAGACCCAGGAGGACTCCACTTTTGACAGAAAAACATAAAAAAGCCAGACTGGAATTTGCTAAAATGCATATTGACAAGCCACAATCCTTCTGGGAGAATGTCCTTTGGACAGATGAGTCAAAACTGGAGCTTTTTGGCAAGTCACATCAGCTCTATGTTCACAGACGAAAAAATGAAGCTTTCAAAGAAAAGAACACCATACCTACAGTGAAACATGGAGGAGGCTCGGTTATTTTTTGGGGCTGCTTTGCTGCGCCTGGCACAGGGTGCCTTGAATCTGTGCAGGGCACAATGAAATCTCAAGACTATCAAGGCATTCTGGAGCGAAACGTACTGCCCAGTGTCAGAAAGCTCTGTCTCAGTCGCAGGTCATGGGTCCTCCAACAGGATAATGACCCAAAACACACAGCTAAAAGCACCCAAGAATGGATAAGAACAAAACACTGGACTATTCTGAAGTGGCCTTCTATGAGTCCTGATCTGAATCCTATCGAACATCTATGGAAAGAGCTGAAACTTGCAGTCTGGAAAAGGCACCCATGAAACCTGAGACAGCTGGAGCAGTTTGCTCAGGAAGAGTGGGCCAAACTACCTGTTAACAGGTGCAGAAGTCTCATTGAGAGCTACAGAAAACGTTTGATTGCTGTGATTGCCTCTAAAGGTTGTGCAACAAAATATTAGGTTAGCGGTCCCATCATTTTTGTCCATGCCATTTTCATTTGTTTTATTATTTACAATATTATGTTGAATAAAAAAATCAAAAGCAAAGTCTAGTTCTATTAAATATGGAATAAACGATGGTGGATGCCAATTACTTTTGTCAGTTTCAAGTTATTTCAGAGAAAATGGTGCATTCTTCGTTTTTTGTGGAGGGGTACCAACAAATTTGAGCACGTCTGTATATAAATTTAGTCGTTGCCAATTAGTTTTTTTATTTTTTTCTCCCCAATTTGAAATGCCCAATTATTTTTAGGCCCAGCCCACCGCTACCACCCCTGTGCTGACTCAGGAGGGGTGAAGATGAACACACGCTTTCCTCCGAAGCATGTGCCGTCAGTCGCCCGCTTCTTTACACTCTGCAGACTCATCGTGCAGCCGCCTCAGAGCTACAGTGTCGGAGGACAACGCAGCTCTGGGCAGTTTACAGGCAAGCCCGCAGGTGCCCGGCCAGACTACAGGGATTGTTGGTGTGCGGTGAGCCGAGGACACCCTGGCCGACCTAACCCTCCCTCCCCCGGACGACGCTCGGCCAATTGAGCACCGCCCCCTGGGAGCTCCCGTCCACGGTCGGCTGTGGAATAGCCTGGACTCGAACCGGCGACGTCCAGACTATAGAGCGCATCCTGCCCTCTAGCAAGTGCTTTTTACTCGGGAGCCCCCTATTACATATTTTCAAGGGTAACAAAACGTAATATAAATGGACGTGACATGCAATTACATTTTCAATCGACATTTGGTTAAGATTTAGCAAGAAACCAGCTATTGCATAGTTATTAAATATTCATTTAACATTAATTTAATATGCAATGGCATATCTATTTAATATTAATTTATGCCACACAATATAAAGCGTTACCAATAAATCTGAAACATTTGATATTTTGTATTCATTAAAGTGAAAAGTATACTAACCCTATCTCACTTTATTTTAAATTGAAGCTCACAGTAAGTAGAAATGAGCTATAAAATAATGAAATATTCAGTCATTCTTTAGATGAGTCTATTATTAGATGATGAAATTGGAAGCTAAAGCATTTTGTTTAAGCCTCGGATGAACTAGATAATAAGCACACAGCTGGAAGATACAAACGTTGCCCTCCAGGCAGGATTATCTTTTATTGTAATTTTTCTTTTATTGTAATTTTTGTTAAAGAAGCAATGCAGGTTTCAATAATTTAAAAAAATAATATTGTAAATGGCAGAATAAAGCTGTCCACCTGGTATAGGCTGCATGGTGTGAGTCATACAGTCGCAAGCTTGTGTTCTGGCAGTGCCAAGTTGACGATCTTTGCTAGAGATTCCACATGGAGCTTTCCATTGACTGTTGCTCAAGCAGGTCTAGGGAGTCCACATGGAGCTTTCCATTGACTGTTGCTCCAGCAGGTCTAGAGATTCCACATGGAGCTTTCCATTGACTGGTGCTCCAGCAGGTCTAGAGAATCCACATGGAGCTTTCCATTGACTGGTGCTCCAGCAGGTCTAGAGATTCCACATGGAGCTTTCCATTGACTGGTGCTCCAGCAGGTCTAGAGAATCCACATGGAGCTTTCCATTGACTGGTGCTGCAGCAGGTCTAGAGAATCCAAATGGAGCTTTCCATTGACTAGTGCTCCAGCAGGTCTCTACCCTACTGGCCAGGTACCTGGTGAGCTCAAAAAGACGCTGGCAGAGGCAACTGGCTTAGTCGTGGGATCAGAGGATGCCCGCTGACCTTCAGTTCTCTGGAGCTGTTGAGGGGATTTGCTGCAGTGGGGGAACATAAAGAAACATAAAATTGGGGAGAAACTAGTGACTTAATGGGAGGTGGCATTTGCATCATTTGAATAGAGCCCTTTGTTTCCGAACGTCTGTCTGATTGTATTACTACACGCAAGTTTCTTTTTTTTTTCTTTTTTTATTACTGCTGTGTTTTATTACAATCGATTGTACCCTTGCATGCACTGCCCTTCACCTGGTTAGAGGGTAGTGGAAAATAATGGGTACTGTATAGTCCTTTACTTTTATGTATCAGACTGTAGAAACTGACTTGGTTTTTGCAAGTTTCATGATCCATGTTAAATATACTGTATCCTATTAAGTGTATGATTGATGACCCTCTTTGGTTTCTGTGCGAAACATCAATCAGCTACGAGTGACAAATATTCTCTTGTTTTTTTTCTGCAAGAGCTGTAATGGAGAAGAGACTGGCTGCTGGTGTGAACATTTTACCAAAGAGCTCTTCCATGTGAGTGAAGCATTAACTCCATTAATGGGTTTAATGAGCAGTTACATGTCTGATTAAGCTGGGCCTAGGGCCTGAGGCCTCCACACACAGCCTGGTTGCTAGGAAGCCAGCCCGACCTTTGGAATGTGAATGTTTGTTTTCAAAGTCCACTCAAGAGATTGTAGTCAATTGTTAGAGTGTTTTCATAATTGTTTAATCATACAGGAAACAGAAAAGAGCCTGACTTTACGTTCTTTAGCATGAGTAACCATTGTGCTGAGGTGCATTGAGTGGTCTAAGTTTAAAGCCAGTCCTTATAAATGTTTCCCATAGTAAAGGCACAGCAAAGTGTAATAAAGTGAAAGCATGGTGAAGCGCAGGTACAGTACTGTAAGCATTGTCAGCAATAACAAGGTATGGTAAACCATTTTAATAAACACAGGAAACCAGGGTAGTCTGTGGTAAATGCATAGTATAATGTGAAAAGCATGATAAAACTGCTAAAATACAGTGCAGAAATGCTGTGGTAAGCTTTTGTAAGGGATGAGGTGTAAAACACACTTTCTGTGTTACAAACATTCTAGGTAAACTATGAATTTAGGAGCAATACTCCACACCCATAAACATGCTTCCAGCTTATCAAAGTTTTAGACTGTATTCTGTTATCTGCTTGTACTGTTACCTGTAACTGTATATGTATGCTAGGCTTCAGTTGCATCTAGAATACTGGAGTGACAGTGTAAATAACTTGTGTTCTCGGGATATATCATTTCAAAGTCCATGTAAAAAAAATAAATAAATAAATTTGCCAACCTGTAAATAATGTATATTATTGCAAAATAATGCCACAAATCTTCTCTCTGAATAATAGGTTCTGTTCTAGAGACACAGAATAAGGGATATTAAATGCTGTTTAGTTTTCTAAACTTTTATACGTTAGAAATTATTCAATACAAATCTTAACACTGCACACACTCTACTACAGCTGACCTCTGTATTTGACATGCATGTCTCTGACAAAGGTTAAACCTTTAGGAAAAAACAAAACATTTAAACTGAACTGGGATACGACACAGACATCGATTTTAGTTTTCTGTTGCCTGTAGGTACTATTGGAAAGGTGAAATTGAAGAAGCTACTGAAATCCCGCTGGTAAGTTGTGTTGAGCATTCCAAATTACCTTTCGTGATGAGAGTCAAAACAAAGCAAGAATTAAAAGGCATTTTCCAAACCGGATTATAATTGTTATAAAGTACTTCATATAAAACACTACAGCACTAAAATTGGCATTTTTTGTGGCAACATGACTTAGGAAGATTGCTGTTATACTGCAGTAGTACAGCAAGGGAGGGTAAAAGGTCGACTAGATCAGTGGTTTTCAATCTTTTTCATCTCAAATACCAGTGTTTCCAGCAAGGACCACCAGCTGTATTTTTAAACGGCTGATGCATTACGATAGTGTGATTAAGGGAGTGGTTGAGTAATCATATCGTGGTCCACCTGATCTCATCAACCAACCATAATCCCAGGATAACCACGAATAGATGGCCGATGCAAACCAGGAGGATTCCACCATGCTGTAAAACGTTCTGCTAAAACCGAGCTGCAGCTTATCCTGGCCGGGGCTACGGGCTGATCGAAACACCCGTGTCTGTATTGAATTTCAAAATCCATGCTTTTGACATGTTTAATCTGCCTTTTGCAGCTGATAAAGACAAGGACTTCAAACATCCCCAAACTGTCAGAGTATGTGAGGTACGTACATTTTTAAGAATTTGGATGTTGCTGCAAATAGCGACCTGCACAAGTATACAGCAGCACAGGTCATCATTTGAAAAGGTACATGAAGCTGTCATTGTCTGTACAGTAGCGCTTAACTTTTTCACTTTTTACTTTTCAAAGATCCCTGCACAGCAGGTGTCTCCATTCCTTCCAGAAAAGACACTGATGCTGTCAATAAACTGGGCATGAATAGTGGGAAGGATAGTTCATGTACATATTTTTTTTTCTTCCAGGTCTATCCATCCTTTTGAGGTCCCTGAAATAATGAGCTTTCCGATCGATCAGGGAAACCCACTTTTCATGAAGTGGATAGAGGAAGCAGTTCCAGACGAATGATCCCCGGACCAACAGGGCCGTTCCCAGCACGTGGGGCTTGAAGCCAGGACAATGCAGAGAACAGAGACCATACCAGATTATCTTTCTGCAAACCAGGATGTCTTTAATGATCTTTTTAAAATTGTGTTTCTTATCTGTTCTTCTATATCGACTCACCGCTGTAAGGAGGACTGAAAATCAACAATCAATCTCTGTTCCAGCTGTCAAGCCAGCTGCCTCTTCACCTGCTGAACCAAAGTAACGAATGCTCCCAAGCTACGGAACTCTGGAGGCAACATTCCATCCTTAGAATGTTCCTGCCCGCGCTCTTTGGGCACTTAACCAGTAGGGGTCACTGTAAGATGATAAGATGGACTGTACTGACAGTTTTCCTCCCTACAGTCAAAGCAGCGCTCCCTGTGGGCCCAGAGATTTGCACTTTTGAGCCAGCAGGATTCATTGCTCGCCATGCACCTGGCAATGCCTACAATAGAAACCACCAGATATCTTTATTTTTGTGGAAAGGCGGAAGGCAGTCAAACTCTGTTGACTGAATGACACCATTCTGTCCGGAAATATTTAGAAGAGAGTTCAGCTTTCAGTTCTGCTTCGTGGTTTTAAAAAAAAAGAATCCATGCTAATGTTAACATTCTTTGTTTAAGCCACAGAAACCCCTTAATCATTTACACTGGAGCTCTTGTGGAGCGTATCATACAGCTCTATGTATATTTGCCATGACAAATCCCCCTATGTTTTATATTGACAGCTTCACCTTTGTTCAAGTTTAAAGTTTGTTTGAATATGCGGCAGTTATTCACCAGGGACCAGCACAAACTTAGTCAAAGAGGATGAATGGACTTTTAAAGGGAAACAGGTTTGATTTTATGAGTAAACATAGTACTGAACTCTCACCATGTTTGCTATGAATAAAACCCTTGTCAACATTGAAGCAATTTCAACTTGACGTGTTACCTTCTTTTTAAACTTACAGACTTCACACTGCTATTGCAGTATAGGACAGATAACTCCACTCAAATGACTAAATCAATATCCTAGTTATCTTTCTGTAAAGTTACTTAGTGCCGAGTTAAACACACATACAATTAGAAAAGTCAAGAGGACAGATGTCTTGGCAAATGTCAGTGTTGTGCTATTAGTTACCTATTTAAACTTGACTCATATTTTATGATTGAGTGTTTGAAGTTTATGGACACATGTTCAAGCATATTTATACAACGTCTTTATTTATTAGTTGTATGTATTTAATAAAATAGAATTTGAACATTTAACAGAGATAACAGATCAATCATTTGTGACTCTTATCCGATAGACTTAAAGAGCAAGCTGTAGGAGTGTTAAATATCACGTCTCATACCTGATGAATTTCTACTGTTTAGATTAACCTTGTATCATTCTCCCCACCCCGGTGACTTTGTACAACTCAGAGGGTTTTTTTTTTGTTTTGTTTTTTTTTTTTTTAATTTAGTCGTCGCCAATTATTTTTACCCCGGTTTTCACCCCAATTTAGCATGCCCAATTATTATCTGTATCCCCGGCTCACCGCTCTCAACCCCCCCGCCGACTCAGGAAACGGAGGCTGAAACACGCGTCCTCCGAAACGTGCTCCTTCCAAGCCGTCATTTTTCGCACTACAGATCCACAGCAATGCTACCAGACCTATAGTGCCGGAGGACAACACAGATCTGGCGGCTCCGCTGCAGAGCCACAGGCGCCCTATCGGCCACAGGGGTCGCTGATGCGCGGCGAGCCGTGGATTCCCCTGCCGACCTAAGCCCTCCCTACCCGGGCAGCGCTCAGCCAATTGTGCGCCGCCCCCTAGGAACTCTCGGTCACGGTCAGCTGTGACATAGCCTGGATTCGAACCAGCGATCTCCAGGCTATAGGGCACATCCTGCGAGGTCAACTCAGAGGTTAAAGCACACATGGAACCTTACTAGAGCTCTCAGAATCACGTCTGACCTCTGGTACACCCGAGTGTCACCATTAACCTGTCCCCCTGCAACACAGCCCCCAGTGGATATAAGAAATACTGTACATCAATAGGATACAACAAGAAACTTTTGAGTTTAACAGTCAGCAGGATGTGAAATAAAAAAAAATACACATTGAACTAAACAAGAAGAAAAATACACTAGTGGACAGATTATTTCAGCCTTGTCAAGTTGTTCTTTGATGTCCAAAGAGTGACGAGACCAGAACTGGAACTTGCCCAGCTGCAGAAGTGCAGCCTTTGTTGCATCCAGCTGTATTCTGAATGTAATGAAATCTTTATGACAGCTGTGGATTCTGGACGTGCAGACCGGGTTAGCCTGTCCTTGTTCAGGCTGGTACCCACACAGACAACACAAACTGCTAGCACAGCGCTGGGGTCTTACACAGCGGTGTTACAGGACAGGAGAGCTGTAATCCGTTTAGAATGAGATACTACAGCAGCGCCAACCAAGGCTTTCCAAGCCATTTGCACTTTTTTTTCTTATTCTTGGATCACATCCCATTAATCTGGCATCATCTGTGACAATGGTCAATAGCTATACTATCATTTGAAAATAAAAAAAATTAAAACGGTTGAAGTTTTTTGTAAAAGGTAAAACTTAATTAACAAGCATCTCGGGCATAAATAATATTTCTTGTGACGTACGGTATCATAAAAAGAAATATCCTGTACCGGTTCTTACTAGCATGTAGTTTTCAAACATCATTTGAGGTCATTACCAGATATTATGGACCTGTTTTTGGCAGATTGTTTGGTCTGCAATCTCTGGTAATATACTGTAAGTCAATGAAAATACTGATAATATATTCTGGCAGTGAAGCTGTGCGTTCCCTTATGACTTATAATATTCAATCTGGTGGTGTACTGTAACATTCACTGCATGTGAATTAACTTAACACTTACTGGTTGCTAGAACACATGTTCCTCTCACAGCGGCACATTTGAGACCTATGTAGCTAATGGAGGTGCAAAACAGATAAGATTCACGTCATTTATCAATTAACACACACATCCACTCTTATCAAACGATTAACACACAGTAATGAAGGGGTCCCTGAGTGGCTCACCTGGTAAAAGCACGGCCATGTGGTGCACAGGGTGAGTCATACAGTCAGGGCAGCGCAGGTTCACGTCCTGGCTGTGTGAAGTTGCCGGTCTTTGCTAGGGAGTAAGGAGGGAGCACAGCATTGACCTTGTCGCTTCCGTGGGTTAGGGAGGCAAAGCCATCAGGAACTGTTTCTCCACACTGAGCTCCAGCGGGCCCTACTGGCCAGGCGCCTAGTGAGCTCGGGCAGATATCTGTAGGGCTGGCCTTTGCCCCCCACCAGGTACCCCGCTGACATCCGCTCTGGAGTTCCTGGGTGTAGAAGAGGAAGCTGGCTCGATCGTGGGATTGGAGGACGCCCATGGAACCTTCAGTTTCTCCAAGTTATGTGGATTTGCTGTGGGGCTATAATAAGCGTAATGGAAACCAGTGGTACATGTTAAGTTGCTTTTTATTTGGTATAGCACAATAGAAATACATTAATGGTGTTACAAGTATAGTTACTATAATAAAGCAAACACATTGGATGTGTGTAACATAATTTTTCTTTTTTTTTCTTTTTTTTCGTACAATAGACCTATTTTGCAAACCGGAAATAAGAAAACAATGTACAGAAAGCAAATCGAGAATATGAATTTTCTAAAGTGGTTTATCTCACAGATATCCAGTGCATAGCTGAAATATGCAGCATTAAAAAACATTTCTTAAACGTTTCACTAAATAAGAAAGAGGCAAGCGCGTGTCTAGGACACAAAAAACAAAAACAAAAAAAGTGTGCAAACTTATCTCTAACAGCAGCCACTACAATGAACTTATCAGATAGAATCACGTGTTACTTTCCTTTCAGCAGAGAAGTTCAGGGAATAGGTAAAGCGTCTTTCATTTAGAGATTTAAATGTCAGACCATAATGAAGTCGACAAGAATACATAAACCTGGGCTTGTAGTAAGAAACATGTTGTAGCCCTAAATATAAAGCTTAAAAGAGTCATTAGCTTCAAATTACATTTGCTGTCTGCAATAACTTTAACGGAGTGGTCCTTGCAATTACTCACATACGGTGTTTTCAAATCATTTGTATGTGTTCAGGCACTTTGACAATGAGTTCTGGGGTTGCTTTTCAGTTCTACCTGTCTGTTTAATTTTAAGCCCTACGCTGGTCGGTGGACTGGGTGCTGCAGTGTTTCAGGTATTAACCAAGGTTTATTGAAAAACATTCTTTCCTCTAATTTAACACAAGCCTCTTAAGTTGCCGTGGATCGGTTTGACTCACAGGAAGGGCACACGCTGGGTTTTCTGTCCGTTTATTCAATTATCCGGATCAGGCTCTCCACAGGCGAGGGTCATTCGTGAGATTTACCTTTCTAAGTGAAACAAGTGGATTTTGTGATGATCGCTGCTTTTCTTGGGACTCAGCACCTGATCTTTAATCGGTTCACAGAGCACTGCTGTCCAATTTCACACACTGTGCAGCATCTCAAGACCCCACCTGAGTCCTCCACCGACACTATATGCTGTATCGGGGAATTCGAAAGGGATAAAACTTGCAACGAACAAGCTAGTTGCAGGAAGGAATTCAATGATTTCTTGCAAGATATATGCAGTTAAAACGACCGCATCCCCCTCTAAAAATGCCAAGTGTTAGTTTAGTCCCAAACTACCAGCGACAGGCAGACCAAACAACCTACAGCAAATTGATAAGGGACTCGTGGTACTGTGACTATGAGGAAAGACTTGGTTAATAATACCTCTTCAGGTGCATCTGCTTTAAAACACCAGAAAGGAAACAGAAAAGTGACCCAAAGTATCTGTAAAACATGGAGAAAATGGATTCGTTCTCCTCCTTTTTTCCCCCCCACAATAGCAGCACTTTAGACGAATCAAAAGTGACCTTTTGGTTACTGTCTGTTCAATAACTTCAATCAAAGCACGCACTGAAGAGTCATTTATCAGCTCTTTATCTGGAATTGCTCCTCGTGCTCTCTGTGAGGCCTGTCGTTATTTAATTTTATTACTTGATTCTGATGCCTCTGGAGCCTTGATTAGGTAAAGCATGCACACAAACTCATTTAGGTGCAGTTATTAATTAACATCGGGGGGGGAGGGAGGGAGCGCTGAGCACAAACTGGCAGCTGAATTTGAACACCACCTGTCTCTGCAGTTTAAACAATCCGATCTGTCAGCGCGCCCCGCTGTGCAGCCTGTGTGATCATACTATCTCAAGCTCAGGTTTAATAGTGCAAGCTGCTGGCGCTCGGAACAAGAACACACACTGCTGATTGCAACTGGCACGGTATCAACTGCACAGCCCTCAACGCATCTCCCGTCAGTAGATTTCAATAGAAATATTTCAAAAGCATGTTGACATAATGCTGCTGCTCTTCACATCTTAGTGTATAATTAACAATGCAGCTGCTAACGACTGCCTATATATAGATTCTCTTGTTTTACATCCCAATTTTTGGGGGATAAAATTATATATATATATAAAATCTTGAAGTTGTCTGGTGTCCTCAGCTGTACAACTGACAATAAGAGTTTTGTGTACACTGATGCCCTCTCCTGGTCAAATAGTATACACCATAGTGGAACTACAGTGCTCCCTCACTATAAGGCTCTCGGTTATAGCGGGCCTCGGATATAACGCTCCTACAGCAATTCCCCATACTAGTGATTCATGCAATATTTCTACAGTAAACACAGTACCGGTGTTCAAACTGTAAACAACTTCTCAGTCTAATTTCTGTTTCTGCCTCTCCCTTTTGATACAGTATCTGAACTGGAGAAAAGCTTTATAACTAAATAAATATTAGGCCTTTTAGGCGGTAATCTTTCCTAATGTATTTACTTTTTTTGCTGCGAGAGGAGCTGCTGCTTTCTCCGGGAGACGAGACGCTTCAGCCCCGCTCCGGCAACCGAACCTGGGGCGAGCCCATTCCCTCTTCCCCTCTCCCGACCCGCTCTCCTTCTCACACTTGGTTGGCTTCTCTGTCGCTTCGAACTGAACTCCCGACCGCTGTTTAGCCCGGCTATTTATAGTTTAAAAACTGCTAATTAAAATGATCCACGAGTGGGAATGTGACCTTTTTTTTTTTTTTGTAAAAAATATACTGTTGATTACATGGTGCATTATGCATGGTTAATTCACGGAATGTTAAATTTTTGCTTCACTATATGTGCATTATAGAGAGGGAGTTAATACCTCACTACACTGAGTGGTAAATATCAGTTTAACCTATCTGGCGTTTCTGTAAACATGGGGGTTTGGGGGTTCTGTATTTTTGGCATCATTAGTTTTACTCTGTATTTTTACAGTACATTTGAAAGTCATTTTTTGCATGTAGAAAACAGTAACAATGAGCAATGCTTTTCTAATCATTAAAATTACGCCTGACAAACAGCACCAGTGCTAATGTCTCAGGTACCCAGTCAGAGCAGTGAAGTCAAAAGAAAAAAAGAAAAAAAGGTCAGAATAAAGACACTAACAGCTTCCTTATTGAGTTTCTCAAAGTCAACAGCGTCCATTCCATTTAAAATAGACATATATATATATATATATATACTCTTTGCTTTTAAGCATCTATTCAGTTTAACTGATTTACATTTTAAGTGAATTACGTTCTTCGCTGGAAGGTGAAAAGGGCAATATTGTTATTTGTCATACAAATACAATAACTGGTGTGAACCATTAAGACACAATAGGGCAATATTATATAACAAAGAAAACGGTCAATTTTGATTAACCAGGTACCATCATTTTACACTAATTTGCATAGTCAAAGGCATTTGGAAATAGTGCAATTCAAAAGAAGGCCAAGCAGTAAAACAGACTTCCTACTGGACAAGATGTTGTGTTTACCTGCTCAAAAATATATACTTCGGACAGATAACCGAAATGATAGTGTTTAGTGTTACTGCTTTTAAAAGCATATCTTTTAAATTCCAGAACCTTGCCACCAAATGGTATTTTCAGACCAAGCCAGTAGGGGTTACTGTTGCATTAAAAGGATATACATTATAATTAGGCAATAGCACCATCTAGTGGGTGTCAGCGGTAAAACATCTTATTTCAGATTTAGTCGAAAAAAAAGTATTACTAAACATGTAAGCAGTTAAGTTGTGGTTTATGTGCAAAAAGGGGGATTAGCTGATATATTATCCAATCAAATGTTCTGAAATGCAAAAGTATCATTTTACAGTCTTTGAAACACCACACAGAACAAACGTGGCATTTCTTCTATCCACTTGGGCAGGGCTGTGTGGTTAATAGACACGCTCTGGAGACATGATTCTGAGAGCAATCCTGAAGCCACAATGAAGCTTTAACCCTTTCATGCATGAAATATTAAAAATAGCTTTTTTTAAAAAAGGAGTTTTGGACACTTTGTATGGGGAAAAATAGAATCCTCATATGAGGCCATCATACATTTGCGTCTTCCATATGTCCCCCCATATTAGGTCGCCATGCATGAAAGGGTTAAAGTTCTGTGTTTTAAAAAGATGCCAGGGAATGCGATGACTGGATTATACAAGGATACAAACTGAATCTAAACCAGATGCATACATTAGTAAAGATAAGCCAGTCAGATATGTAAGTTTAAAAAGTAAAGTTCTGCTTAAACACTTACAAAGAAAAGGCTAGACTATCGCTGCAATGCAAAAATACAGACAATACAAACCTAATGTAAACGGCAGTCTGTTAGACAGTATGCCAAACTGTGTTTTTATACAGGAATAATATTTTGGTCCCTTAATTATTATTTGCCAGAATGAGCGATTATATAAATACTATCTAAATATAAATTTATAGAACAAAAACATAAAAAAATAGCATGCATTCGAGTATATTTCAGAGCTGTACTGTATTCGTGTCCAGCGTTCTAATTTTGGTGAGTTCCTTAAAAAGATCATTTGGGTTGAGTCTACACTGCCTCATCTCTCCATAGAACGCATCAAGCCTCTCAAGGGTTAGAATAAGCCCACTACTGGGAAGACAGCAACACTAGGCAGAACAAACCAAACCGCAGGCCTTGGAAGAAAAGGATACCCTGTTAATAACCAAGGAGAAGAGACCCACAAAACCTCAAAACACAATCTAGAGCAGGGGTGGCCAATCCCGGTCTTGGAGGGCTATTCCACTCCAGGTCTTACAGGTGAACTGCAGGGTCTGGGTGGAGCCTGAATTGGTTCAATTGAACAATTTAGAACAGGGTTCGAACACAGACCAGGACTGGAATCCTTGGCCACCCCTGAGGGTGTTATGACCCTATTCTCCACTTGTTTCGGATCACCTGTAAGCTTTTTTTGCACAACAAGCAGCAGCACCAAGTAAAACCAATTCCCATGCCTTTTGCCAGCAGACTTGAAAATATGGTTCTACAGAAGCCCTCTCTCCATTAATCTGGTTTCACTCCCCTACTCCAAAACACAAACTGCCTGGACACTTTATTAGGACCTGTCTACCCGATTGGATCTGGCATGGCCCTGGTGTGGCGCATGTTCCCCTGGTATACCCTGGGCCCCTTGATTTTCCTTGGAGGATATTCCCTTGAGGACCTCAGTCACCTTCCATGGCCACCGCAATCCCTGCATTTTAATGCAATTAAGTTTGCATGGACGAGCTTGAACGACACATTCATCAACCTGCCTACACCAACTGCGTCAAAGACTAACGACTGAATGGATGAACATCCCTTGAGACACCTTC
This sequence comes from Acipenser ruthenus, assembly GCF_902713425.1. Lineage (NCBI taxonomy): Eukaryota > Metazoa > Chordata > Actinopteri > Acipenseriformes > Acipenseridae > Acipenser > Acipenser ruthenus. The sequence continues at coordinate 12,080,743 of NC_081219.1, forward strand.
CAGCACCTTGTGTCAAACGGTGAGCCAAGCCAGTATTTGATACAACGTCCTAATAAAGTGGCAAGCCAGTCTATGTTATGTTCTACAAACATGTCATTCATCCACACAGACCTGGCAACATGTATACACCAGACTTTGCACATTAAAATTCAAACTTGTTTATCTTTGAAAAGGGTCGAATACACTACAGCTAATGTGCTGTATGTACATCCACAACTATGCTCTGCCAATTTTTACAATACGAGAGGGAACAAAAAAGAACCAAAAAGACAAATATATATGTACGGAGTAAAGAAAACATACTGGACAAAAAAAAAAAAAAAAGGACACATCTTTTCAGGTTTACGTGCGAGTCATGAAATTGGGGTAATCTGACAGCCAGTTCATAAACCTAGCGTTGAGTTTTAACTAGCAGCTAAACACATGGTAAACTAGTAGAACTAATCTGCTGTAGCGTTCATAGAAAGTGGATCTGATCACAGACAGTATTATAAGAAACGTTGATTGGCTTTGCTAGTGCAGATGGAGGAATTACCGCCCTGGTCAGCTTTAACACTGAAGTTAAACTCCACTGGTCTATTCTTTCACTCCGCAGCACAATCCCAACAATTCAGGCTGTCTTTCATGCTGTTTTTAATAGGGTTGATGCTTTAATAAGAAAAGTTACACAGTTTTGTGTTTGCTCCATGTGGAACATAGATTTTTACCTAGTGACTGGGTCGTTGGTTTGTTTTACAATCCACTTCTATAAAAATCCAAACAAAATCTTTACTGGTTAGTGTCTCTGGAACTCTCTATTTAATGTTCCAAACGTCTTGCAGGGTCAAACTAAGGCTAGACCAAGAAATAATCTACAGTCAAGTCCCTTAGAACAGCAATGTATTACCCTGAAGAAGCCATTAGCAGACCACAATATTACCAGCAATGGCAAACACAATCGACGTGGGACAAGTATTGCACAGTGGTCCTGTTTCGCTAGCCCGATGATACTGCACTAGATTATCAAGGTGTATTGGTTCATTTTGATACCAGTGGTATGTCATAAATATATGTTACCGTTGTGGTAGCATTCTATCAATGGCTAATACCCCTGTAGATATCCTTTGCCTCTTTGTACAGAGTTGCAGCTTTGCGCTTGTCTGTCTGCATCGCCACTGAAGATCATTCAGTGAGTTCTGTTGTCTGCAGGGAAGCCTATTATTAATGGATTAAGTTGTTCTGCACCAATGGCTACATTTTCTGAAATGTTCTTTTTGAACCACTGCATTGCAAAGCTAAAAAAAAGAAACCTGTATTCGCTACCACGTGTGAAACAAAGCCGTATAACAAGGGAAAAAATGCTACAGGTATCAGATAGGAGTCATTTACTGGAACTAAACTAGCAGATGGGCTGAACCCATTTGTCACTGGACTGCATCACAAGTCTAGAATGAGTCAAACCAGTTAACATCCTGAGAAATGCAGGGACTTTCCAACAGAGTAACTGCTCTCCCGCACACCCGCCACGATCGTATACAGTTCAACAACGGCCAACCTACTAATACTGTGCTACTCGCCGCTTCAAGCAAGAAAGGGTCACTGTGTACTGTACATGTTACAATACCAATCGGTACCCTATCTTACTGCAATACCGGACTGGTGAAATAATGAACCTTTCACTGCCTTCACGGAAATATACCTGCGTGGCATGCTGTTATGCTACAATAAATTGCAGTATAAACCCACATACAAGTTTTCTATGGTAAACGGGTCTCATATCCCCAAAGTTCCCCATGTTTTTACCACGATTAACAATATTTATATTCTTTACAATGTTTTATTCCTGTTTTCTCTGTGCCTCGCCACACTTTGCCGCGCTAAACTTTTATAAGGGAAAAAAAACACAAAAGACATCCCGCCTGCAATAGAAGCACAACAGGTACCTGTTTACTGCATCTAACACGGAGGCATATCCCGCAGGTTAAAATACTGTAACGTCCCCATAAAACGGACGACTGAATGAAGAAGATGCCAATCCAAGTCCTTGTTTCCCGTGCTGCTCCCCAGGGTTCGGTGATGGGTCAGTAGGGCGTGGTACCCTCCCACTCCACCAGATACTGCACTTTCCCCTCGGGGGTGACCCTGCGGGCCAGGACCTGGTACTTCTCCCCGCACGCCAGTCTCCCCGCCGCCCCAAAGTAGCTGCTGATGGAGGACTTGAGGTGCGAGAGGGAGGAGTCGTCCTCGCTGATGCTCTCAAAGGTGTGGCTGTCGATGCCGTTGTCGGGGGTTTCGGGGGAGGCCTCTGTGTCGAATGTGGTCTGGCTGCCGTAACCCTCTGTCGCCGCCCTCCTGGGCGCCAGCAGGGTGTAGCTTTTGGTCCTCAGCTTCCTCTTCCTGCTGCCAACGTTCTTCCTGTACAGAGAAAAGGTTTTAGCATTAGAAAAATATTCGCATGGTATTCACCAACATAATTACAGTTCCTAGCTAACGAGGCACACAACAGGAATAAAACTTCAGAGCACTAAGGGTTGATTTTATCAACCTATACCCCGTCCGGATAAGACACTTTACTGCACCGGGTAATCTTCATACTGCTGCCCTAAAATGTATAAACTTGGTTTTCCATGAACCTCATTTCACTGTTTTTTGTAGTCTAATAAGTGGGTTTATAAATCAGCCCACAGGAGGGAATCCAGAGATTTATTAGATCATTAAAATAGACGCAACTGGGTGAAACACAGCAACTGTTACCCAGCACTGAGAGCATCAGCACACTGTAGGGGCCAACTCCACAGATTTGTACCTTCAGTGATGTTTTAAAAGAATGACATTAGAAATGGTAATATAACTTGGCAGTGCAATGGTAATAAAGTTAACTGAGGCCAGGGACAGGGATTTAAAACCTTAAATACAGTATCTTCAGCTTCAGTCAAGAGCTCAAGGCCTGATTAATGGTGTGCTCAAGTTTGTCACTTTCTTCAGCCTTTTCATGGTTCTGCCACTAGAGGGTGCTGCAGTTGGCTTAATTCTGTTTACAAGAAAGTTTACACAGAGGTTTAAAATGTATGTATTTATCTTTTAACAAATATAAAAGACGCAACCATTTAAAGAGCACACTTGTATCCTTTTCTTTTCTAAGCTGCATTGTTCCAAGCTATTTAAAAATATGTGATATACGGTACATAGTATAGTGGTATTATAGAAATTCATTTTTTTGGTTTTGGTTTTAAGGCTTAGAGTAACCTCCTATGATTACTTCAACAAGGGGCTAAGTACTCGGAACTCAGTGGAGAAAATAACATCTATTTCACTCATCAAATGCTGTTCAAATCCAGGTGGTTTTACGCTTGGAAAGTCTCTGTCTGGGCTCCTGTGGGCCGGATCAGTAGGAGTCATTGTTGCTCAGTGAGTTGAATTATCCCTGGGCGATTCTCCTCCCTAAACCTCAGGGAGCGCAAAGTCCAGCACAACCAAGATCAGTAACTTAGCACACGCAGAATCTGAACTCCGAACAGCAGTGCTTTTGCTACGTGAGCCACTGGGTAGCCTTGCTGTTCAGTTACAGGTACAGTATGTGCTGCCTGGTGCCCCTGAGTATTGTGGCTTTCACCCGCTTCAAAGGAGATCATGCTGTTAGGCTAACTAGAGGTTAGAAAATGTATTCTGTAAAAGTCTTGTTTAGCTTCGCCTGACCTAGCCATTACATTTCAATTTGAATTGATTTCAATGCCCTTGTGTGAAGGAACACAGACAGCGATGGGATATGGTCTGACAGCCAGCGTTGCCAAGTTCTCAGACTGCAGGCTTATTGATTGCCTGCGTTGTTGTTTTGTGTAATAAAGCTGACAAAGCTGATAAAGAACCGCTCTGACGTCCCATCTATCTTCCCTCTAATACCTGGATCCTGCAGGGAAATTCCTTTATAAATCAGCGGACTGGCCCAGAGGAATTGTTCCTACTGCAGATTTAATAAACCCAGTCGATGCTCCCTGGGACCTCTGCTGCATGACCTTTAAATTTCGCCAGTGTCCCTACAAGAAATCAGCCGACTGCATTAGCACTGCGAGGCGCACTTTAGAGAGCCGGCCGAATTGCTGGCAATTAAAGCAGTCTGCGGGGAGAGTGACGATCGCGGATGAGCAATGGAGCATGGACTGGAGTTTCCAGGTTTGGTCGGGGTTTAATCAATCTTCCACTGAACGGGGCTCCGAGAGGAGGCACTGACTGAGCTGCTGATCAATTCTTCATCGTGTCGGCGGATCAGCTGTCTGAAACCTCACTGCATTTCATTGGTGTGACAACCTGGATTACTTAAAGCGTTTCCCTCTTTTCAACAGACCCGTGTCCTATTGGGTATTGATGGACAGATTAGATGCGCAGTGTGATTGAAATCGCTGCACTCTGACACGCTGACACAGGCAGCATTTCTTAGTAAATGTTCCCAACTGCTTGAAAAACACTGCTGTTTACAGTAGTTATAAATACCTTGTGTTTAATCTTGTATGTATCTTGTATTTAATGATGTTCCTCACGACTGGTTCATTACGCAAACAATATCCTCAAAATGTATTGCACCTCGTCAGTTTCGGTTACAGTGGCAAAGAAAGGATATCTTTGATACGAGAAGAGGGCTGATAGTAGGTGCTCGGTTGGCAGGTGCTTCCGTGGCCAGGTTTACTGAAGCACCCAGAAAGCACCATGTCAAACAGGGACACTCTAGAGAATAGCCTTTACTGCAGAGCTCCACTCCCAACCTCCCTGGTGCGGTAATCAGTGATGAATAGTATTGTAAAAAAGTCAGCCCCACAACTTACTGAAAGTGCTCTGGCAAGCATTTCTATTTCTCTTGTCCAAACCCACTACACACAGCAGTTAAACAACTCTGCATACAATCCCTTACCGTGACTCATAGGATAGGCTTGTTGTAGCAGAACCAGATGTGCTTGCAGCATCTGTGGAGTCCAGGTCTACACTGAAGGTCCTCCCCGAGCTGGCACTGAGAACAGAACACCACAGTCAGACCAGCTCAGCAAACAAGCCATGCTGAGATCTCTCCTGTTCCAAGGGCACGTGAGCTGGATCACAGGACTAAGCGTCCCTTCAATTGCTGTTTTATGCTATTAAAGAGGACACAGCTTCAAAGGTTACATTGTTTTGTTTGGTTTTTTTTACATTTTCCTTTCTCTTTTATGATGTTAGCAATCGTTCGGAATGGTTCTGGGTTCCGTTGCTCTGATATTGAGATCAACGTCACACGATTTGAAAGGAATGAGGACGTAAATTCATTCTGAGCATTTAGGAGTCTCCAGGCAATCTCAAAGCAAGCTCAAGCCAGGTAAAGGCAGATTTTGGGGCAACACAACCCAGAACCAGCGAGAACGATTGCTAACACTATTAAACAGTAAGGGAAATCAAAATCCATTAAAATGACATGCAGAGCAACTTACTCTTTAAGAAGAACTGGCTCGCCATATGAGACAGGCAACATAACTTTGCAATCCCCAATCCCAGGCTGTACTTACTGCATTTAGAGCTTCTTGCTAAATCTCACCCACTTTTCACCAACCACCAGATCTGCAATTACTAAAACATTTATCCAGGATAGCGGTGATCAGAAAGGCACTATGTTGTTTACAGGGACATACTGTGAGCTGCAGCGGTGAGGATAAACTAACACAGGCAAGCAAGACAATCGCAGCACGATAAATAAGTGATGAGGTTCAAAACCAGCGCTTTGAAGTTCAAACTAGGTCTTTATTACTCTTTGTCACGCTTGAATGGAAACAATATTCCTTACTTCTGGAAGAAGGAAGTGCCTGGACTGAGAAATATGTAGACGATTAACAACAGCCTTCAGATGCAATTGAAAACTTTAAATTGTGTTGCACTGATTTGGTTGTATCTCCAGGCATGTGCACCAGGTGCTTGCCCTGTCTGCAGTAACAACCTTTAATAAATAATAAAGCATGGGTTGTGAGGGCAGAGATAGGCGATTGCATCCCTCTGGAAAGTTATTACTCAAACCACCACTCCAGGCAGCTTCACAAAAGATCTCCACTTCAAAAAGCGGGCTATCACACTGCTCTGCTAAGGCTGTCAAAGAAGAAACGGTAACCAGGTTTAGGAACAGACTGGTTTCAGAGTAAAATAACACTGCAGAACAATTCTGACAAATTCATCAAAGGGGATCTTTTGATGTTCAGAATTCTTCTCACATCCTGCAGATTGCTCCTTTCGCCAACAGACTTACATTTTATTCAGAACTACCGTCTCGCACAAGAACACCTTGAGAAACCTGCACGAGCAGTTACGTTCTTTTGGTTTTTCAAATGACGTTTTACTTTTTTTGTGATGTTTGCAATCCTCCCGAGTGGTTCTTAATGCAATGACGCAAGTCATTCATTTTATTTTTGTTAGGTGCTTTGACTACAAGTTCAGGAGCTGCTCTTCAGCTCCAGCTGCCTTCCATAGAGATCTGTAATGTTGGTTAGCTCAGTGTCTTTATGCAAGCAAGCTCCGCACCATCTAGTGCACAGCACTGCATTGCTAAAACACAAAAGGCAACTAGATTGAAAGCGGCATCTCACTAGATGGCACTGGCACTATCTATGCCAGGCAACTAGAACAGAAGAGCAGCTCCTGAAGTGAAAGAATCTTAACACAGTGCAATGAGGCTGCAATAAAAAGGGAAGGCGACAGGAAAAAAGCTAAGGAAATGACATGTAAGCTACCCACTCATGAATGTGGAGAGGCTGCAATGACGTCCACAGAGCTGCGCTGGGGTCTGGAAAGTTTTACCTTTTTAAGCTCTGAAGTTCATCCAAAGTGAAGTCGAATATACTGGCCAGGTGGTCGTTTGTGCTCCAGGCTGAGGTGAAGTCGCTCTGCAATGCAATAGAAGCTGACATTACTGCTTGGCAGTGACACCACCCTGTTCCACTAGCCTGCACACATTTCAGCTTCCCAGCTCACTGGAAAAGACCAATTTGCTTGATCAACAAATCCTCTGTTGCTTTAAATATGCATGCATTCTGATTTTCAACATTATTTTGCATTAAAAAAAGCCCATGCAACATTTGCCCAGAGTTCTGAATTTCAGTGTTAGGCCACCCAATAACCATTGTTCAATAAACATCTGTGGTAGAGTTTGGGGAAACGTTATAGACGGCTGGTATGATGGTCCATGAATAGTGGGCAGTTTCTACCCTCTATAACAGAGCAAAGGATAAATGTAGTCCTTGTAGTTTAAAAGGGTCAAGTTGGACGTCATGTCCCAGAAACCACTAGGGTTTTTAAACACGGCTGATTAAAATCGAACCCAGAGTTGGTTAATGCAGCACACCTACTGCTAAGAGTATTTAAAACACTTCTAAAAAGACTGTTTGTGGTCTGTGTCAAGGCTTGAGACCAGTGTGCTGGGAACCTTAAGAAAGAAGGTATTGTGTATTGGTAACTTCGCACTGTTAGGTTTTTGTTTCGTATTTTATTTTGTTTACTTACTGTTTCTCAAGCGGTCCTCTTGTCAGGGGATGCTGTTGTAATAAAAATACAGGTACTGCTCTGTTTGAACTTGAAATACTGTTGTCTGCACTAATTCCTTTACACTAGAAGACAGCGGTCAAGATCACGAAAAGTGGCAAAGTCCCGACAAAAGAAGAACTTTTGTCACACATCCTTTATAAGTCTGAAGGCTTCTCTGGTGCTTCATTTATTCTTAAATGTATCACCCATAAATCAACTTAAGATACAGGCAGACAGATAGATAAACTGAGCCCTAATAAATCCATAATCCTGTCATTTTAATGAAAAATTGATATGTGGTACAGTTATTATAAAAATATCGAAAACATTATAGGGAAAGTGTCACAACTGTCCACCCTCCACAGTGCCTGATCAGTACGGACAGTAATCAAGCCCGGCATTGATCACACATACAGTACAAGAAAGGAGAGTGCCACTGAAGAGCCCTTAATTCTGCAGATGGATTGACAGATAACATGCACTGCTTTCTCAACAACTCACGCTTGGAATGGCATCCTCCAGCAACCACTTGGAACTCTTCCTCTTCATCTTTTTCTGGGGCTGGGACTCCTGAGCCAGGGAGCTGCGTGAGAAAAAAGTAGGTCAACACCGTCCCTCACTTGCAACGGGACGAATAGCACACGTTTGCAACGGCTCGACAGCTTCTCACTACAGAGTAGAGCTGTGAAGGCAATGTGACTCCCAAAGAACTGCAAAACAGCCCAACCTATATCACATAAAAGCATAAATCAAAGAGCAGGCAAGACCATTCATAACTAACCTCTGTTGCAAAACTAACGATGGTAACCAGTAACAGCTTAGCGGTACACCAAGTAGTCATTTTTATGTTAACCTTAGCATTTGCTGCAGGGCAAGGTTTCATCATTTTTTTTTTTTCTTAATGGAAAAATCAAATCTTCTAGCACTAGACCATTAACAGCTCTGATTGCTAACAGAAGAACAGCTACTACCACACTTGCACCCTAATGTGCAGCTGGTAATCATAACTATTTATATTACCAACATGGGAAAAAAAACGAAATCTGCAAACACTGCACTAGAGCAAAAGCTTAATACAAATCTTGCCCGATAAGATATATTATATTATTTTTCCCCCAATACATTGCTGTAGTGCGCAGCTAACAGCAGACATACAGTGTATTCTAGGGCCTCGGTTTGCTGAATTATTACAATCTAATTGTTAATACATCATTCCCGATCAATAAACCTTGAGAAATGTACAAGCATACCGAACACTGCACATTCCAGAGTGCTTTCTCCATGAGCACGCAACGTGACTGCTTACCAGGGGCTGTTCACATAACCCAGTCGGTGTTCATAAAAATTGGGGTTTGCATAATGGAGGTTTTGTACACTTCAGTCTTATTCCTATTCCATACAAACAAAGCATAAGATTGTGAGCGTCAAACTTCTCTTTTAGGTACCTCACGGAACTTTGGCCAAAGTCGGATTTTATGTTCCGATGTGTGTGTGTGTGTTTTTTTTAATGTATATAATATTTAACTAACCAGGAATCATGTTGATTTTACCTTGCTTGCCAAAACATTGGGCTCTGGAATGGAAATCACCTGGGGTGCAGCTGTGCAGGTTTGACCTTGGTGCAGCGCGTCTCGCTAACCACGCCTGCACCGATGCTCAGCCCAGCAGGTATTCAGCTCTGAGCTGGGCATGACTTTCTCTGCTAAACACTTAACTGAATTTACCCTCCAAAGAAACAGCAGGCCACTGGACTGTACAAACCCATCTGAAAGTCTAACGCCCCCACAGCGCATTTGTGCCGTATGTGCAATCGCAAATAACATTAACGTTAAAGAATATATTTACTGTTTGATTTCTGATCCTGTACCTAAACCCTTCCTGCGCTGTTGGTCTCATGATCTGATTCTATAAATATACTGTATTTCAAATACAGCTGTATAGACTTGTAAAGTGCATTTTGAGTGCATTCAGTTTCATTATTCTGTATATAAAGTAGAATTCGGTTTTGGCTTTGTACTGTAAAGCGGTGAAGTTGCAGCATGTTGTCTGTTGTACTGTGTGCACACAATGCGTCTGGCTTCATCACTGGTGATTCACGCAGTGCGAGTTCACATGGTGTGGTGAAGAGCAGCCCTACCTGTTTGTACTCTTCCCTCTCTTCTTCCACTCGCTGCCCTCCGAGGGGTGGGGGGTCTTCTCTGGGAACAGTTTGGAGGGGGGGTTGGGGGGCATCCGTGTGATCAGTCGGAAGATGCATTTCCTCTTTTTAATTTCTTTCCCACAAAGAAACCTTTGCACAAGAAGATATATTTTTTATATATATGTGGTTTATTTCGGATGTATTCTGCGTGCCAGCCTGACCACATGAAAACACGACTGTGGGACACACATCTCGGTTATATTTGTTTCCTCCCCTGACATGCATCAGTCTCATTGCTGGATATTTTTTATTGTTTCTTATTGTAAAAACAACAACAGACGAGCTTATCTGACAGGTTATAAGGAGTGCTCTCTCACGCTTCCTGTTAAATTGTACTGAGACTAAAAAACGCCGACCTGTGATGCTTGATACTGCCATCTAGAGTGAGCCGATGGAAGTTTCTTTACAAAAAGGTGTCAAATTACACTCAAGTAAAAGAAACAGGTAGGGAAGTATTTTAGCCAATACCTTAAATTGGTACTTCTGTTGCATATTATAGTTTTTACATGGACAGGTTCATAAATGTACACCGTGTGTGTGTGTATATATATATATATATATATATATATATATATATATATATATATATATATAAATAATATTATATATATACGCACACACACACGCACGCACACACACACACACACGCACACACACATATTATATGAAACTTCTTCAAATTGTTCATTAATATTTTAGTAATATACATTCTTGCTCTCACTGGTTCTGTTACAGACTACTGTACACAAACAGAAGAGTTCTCTGTTAGTTCTCTATAATAACCCCTTTGCAAAGTGCTCGGCTGTCTTCCAGCATGGTGTTGTGCACATAGCCAAGTTCATTACAGACCATATAGAAGGGAAAATGTCTTACTTGCTTTTATATCTATTGAGGGCTTCTAGGAGGTACTGGCCTCTCTCGTGGGGAGGTGTGTTGGAAAGCTAGGGAGAGGGAGAGGGAGAGCGGGAGAGGGTGAGTGGGAAGGGAGGGGGAGGGGGGAGGGAGAGAGAGAGGGAGAGGGTGAGTGGGAAGGGAGAGGGAGAGGGGAAATGCTTCCGATTACATTAATGGTTTTGGTTAAAGAGAAACAGTACAGACACAGTTCACTTTCCTATTAAACCTGTCAATACTGTATCACTATCAAACCACAACCCTACAGTACAGCTTACATTGATCAATTCTGTCAATCCCTTTGCTATACAAAGCTTTTAACATTTTTTTTCATTTTAGGAGTTGTTACTACTTTTATCATTGGAACAATCTACAGCACTGGCCAAAGGTTTTGCATCACCCTATAGAATGAACTCATTTTGCTGTGTAGTTTCTTTGATTACATGATGTTAAATAAAATATCTAAATTATGTTCACATAGTTAAAAAAAAAAAAAAAAGATGTCTTCCAGGAGATGCAAAACTTTTGGCCCAACCAATCGCTAGCCAAAACTCATGGATCAGTAGGTCACCTAGACTATAATATTGCCAAGACTGACTCGTGCTAAGGAATGTCCGTATCAAGTGCTGGGGTAACTCTGCACTGAAGCAAATTTAGTAGAAAACAAAACAAAACCGCCTCACCTTTCCAAGCTGCAGATGGTCCCAGTTGCTACTTACAAACGCCAGAATCTCTTCAAATTCAAAGTACTTCTTTTTGCTTTGTAACCCCAGATTGTAGACAGCCAAGTGGACAACGTCAACCCTTAAAATCAAGAGCAACGGTCTTGAGGATCCAGTACTACAGTATAACAGATTCTTGTGGCTATTTACAACACATAAACTCACAAGAAACCATTCCTGATTCTCAACCTTAAAGGCAACTTTAAAAAAATACATACATTAATAAAACTTACAAGCCACTCCACCATTACAGGCAAATGAATATAAAGGGAAAGCGGTTTTAGCCATAATATTTGTTTTTACATGCCTTGACTTTAATAAACAGGGATGAGCAGCAACGCATTAACTTAGATTTTAATATGGAAAACTGTTGCTAACAAACACGGTAAACATGTTATAATGTTTACCCTGTTTAAGGAGGCTGTGTGGTCCAGTGGTTAAAGAAATGGGCTTGTAACCAGGAGGTCCCCGGTTCAAATCCCACCTCAACCACTGACTCATTGTGTGACCCTGAGCAAGCCACTTAACCTCCTTGTGCTCCGTCTTTCAGGTAAGACGTAGTTGTAAGTGACTCTGCAGCTGATGCATAGTTCACACACCCTAGTCTCTGTAAGTCGCCTTGGATAAAGGCGTCTGCTAAATAAACAAATAATAATAATAATTACGTTTCAAACGTTCAATTTGCAACTTGCAACTGAAAGATCATTCAGGTGGTGCGATACTTTCAAAATGAAATGGGGCCTACTGCTTACTAAGGAACACCCTTCAAAATATAACACTACACATTAAAAAACGCAAGGTAACTGCTTCCATCAGGCCTCGCTTTTCATAAACAGCTCATCTATTTCTAAAATGCAAGGACATCTGATGAAGGAGCTGCATGTTTAAAATCTGATTCGCAGTCCGTTCAACTACCCAGCAAAGAACTCCCCCTTGGGGATTAACTTCAATAACAACTGTCCCCTCTGGAGAAACCATCCTTAAAACACACACTGTATTCAGGAGCTCTACATGCAGGTGAAACAGCGGTCAAAATGTGTGATGCTACGTTGGTACTTGAATATTGTTTTGCTGGATTTAAAAGGTGAACTCTCAATACATTATGAGAATTGTTAAGAATTGCTTTCTTTCTGTACAAAGGAATTATTCTTGCAGATTCCATGCTTGGGATTGTCAACCAAACAACAATACTGTTACCTAAAATGCCAATTGACAGCACAACTGTTTGTTTAACTAAGATTCAATCACAATAACAGCAGGCTTATCATTTGTGAAAGTGTATTATGTATAGTATCAGCATCTCCCAGACTTGTCAATAGAGGGGTTGCAATATGCAGGTCATGATACGATACTTATCACAATACATGCAACGTCCCGGATTAGATTCACACTTATTCATCATTCAAGTTCAGCCCCAAGATCAATACACAATTAATCATGCCCTTAATAAATACATCGGTTCAATGTGTTCACTGAGGCCAATGCCCACGATGAATAACGAACCCCCTGTTATTTACCATCTTAGGGTTAAGCGTCTGATGTACTCCACTCCCTTATTGCACACGCAGCAGTAAAACAAATAAAATCTGGAAAGAAAGAAAAGAGAAGACTAAGGGACATTGCTGCAAACATTGACATGAACGGAGGCGATTAAAATGGGTGAAAGGATATTAAGATCGCACTTCATTTCCGCAGTTTTACCATGGCAGTTTATTAAACTGATCTAACTCCTGTGTTTGCTTTATTCCACCTCCTCAATTCTGACTCAGTCATTGCTGGCATATTTATTTCTTTAATAGCGCTATTATTCTTGTGTCAACACCCAGTTCTGATCAAAATTCAGACACCTCCACATTCCTGACTCACGCTTTCTCCAGTGCTCATAGGCACGTTCAAGGCAATTCAACCCAAAACGAACGCTTTTAAATGAATTCCATGTCTGATTTTAGCGCTCCAAACAGAAGCAATTTAGATGATTAACGCAGCTGTGTTTACTTTTGCTGGGGAAGAGGCAATTCGACAGACTGGGCAAATCACATTCTCAACACAGCCTTTGACCTCAAACAGGAATGCGATTCTGTTGTTGTTGTTGATTAAAACACACTCTCCCGACGAAGGCTAACTACATTAAAAAGAATGCTTAGCTAACTACATCAAAATTGCTTAGCAATTATAAACAGGAATACTAATTTGCAATGGATATTTCCGTCCTGTATAATCACTAAGCTGCCCAACTGTTATCTAACCCTATTCATTAACAAGAGTTCTCATTTATTCCGCTTTGGAAACTTCACCTGTCTCCGAACATCATGGTTTCATTCAGACACTGGATACAGGCTTCATGGAACCACTGTCTGCACCTGAAACACTGCAGCATTTTCAGGCACCACCTGCAAAGAGAGCAGAAACTTCATACAAGCTGTCAAGTGATTGTAGCTATCAAATGAATTCCATAAAACTCCCTTATAAAAGTCTACCATAGTAAAAGCATAGCAAAGTGTAATCAAGCACAGTGAAAGCATGGCAAAGCATCGGTAAGCATTGTAAAGAACAGCGAGGTATGGTAAAGCATACTAACAAACATGGCAAACCAGGCTAAACTATAGTAAATGCATAGTACTACCATGGGAAAAGTATGGGAAAAGTGCAACAATGCCGTGCTAAACTCTTAGAAGTGCTGACTTGTTGTGTATTTTCATTCGTTGGATAGTTCTCGCTTATCCAGGTTTGAAAGAAGCATTCGATTTCCTGAGAGTAATGTTTACATTAAAATGCAAGTGTTTCTTTCAAAACTGCACATTTGAGAACTATTATTTCGCTAGATGCAAAACAAGGTTTATGGATTCATTTTGCGAGCTGCAATCCTTTAGGGCCTAGAATACATCTTTATATTGCTCCACTCCCTTTATACAGCGCATCAAAGCCCCCAGTAAAAAGCTGAACATGCTGCTTGGCTGTCCAATGCGCTTCCATTAGATGCAGGACATGTCATACCAGCTCAAGGCGAGTTTTCATTTCACTGTGAAACGAGATAGCAGGAAATTCAGGGAAGACAACTGGTCGGCATGTGTTATTAAAGCACATATGTTCAAATACGCTGCAAAAAATTTAATTCTATTGGGTTTTAAAAGGAAATCAGTATGCAGGGAGTCAGGTCTGATGCTACTGAGTCCAACCCTTAATGTTTCAAAACGTCCAATCGTGTGAGACCTACTTTCCGGGTCCCCCACAGTAACAGTAACACTGCTGCTGATTGGTCCTGTGCATGGAGTCCCACTCAAGCTCCTCTGGGATGTAGGGCAGCACCATTTTCACTGCCTGCAGCGTCTTGGCAATGGGTCCCTTTTTCAGCGCTCCTCCCTTCTACAGGAAAAACAGCACAAGAAGACGTTTTTAATTTAATCCAATTATTTTGCATACTGCAGACCCAAGAAAGTGTCTGGATGGTGGGGGACGCTAACTGATTGTAAGGTCTTCTGAAAAAGGCGTGGGGGGGGGGGGGGGGGGGGGTCGGGGGGTCGGAATTAAAAGAGGAAACAACAACAACTGGCAAATATTTGTAACTCTTTTTAAATTTTTAATCACTGTCAATATTATGTGCGGATAATTTCATTTTAATTGGTTATGCAGTTTAAATAATTCATAGGCGAGTAATTATGTACTCCGATCAAGATCTTTCCAGCCTTCCAGATTATTAGATTGCATATGAAAAGAAATAGCGGATAGTGCTCAATTAATATACAGCAATTAGTCAACATATGAGATAAACAGGTGCTGGGAAAAAAAAAGAAACATTCCAGATCATCCCAAAACAGAACAATGGGATTGATGTTCGGAGACTGGAGTGTCGATGGACGATGCTTGAAGACTCATCCTGCACGGTGGATGGGAGCATTATCGTCTTTAAAATGAAGCCGTCACCTTCCAGTGCAGCATTGTTGGATGGACTTGATCTGCAACAATGCTGAAGTAACGACGGCAGCTTTACGGTAATGCAGGGATCAAATCACGCTATCAACCTAATTTGCATCTTAAATTCAGGGCGATGACAACTTCAGTCAAGTAGACAGGGTCCCAATAAAGTGGCCAGGCAGTGTATAGTAACCAACAGAATAAATCAGTTTTGAAAATAAAAGTGTGTGCTACATGTGGGAGGCTATTGCCTTCACACACACACACACCCACCCACAAACACACACATACATACACGCACGCACACATAAACACACTTCTCTTACCCTTACTGCCAATGCAAAAATACATGTTCTGCAAAACCATGGCGTTGAAGTCGTATCCTGAGCGTTCTCGACCTGGGGGAGGTGACACAGCTGATGATAACCTGACGGAGCAAAGGATAAAAGAACAAAACTTCAGCTATAGCAGACAGAGTACACCTAATCCCATTCTCAGAGACCCCAGCCGAATACTACCTGAACCCATCCCAGGAGGCGCTCTCAATTCAGTTTCATTCTCTCAGTCAACCACAGAACTTTATTCAAATGAATTATAACCCTCAACGAGTCCTCAGAGCTCATTTTTCTTTATTTAATATCCAGTCTTTCTGCCATCTACTGCACAGAAATTAGCTGCCAAACTGCCAAGCCCTGACGGCTTTCAGCTAACCTGAACTAAGTTGACATTGATACTAAAAATAAATTCAGCGTGCACTTCCACCTCGATAAATCATTCAAGTTGCCACATATATTATTAACAATAATTAACTGGTACGCTGTATTTCACATTGGTGATTGCTTCGCTACAGTGCCCCTTACTCGTGGTAAATGGAATGAAATCTTCAAATCATTTTATAGCTTAAAAAGATGAAGGAAATGACTGAATAAGTGTAGTCTGATGAACGGTGCACAAAACCAACATGAAAGACCCATAGCATCACTATTTTCTCTTAAATCTGCCCCCAAAAAAGTAAGCAGCTACAAATCACTGCTTCATTTAGTTATTTTAACTGACCCATACCGTTTTACATTGTTTGCAATTATTGCAATAACTAAAAAAAAAAGGTGTTATTTGAAGTGCATGTTGAGATGCTTTGTCTGTGAGTCCAGGAGCTGCTTTTGCTCTACCTGCCTGCCAGACAGGTGTAACATAGGCTAGATCAGCCAGTCTTTACATGTAAGCACCTGTACCTAGTGCACAGCACTGCATTGCTGGACTAAACTTGATCCAAAGTGTCATATCACTAGATGGCGCCGACTCTTACTTCTATAAAGACACTGTGGCCGATCTAGCCTGCATACACATGCATGTCTATGATAGGCAAGCAGATCTACCGAGCAGCTCCTCAAGGGGGAAGCACACTGACACCCAGGACTTACAGCAAACATCAGACAGAGGTAAGAGGGGGTAGTTCAAAACTCAGAAAATACAATTTGATTATTTAAGTTTCATACCAAAAATATGATTTCCAAGGGACTGCTTTACTTTCACGTTCTGCGTTTCTTACGTTGTCAGAAACTAGACCCTTTTGCCTCCGTCACCACTGCATTCAGCAATAGGTGGTTATGGATGACTCTGCCTGTTTCTCCATAAAAATGATTTCTTAAACCTTCTGGCAAACTGTGTTTTGATCAAGGTTAGGCTCAATTCCTGTTTTTCACAGGCAACAAATTACGTAAACTGAAGTCACTGTTAGTCAATTGAATTGGCTTCAAATGAAAGCAGTTGAAGGAATTTGAATTTGAATTGGAATTGGAATTGGAATTGGAATTGATTTTAATTGAAAAGCAGGAATTGAAAAGCAGGAATTGACCCCCACTCTGGTTTGAATCGTTGGCTGCCTGTAGGAATATAAAATACTTCACTTCCAGATTTTTAATGATCTTGGTTCAGTAGCTAAAACCATGCATCAACATCACCAAACCCCCCTCAGATTAGAAGTCAGTGATACTTAGAGATAGAAATGAATTGTACAAATAATGACCATTTCAACATATTTTGGTTAGGATATATTATACCCACCTAGCCCACATTTTCCACAAATGAGGATTTCGTTTTGCGACACCAACGTAGTTCCAGAACATATTGTGCATCTCGTCTCTTCACCAGGGATCCCAGCTGTAACAGAAAGAGGATCACGCTGTCAATTCCTCTGTTTTATATAAATCGATAAGATACTCTCATGAATGGGTCACCCCTTCCCTCTCAGCAAGATGCTTTCTCAAGGAATTTAATATTTTACTCACCGTGCTGGATATCTTTCCACAGAACCCAAAACTTGGAGTTATCTTCAAATGTTACTAAACAGCTTTGCTTAGAGGCGCTCACCTGAAGGGGAAAAAAATAAACCAAATACAAAAAACAGTGAATTATCATCACCTGGCCTCAGAAAGGGGTAAAAAAAAAAAACCAGATACGTCTCCTGGCATCTAAAGATAATTGTGTTTTCAAAAAGCAGAAAATGTCAGGGGTCTATTTATAAATTGATTTTTAAAAAAAAATCAATAGTCAAAAAATGTCAAAAAAATTAATTTAAAAAAACACATCCCGTTTTTGATGTTTTTAAGCTTTCCTTAAAAGCTCAGCTCATCCAGGATTACGAGCTGCATTCGGTAATACATCTGGAACTGTGATCTGTGATCTATTACTGGTATTCCACTGAAGATAATTTGAGACGTTTCCTGCGATTACTCACTGCACTGTCCTGTATGTAGGCGGTAGTGATAATCACTGGCAGAACAGGTCTGTTTTTTACCACACATCTTGCTCATAGGGGTTAAATACTTATTAACTTAAACAGCAAGTGGCTTGAACTGTCCCGTTAACTTTTTGTAATGCAATCGTTCTGAATGGTTCTTACTCCTTTAAAACAAATCATTTTCGCGAAGTCTGTGTTTAATGTTCTTTGGCGCGAGTTTTGAAGCTGTTCTTTAGTTCTAGGTGTCTGCCAAAGACATATAACAGCGCTAGCGCCACCTAGTGAACAGCAACTGTGCATAAAGTTTCCTTATGTATTTCAGAGTAGGTGTTCACCACATGGAGTTGGCACCAACATAGGTCTATGGCTGAAGATCAACTGTGGAAGAGCCTTCAACAAAAAATAAATGAAGAAAAGCAAATGTCATAGAAATGAGGGGGGAAAGTAAAAAAGCTACAAACATTTCAGTTGAAGCTGTTCTTTCCACAACTGCAGACCAGCACCTCTATGTACTGTTCCTGCATCCCCGCTATATATCCCCATGGGCCACAGCCCGTACTGTGTAACTGCAGGATTACTGACACCTTACCCTTTGAATCTTTCCCAAATAATACAGCCCGTCTGTCCACCGACACAGAACATACTGCCCTTCAGTCAGGCTTGTTTCCATAGGCTTCCATCCATTACCAGACTTCCTAGTGGATCCAATGGACTCTGGGAGCCCGTGACTGGAAGTGCTGTAACTGTCTAGATCCAGCGTACCGCTCTCCATTAGCACCTGGAATTACTGACATAAAAGACAGAGGAACAGATCACTAGCAGACAAATCTCACAGGGAATTCCAAAAGGGAGTGAGAGGTTTCAGCCATTTCAATAATGTAGCGCAGCTGCTCCCTGACCTTCGCTTACCCCGTTAGTGGATCTGGTTTATGTTCTGCATTTATCCCACAACACAAAGGTTAATACTGAAAATAACCCTTTTCTAATGTTACACAACAGTGGCGATAGAGCGATGGTAGCAGGTTTTAAAATAAACCTGGGGGCTCCAAGGGGCAGTTTGTACTGCACATTTTCTAAGTATTTGGTTTTGTGGAGGTTAATTCCTAAGCGCTGTTTCTGCCTATCAGGCTTATTCTCTATTGACATGTTTCAATCACTGGTTCTGAAAAGATTATTAATAACTCCATTTCTAAAGTGAGGTGGTTTTAGAAATGACGACGCGGGACACATTCAGCATTGGGAGTCTTTTCAGAAGCCGACCCAGTGGTTGGAAAAAGGTGTTGCCTGAACATTTAATAAGCATGCTAATATATATATATATATATATATATATATATATATATATATATATATATATATATATATATATATATATATATCAAAGCAGAGACTCATTGTGGGTTTATCTTGTCTTTTAATCTATGCAATTGGGAACTGTCCTATTAGTATTAGGAAATAAGATACAAAGTTCAAGCAAGACAGCCCAGCCCTCTGATAAAAGCCCATTTCAGTCATGCTGCTGCATTCACTTTAATTGGACACCAGGTGTCACTGTGTGCTATGTTACATTCCAAACCAAAGAAATAGCTTACAATTGGTCACCATTGACGCTGTCTACTATGAACACATACAATCAGATGTGAATGTAAATCGGGGAATTACTATAACTCATACTGTTTATATTAGTATTCATACCACTACTATCAGGGCTGGTCAATATATTAGAAACACCTGCCATAACACTGTCAACCGGGTGCACATGCTTTGTTACGTCTGAGGTTTTCCACGCTGTGGCTATGACAAGCATCTGTCATACTGTATGTAGCACACCTGATTAATCAGGCCTGTGATGCTGTCAATACAAAAGTCCGTGCTACATAACCTTGCTGTTTCTAATTTTTTGTCCAACTACGTCCCCCCCCCTTCATATTTCAGCGTCCCGACTCCTTAAATGTACGTGCTGCTGAATCATCTGACGACCACAACCTCAAACTCGATCTAAATGCTCAGTACTGTTTAAACCTTGAAGTAAACGGTGAATTACTCATATGGAAACCAAAAGCTGCCTAGGACTACTCAAAGCAAGCACTGAAATACAAATCTTAAAAAGATTCACCGTCTTGGGTAAATAAAAAAAGCGTCAATTTTTAAACAAAATCCCAGATTCGACAATTCTGAATGATTATCTGGCTCGAAAAATTGAATTCGATGCGATTAATAAATAATAAGAATAATAATTAAAGATGATGTGCTTGCGATGCATCTACCGTTCTGATTTTTTTTTTCTTTTTTCTATCTGCTCCAGTCCCGTTACTGCGACTATACTCGCCCTGCTCCTGTCAGCTCGAGCCACGCCCCCTTCTCTTCGCTCAGAGGTTTTGAAACACAGTCATTGCAAAAAACAATCACAAATTTACACTTCCAGGCATCTTTGGTTTTATAGACGGCAAGTTCAGAAACGGATACATTTCCCCATACCCTCCGGCCAGCAAATGCACACGATATTATAATATCCTCTATTTTAAAGAACTGCATCAACCGTTTGAACCATTAACAGTAACACACAAGCACCCTAAACGAAAATAAAAAATAAAAAAAATACCGAGGTTTTTTTTAAAATTTATTTTGGTTAATCTGTACGTTGTTCGCCATACCAATTAGGATGCATGCGTGTCTTTTTTCAATTTTTTTATAAAAACACGACAAAAAAAACTCAGTTGACAGAATATGCATCATGTTACCAGAAAGATCACTAGCCTTTTTTAAAAATTAAAAATGCGCAATGTTTTGTTTTTTTTTTCAACACGGCCAAGTTAACTTTTTATAAAGACTAAAGCTAACATGAATACACGTTATCCTTAAACAGCTCACCCATTTTATAAAAAACATTGGTCCAGGAATGAATGTGTCCTCGACAGTTTTGCAAAAATAAAAATCTAATCTGGCTGTGTTACCTGAATTCAAACGTACTTGGAAGGACACAGATAGAGACGGAGAGAGATAAGTAACTTGTTAAATACTATAACTTGTTGAAGCATGCTGTGTTGACATTGGGCCACAGAAAACGAGAAAACTAAAAGTAGAAACATATTTTGAATTTGTAAAAAAAAAATAACAAAGTTAAATAAATTAAAATAAATATTTGCAAGGAAAAGAAAACAAGATTTTTCTATGTAAAACCCCCTCGCAAAAATCCGAGAAACACCCTTTCTTAAACTGATTTTACTTACCGTTTGCGCTCTGCCTTGACCTCTGATGCAGAATATTTTAGACAAATCTCTTTCATATACCCAGCTCACTCACTGTACTTGAAGCTGAGCGAAGAGCAGCAGATATATCAAAAGCAGTCAGATTGTGCAGGTCGCCATTTTTTTGCTTTTTCCCGCGAATCATTTACGTTTTGCTTATGTAATTAACACAGTCCCATCTTGTTCCAGGAAGTCAGAAACTTGTTTGAACTCTCTACTGTACAGTGGGAACGTCACGCAGAATTAACACGTTTGTGCAAAACTGCCAAACTGAAACGAATTATTTTTCTTATTACAAAATCTGCAGTTAAGCAACCCACCAAGCTATGCATAATGTTACAATAGTTAAAAATAGTTATTATTATTATTATTATTATTATTATTATTATTATTGCTAATAATAATAATAATAATTCGAGATAGTATTGACACAAGTTTTATTGCAGTCAGTGCTGTAGCAATTTAAAAGACTTATGAACTGTCTATGTGATTTGTTACTATTTTGGCTATTGATTCTTATACCATAGTAGACAGATGCAAAATATAAGTAATTATACCTGTATTATTACTATATCGGATCTTTCTATATTTGTACATCTGTAGTAGAAACAACAGGGAATATCTTTCCAGTTTAAACTATTAATGTCTTTCTAAACAAAGTACATAAGAGCATTTACAAATATAATTATAGTCTTAGAAGGGAGGGTCAGCTGTGGGCCTATACACATGATCTTATAAACCATTTTAAAACAAAATTGTACTTTGAGATTATTACATAGGTTTTATTTCCTGTTCAGATTTCTCAGTGTTCAATGGTTTTACAAAAAACAATGGCAAGATAAACACTACCTACACCACCACTTGTATTTGCTTGCAATGCTTTTAAAACTAAGCTTTCAAAACTTTGCAAAGTTAAACAGGAGTAAAAGGTAAAGATGCTTGAAAAAATGGTAAAGTATAATGAAAAAATATGATTTGTTTGACTATTAATTGATGCATTTTTCTCAATGCATATATTATATTATGTGCTTTTGGTGTTTTCAATGCAGAATGATGTTCGAGAAATAATTTGGTTGTTGATTGCACGAACACTATAAGGTAAACATCTTTATTAGAGAATAAGTGATTTTAAATGAAAGTGTATAAATCTAACACAATTGGCAAGCAAAGTACATTCGCAGCAGATATTAACACTAAGGATTAGCTGCTCAAACAATCACCATACCCAAATACAATTCCAGTTCTGCAGTTAGCTGGGAAGTATCGACTATTAACAGCCTGAATACAAATTGGAAAGTTTGGCCCAGGGGTTTAAAACCCAATTGCAATTCTTCCATTTCTTATGCTTGTATATTAATAAAAATCAGTAAAGATTAAAAGACTCTATCCTGCAACTTGGTTCTCTAGATCTGAAAATTATATTTCAGAGCAATATCATTTTAATTGCAAAATGCCACTGGTGTCCCACTCTTGTTCCATTGTCATACAGAATGCAGCATTCCCAGTAGGACCAGTACAAAAGCATTCATTTTGTGGAATGGAATAAAGCTGTTTTCCAGGATCTGATTTAGGATGATGCAATCCAAAATGTGAAGCAGGGATGTGTAAGAAAGAAAGAAGTTACTTTTGGGGAAAAAAAAAAAAAAGTTTCAATTGTCAACGTAACACGCTGCCTGGGGGGTGTGCTAGAGCGATAGAGCATGGAAATGCCTGTCTCAGTGGTGGGGGGATCGTTGCAGGTGAAAGAAAATAATGAAATGTATCCACATCAGCTGTGACCCTGAAAAACAGCTATAAATTTCACTGAATCCAAAAACAGTGATGAAATCAAAGACGCACATTGGGATAAAGATCAAGCAGTTACATATTAATGAACAGCAAACATGACCTTTACTGTCCTTCCCGGTCTACTGTACAGCATTATTGCAGTCTTTGCCATTCATTATGAACCCTTCCCATTCATTTTGATATTCATAGCTCCTCACCGATGGACTTTGAATGTGTGCTTTCACACATACAGAGATCAATCCGACCTTACAAAGGCATCATTAAACATGTGGTGCCTGGAGCCAACACTTCAAAACTCCGGATTTGGAAGCGAGATTAAGAATCAGCATTAAACTGTAACACTGCAGAATGCATGTTTATCAGACGTTGCAACATGATGCTAAACAACATAGGAGGCTGTGTGGTCCAGCGATTAAAGAAAAGGGCTTGTAACCAGGAGGTCCCCGGTTCAAATCCCACCTCAGCTACTGACTCATTGTGTGACCCTGAGCAAGTCACTTAACCTCCTTGTGCTCTGTCTTTTGGGTGAGATGTTGTTGTAAGTGACTCTGCAGCTGATGCATAGTTCACACACCCTAGTCTCTGTAAGTCGCCTTGGATAAAGGTGTCTGCTGAATAAACAAATGTCGACCTGTTCCGCCCCACATGTCGACCTGTTCCTATCCAATTTTAAATAACTTTAGCATAACAGAGGCAGAAGTGTTAAAGGGACTAGGAGCTCTTAAAATAAACAAATCCCCTGGGCCGGATGAGATCCTCCCAATAGTACTCAAAGAAATGAAAGAAGTTATTTACAAACCGCTAACCAAGATCATGCAACAGTCTCTTGACACAGGGGTTGTACCGACAGACTGGAAAATAGCAAACGTAATACCGATCCACAAAAAGGGAGACAAAACCGAACCAGGTAACTACAGACCAATAAGCCTGACTTCTATTATATGTAAACTTATGGAAACTATAATAAGATCCAAAATGGAAAATTACCTATATGGTAACAATACCCTGGGAGACAGTCAGCATGGTTTTAGGAAAGGGAGATCGTGTCTAACTAACCTACTTGACTTTTTTGAGGATGCAACATTGAAAATGGATAATTGCAAAGCATACAACATGGTTTATTTAGATTTCCAGAAAGCTTTTGACAAAGTCCCGCATAAAAGATTAATTCTCAAACTGAACGCAGTAGGGATTCAAATAAATGCAAGCACATGGATTAGGGAGTGGTTAACATCTAGAAAACAGAAAGTACTGATTAGAGGAGAAACCTCAAAATGGAGCGAGGTAACCAGTGGTGTACCACATGGATCAGTATTAGGTCCTCTGCTATTCCTGATCTACATTAATGATTTAGATTCTGGTATAGTAAGCAAACTCGTTAAATTTGCAGACGACACAAAAATAGGAGGAGTGGCAAACACTGTTGCAGCAGCAAAGGTCATTCAAAATGATCTAGACAGCATTCAGAACTGGGCAGACACATGGCAAATGAAATTTAATAGAGAAAAGTGTTAAAGTATTGCATGCAGGCAATAAAAATGTGCATTATAAATATCATATGGGAGATACTGAAATTGAAGAAGGGAACTATGAAAAAGACCTAGGAGTTTATGTTGACTCAGAAATGTCTTCATCTAGACAATGTGGGGAAGCTATAAAAAAGGCCAACAAGATGCTTGGATTTATTGTGAGAAGTGTTGAATTTAAATCAAGGGAAGTTATGTTAAAACTTTACAATGCATTAGTAAGACCTCACCTAGAATATTGTGTTCAGTTCTGGTCACCTCGTTACAAAAAGGATATTGCTGCTCTAGAAAGAGTGCAAAGAAGAGCAACCAGAATTATCCTGGGTTTAAAAGGCATGTCGTATGCAGACAGGCTAAAAGAATTGAATCTATTCAGTCTTGAACAAAGAAGACTACACGGTGATCTGATTCAAACATTCAAAATCCTAAAAGGTATAGACAATGTCGACCCAGGGGACTTCTTTGACCTGAAAAAAGAAACAAGGACCAGGGGTCACAAATGGAGATTAGATAAAGGGGCATTCAAAACAGAAAATAGGAGGCACTTTTTTACACAGAGAATTGTGAGGGTCTGGAACCAACTCCCCAGTAATGTTGTTAAAGCTGAAACCCTGGGATCCTTCAAGAAGCTGCTTGATGAGATTCTGGGATCAATAAGCTACTAACAACCAAACGAGCAAGATGGGCTGAATGGCCTCCTCTCGTTTGTAAACTTTCTTATGTTCTTAAATAATAATGCAAAGAAAAGTATAAAAGCTCAAAAGTGCGGTAGGATTCTTGAAGTTATGTATCATTCAGTTAACCAGTTTTTTTTTTTTAAATATATATTTTTTTAAATTATTGCCTACAATGACACAGACTGAGAAAACATATGTATCACAGTATCAGATTCCAATATATTATCTGTGCCTGAAAAAATCTCAGCTCCTTTTTAGTATTTCCTGAATCCAAATAAATCACATGACTACGGCCAAATAGGGCTCTGCAGGCACAGTACTGTAATACTGGGATTCTGAGACAGCATAGTTATTCAAATGTAATATCTGAGCAACAGAACTCAGAACCACCAACAGTAATTATAAATATCATAAAGAGTTAACGGCAAAAAAATGCATTTGAAACCACAGCGAATTTCCCTTTAGTTAGATTATTAAGTACTTTCCCTCCAATGTGATCATATTATTATTTGTTTATTTAGCAGACGCCTTTATCCAAGGCAACTTACAGAGACTAGGGAGTGTGAACTATGCATCAGCTGCAGAGTCACTTACAACTACGTCTCACTGGAAAGACGGAGCACAAGGAGGTTAAGTGACTTGCTCAGGGTCACACAATGAATTAGTGGCTGAGGTGGGATTTGAACCGGGGATCTCCTGGTTACAAGCCCTGTTTCTTTAACCACTGGACCACACAGCCTCCTGCTGTAAGAATTACTGGCAAAATGGGTTAAGAAGAAAGTATCTATCTACCTAACAATATTGGAACAGCATACTGATTGGAAACATCATAAAACATATTTAAAATAGAACACTCATCAATACACAAGCTACAATGCAATATTTCTCTTAAAGGGGTATGACATTTAATATTAGAGTTCTGGTTCATCACTGTGCACCATCATTTAAAAATTAAATTTAAAAGTAGTTTTACCCAGTGGCTGTGTTGTTGTAATCTCATCCTCTGATCGGGGTTATCAGCGTTTGTTCTACGCTTTAATTTCCTCTTGTCTTGACTGAGCAGGCTGAAGGGTGTATTCTTTTGAAACAAATGTGCAGTACATGCTGCAAAAGTTCAAACAAAGTTGAAACATTATGGATCAAGTTTTTGCTCCAATTCAAAGTTTGCACATGAAAGGAAAACAACATCTAACGGTTTACAAGTAGAAATAAACAACCCAGAAAGCCAATGCAGGGATACCTGCCAGGCGATAGGACTCGTCTTTTACACCAGCTTTATGTTCTCTATAATGAAGCACTTGCAGTCTAGAACTATTGCTAAGGGATAATGTTGTATTGTAGTAGAATACAAGGCAACCTAAAAAATAACCAGGCAATTTTCATGTCTGTGCAAAGACTTTAGGGTATAGGCCATAGCAAATGCATGTGTGCATTGCTTAATTCAAATCCGCTTTGTAAATGAGTTTTTCAGTATCTGGAAATTTCCAGTTTTTTTTTTTTTTTATCATCAGCGAAATTGCAGCAAACCAATACTTTTCTGCCAATTGGAGCCATGAAAGGAAATGTGCTTAGGGTGATTTGGTTAATCATGTGATGGAAATAATATTTATATAAGGCATTTTCATTTCTAAATTACATAGCTGCAGTGTTTAAATGCACTTTCGTGTTTTTTTTTTTTTTTTTTAAAGGGGCAGTAGCACTTTCTGCTGCTGTAGTAAAACTGCCCAGACATTATTCTGTGATAAAACTGTAAGAAGGTCCTGGGTTGGCCGATCAGCATTTAGCGACAGTGCCCCTATGGCATGGAATAGTCTGGACAGTAGTATCCGGGATATGATCAAGCATCAGATAAATAACCCAAATGTTTCAGCTAAACGAAGAACAATGACTAAGATTTATCCAAGAATTATCCAAGTGTAAATGTATGATGTGATTGTCTTTCAGAGTGATGTTGTTTTTAGGGATGTGAAAATTACATGCTGTCTGGTTCTGGTCATCTTGCCAGGACACTCTTGTAAAAGAAGCCTCTGTCTCAATGGGCTTTTAAATGCTTTGAACAATCCTCATTCCATTCAAACCATGTGACCATGTGACCTTTCAACTCTGCTGGCCCAGCCTACTCTTTCAACTCAGAGTAGGTGGGATCAGCCAAGTTTCATTTTCTCACATGATTTGAATGAAACAAGAAAGTCTGTTCAAAGGTAGGTCAAATGTATCTAGGGTTACCATATTGTGTACACTAGGACAGTTTGGGACAGTTCAGGCTTTTCAGCTCACACCCCAGTGCATTCTGGTACATGTAGCACTGTTGTGAAAGGGACCTGAGCCAGGTAAAACGTACCAGAATGCATTGCGATGCGAGCTGAAAAGCCTGAACTGTCCCAAACTGTCCTAGTGTACATGATGTCATAGGGTAACCATAAACATAAAGAAAAATGAAAATACTATAACTCAATATTGGATCAACAGAACCCAGAACCACTCAACAGAATTGCAGACTTCTTAAAAAGACAAGGGATAGGTTAAAAAAAAAACATCTCTCTTTGCAATTGTACTTTAAGAGTTCTCCTAACTACAGTGTATACAGGGTGAAGCCTAGTAAATACTAGTTCTGTTAGATGCACATAAAAATGTATTACAGTGTAACTGTGTTACAAAGGCCTAAATTATACTTATGGACAATTTAAGCATATCATCAAAAATATGTTAATATTAAATATATACACATATTTATGGATTTAATTGAGTTAGGATATATAAACTGATATGAAACAAATCCATTACAGTGAGGTCCCTTGTAATCTTTAAACCTTCTATATATATATAGTAAATGTACAGTATTCTAAATATGCTCATTGTTGAAAATCAATTACTGATTACAAACCCCCCAAGCCAGTGATCAGGAAGATAAACTGACCAGGAGATAATAACAAGAAGAATTAAAAAAAAAAAAAAATTCCAGGCTTTAGAACATTACTTATCATAATCAAATTTCAAAGTACAATATTGAAGAATATTAGTGTATTTCAGGTGAATTAATGTAACAATAATACAATTTTGCAGCAGAAATCAATAAGCCACTGTGCATATCTGACCTGTGAAATAAAGGCAATGTGACAGGTATAAAAATGCTTACATTTCAGTGTATAATGCCACGCCAGTCAGGCCTTTCATATAATAAAAACGATAAATCTTGTCACTGGAGTGAAAAACTAGTTAAAAATAATCCACTTCCTCCTGCTTGGTCATTTTTCATCTGATGGCGTCTATTGACATTTAATTGTGGGGATATACATTGTCACATATACCATATTATAAGCATATTTGGAAAACGGCAGTGTCTAATTCTTATTTTTTATTTTTTTTTAAAAGGAAATTCACGTTAATGTTACAAAATGATAAACAAATAACTTGCATGTGCTTAATTGACCGTGAATTATATTACTAACAGGTTAATTTCTCATTCAAAAAGGAGTGAATTAAGAAAAAAAAGCCCAGGTGTTTGATTTGCTGGTTGTGGTGTTTGGGGTGTGTACATGTTACAGAACCTTTCTGTGCTGCAGTCACGTGTCCTTAAAGTCATTTGCATGTCTGTAAACACGGTGAAAACCATTATTTCAGTAATATAGGCAAGTAGTATAAAAGTGTGTGAAAGCCTTCATTTGCTATTCAAGTCCCATGTTTAGAAAAGCTTTTCGGCTGAATCACGGATCAACCATTATTCGTTCACTAAATGCAAAGAAAATGGCTTTCTAATCGGTGTTTTAGGAGCAGAAGTTTAGCTGTGACAAGCCGTAATGCTGCAGGAATGTCAGAAATAACTGTGTATCAAATTTTACAAAATAACAGCAAACTAGTAGCGATAGCAAGATTATCATAAAAACGTTGATAAAATGTCTGCATCTGCCTCCAGAGCGTACCAAGATAAAATTATACATTAAATAAAGATTGAATAACTTGTCCCAACTTTTCAGTGTGAAATATTTTTGTGAGTTGGAACAGCAACACATGCTCAGGGATCTCAGAAAACACATTGTAATAAATGGCTGGTTTCACCAAGTCTTGTACTTTCTTGGTCATTTTAGCTGGTGAAATTGTCCCCACAGCTTCAGTGCTTTTCTCTCATAAACCAACCAGCTTCATTTTCAAATGACCGACAGTCTCTGATGCCAGTGACTTGAACTAGGAACTGGAATAGTAGCAGACTACCTGAGAGTAAGGCATGCAAACGGACAGCATTTGTTGTTAGTAAAATTAAAGACGATGCCATCCTACATCACATGTACTTTATTGCTAAAAATAAAATGAAAAACATTTTACACTAATTGCATAAAGTATTTATTCTACTGTAAAAATATATATACTGTAACAAATATACCTCATGGGATAGGATAAATATTCCCTAACAAACTGCTCTGCTTTCTTCAATTTGAGAAATTTGCTACACTTGTTCATTCATACACGGTACAGTAACATTTACCATGCTAGAAATAAGGTCAGTGTTTGTTTAGCTACAGTTTACCCAAATGTACTGATATAAAAAACAGATCTTGTCAGTTGTATTTATTGCAAAGTCAACATACCGTTTCAAAATCTAATAAATATGAAATACTCGTGAACAGTACGTGATTAAAAAAATATGTCCAATATGAAAGTTTTTGCTTTTCGTACACATACACACACACACACACACATACTGCAATTTGTGTTGATATTATTAGCAGTTACCAAAGACATGTTAGTATATACAATATGTACTCTATATGTTTATATCAATTTGTTTTCAATTGAAATATAAGGTGTTCTTCATTTCACATATTGCATTCAGATGTTTTACACAATAGTAAATGTACCCACATATCCACATTTCTCAAGTGATAACAATTATAATGTCATAGAGCATTTTGCATTGAAAATATATAAGGGTGTCAATCCTTCTCGGCAGCCCTTTTCTATGTAAGCAATAACATGAGAGAAGGCAAATGGCTGAACCCAGATAACCTCACGCCATGGGCCTTTACATACACAGCCATAGTGCAAAATTACACTGGCATTTCAAAGCAAGCTACAGGCAAGCTTGAAAAGCTCACGGTGTTACATCTACAATGCACTTAACAAACAAAGTGTCGTCTTTGCAATACGCATGTTTAGGGGAGTGCAGCCTGGAGAGAGGGAAGAAGAGAGGGCAGCCACTGGCCACATTCATTTCCTTCACTGGCCTCTGAAACGATGTGGAGCTGAGGTCGGGGCGAAAGGCATCGATCACATGCTCTCTGTGATTCTGGTCCATCAGGAAAAAGGTCACCTAAAGAAAAAGGGGAAAACAAAACAATACTACTATTATTATCTCTAAAAATCTCTGAGATTCTGTTATCCAAGTGTAATGAATACTGCAAAACACATGTTCCTTTTATACAGCGGAATCCCTATTATGTTACAAAAGAGTGTGCTGCATATGGCAGAGGCTTATTATTTTCTGTCAAAACCCCTGTATGTTTTGCACCATGTAAATGTGCACCACTGTGATTCTATCCTGGTCATCCTTAACGAGGTTATGTTTCAGCTTATCCAAGGATCATCTACACGTAAGGCACTAGGAGTAGAAAGAGCAGGATTGTGTTCCATAGAAACCTTGCATAGTTTTTATTGGAAGCATTCCATCAAAGTGCCCTTTGTTAATTCTGGCCTGACTGAGCTCTTTCAAGCTTGCATTTCTTGTTAGAAATGTCTGCATTCCAGACCCACAATGCTTTTTGCACTGACGTACTGTACATTGTATCCTCAGCCAAGGATAGAAAGACAGCATGCAAGACTGCAACAGCATGCAAGACTGCAACAGCACTAGAGTCTTTTCACGATGGTCCTTTTAAAAATACAGTCTGGCAGATTCTATATGATAACAGATGGTCTGGTTTATATTAAGTGAGACTATTAAAAAAAGAAAGCAAGTTTCAGAGACTGAAAGATGCAAAGTTTATAGTCATCTGAATCCCAGAAGCTTTTAAATGATCTTCTTAACAATTAAAAATACTGCTGTGTATTATATGTAACAGGGCGGTACCCAGTATACAAACAAGAGCGGATAACTATTTCTGTTCAATAGCAGGCAGAAAATAGTGTGCAGCAAAGTAATACCTAGCTTCTGCATGTTGGTGGGTGTAACATCCTGTGGGATGCCATTGAATATAAATGATGTTAATATTGTCTTAAGCAATTGTTCTTTGATACTAAAAAAGTGAATCCTTAAATACTGGAAAGGACAGAAATGTCCAACTTTCACAGAATGGAAACATCTAATGCTATGTGCATTACAGCTGGAGAGGCTCTACCAGACAGATAAAGGAAAATTACTTCCTTAAAATGTGGGGCCC
Source organism: Acipenser ruthenus (assembly GCF_902713425.1). Lineage (NCBI taxonomy): Eukaryota > Metazoa > Chordata > Actinopteri > Acipenseriformes > Acipenseridae > Acipenser > Acipenser ruthenus. The sequence goes on from NC_081219.1 coordinate 12,112,321, forward strand.
ATTTTTGAATGGATTATAGAAACAGACATGATATATATTACTGTCAGCTTACTACAGTGACTTTAAAAAAATGTTGTAACATTTGTTATCATACTATTTCTGTTATGTAATAATTATCACTGAAGATATGGGTATGGGTTGTGGGCTTAGATTTATAAATGTATGAATGTTAACATTATATATTTGAGAATATGTTTGTATTATAAGATTGCACGAATGTTATTAAAAACATATATACAAATATTTTTATATATATACTGTATATATATATATATATATATATTTTATATATATATATATATATATATATATATATATATATATATATATATATTTATATATTTATATATATATATATATATATATATATATATATATATATATTAAAAAAAAATAGTGTGCAGTTTTAAAACCCCAGCACCAATCTTTATAAGGAAATCATACACAGGGAATTTGACATTAAGGAATCAGGGGTCAGTCTTACCTTGTGCTTAAAAGGCCACAGAAGAAGAGCATCATATTCACCCCTCATAACCACAAAGAACAGAGAGATATGTGTTCCTTTGCCTGCTCCATCTCCATTCAAATATAACCTCATGCACACCTTGTAGCCATATTTGCCTGTGTAGAAAGCTGAAAAGACACAATGATACGTTACATTTTAGGCTTCAAAAAATGAGACTCAGTTATCGTAAGAGAAAATGAAAATAACAGGTTAAAAATGCTCTGAAAAATTACAAAGACTTAATGGGTTAATATGAACCATTGTGAACAGGAAAAAAAAAAACATTCCCCCGAGGGACTTAATGTAATCTTTTCAGTATATTGGCACTTCTGATCGAATGGTTGATGGAAAACCAGGCGAGTTACCTGGAGAGTACAAGCTGCTCCCTCTTCCAGCTGCGGCTTCCTGCATTTTTCTGTTCAGTTCGGAGATTTTCCAGATAAATGTCCCGTCGAACGTGGCCTGCTCCAGAGAAGCGATGCGCAGGTGGAGGGAATTGATGGCAATGTCCTTCAGAGCGAGCTGACGCTGCTGCTCCGTCACCTGAAAGCACAGTTACTGAATCATTCCAGAGCTGGGGAGACAACACAATGCATCTACTGCAGCTACAGAAACGAACACACTATTCAACTCACATCTCTGGGGTGGTTCTTAATACTTAAAGAGTACAGCAAGTAGCTTGAAATGTCATTTCATTTCCCTTTCAACTTTCTACTCTTTCCGAGTGGTTCTGGGTTCTGGTGCTCCCCTACTGACTTCTTACCTTATTTCTCTAAATCTGCCTTTACCTGGTTTTGAGCTGTTTTTAACTTGTCTAGGGCTGGCACCTAGACAGCCTTCCTCATTTCATTCATATCATGACAATGTTACCTTTCAACTCTGTTATATAGCGCCTTTCACAGCACAGCCGTCTCAAAAAAGTAAAAAAAGGCCAGTAAAACAAGACCGAACAGTAAAATAAATAAATAAATAAATAAACAAACAAACAAACACACAAAAATAAAAGCATAACATATAAACATATAGAAAACTGATGTGAAAAGCATAAAGTGACATTAAGAAGTTTTTGTCACACATCCAATTTTCCAACAATAATGCATCTCATAGTAATATTTCCCTAAGTTGCTGCTTCTTTTTTTCGCTGGCCGCTTGCTGGCAGAGGACAGAAACAACACTGCCAGCTCCATCCTAGACTATGCGTTTATTTTCCATTAGTCTATGCTGCTGGCAGCAGCAATCGTACAAGTTAAAAAAAAAAAAAAAAAGCGCAGGAGACTAAATCGCTGACTCCAGTGCTGCATGATTGAGTTTTAACCCACCTTCTGAAATGACATTTAAGCTTGGCAGTAAGGCTAAAATAAACCTAGGAAGATTATCATTTAGGAGCATCTCTCCTTGCAATTCTAAATACACCATAAAGCTAAGGTTATTGGCTACTAAGCTACATTGGTTTAATTGCTCTGCTTGTCCTTTACAAAGGTCAGAGAGGCTCTAGATCAGACTACATCAAATTGGGCAGGAGTATTGTCTACATGTTCTTCATATTTATTTTCTTACATGCGTAAAATCCTGTTATGTGTGTTCTCAATCATTCTTTATTATTGTGTCAGCTTAGACCTTTATTTGCCACGCTTGCTGAGGTAGAGAAGCGTATCACTGCACAGCACAAGGCTAATATGCTCCCACACTTCATTTCAGAAAATCAGCCTTGAGGAAAACAGATATGAAATTAAAGTTTACCTGTTTTAAAAGGACACATGCCATGGACATGATCTTTGTAACATTTCTCCAATTAGATAATCTCTTTGGAGAACTGCAATCAAAGACTCTTCTCATAGCACGCTCGCCATTTTTGACCCGAAGTAATTTCAGCCATATTTTATACCACTCAATTAACTTCAACTTTTCTCTATCTTTTAATGATGACCAATTTAGGACCCTCGGGGCTTTGATTAGAGAGGACACAGTATTTACTAAATTGCATTGTAGAAGTTTTAATGTAAACCAGACTGTCACAGTTACCAGGATTAGTTACCTTAAGCTCCAAGTCTTTAATGGACTCCTGGTCGTTTCTATTCTGACACTCAAACGCAGCCAATGTCAGCTGGGTTTTTTCCACCTCTCTGTTGAGGACCGTGACGATGTTCTCATACACTTGGATTTTTTGCTCAAGATCGGCAAGCTTCTTCCTGCATTCTTCCAGCTCCTGCCCTTGCTTCTGGTCTCCGTGGAAAACCGAAGGCTCTGTGTAGCTGTCCACCTCCAGGTCTTCCCCGTTCATCTCCACGGCCCCCTGGATCCGCAGGGAGTGCAGAGTGTCCTCCAGTCGTTTCATTTTAACCTGCATTCCTGAAACCTGGGCCTCATTTACATCCTCACTGCCAAGATCGGAGAGCAAGGACGTTTTTATATTGTCAAACACCTGGAGCAGGAGCCCCATGTGAAGCACAAGCGCAGACTGTTCATGCTCCTTGATTTTCTCTTTACTCCCCTGTAAAAGAAAATTAAAAGACAGGAACGTTATTGCAGTACTGACTGTGGTAAGCAATATGAAACGATGTGTAGCATAAGGGCTGAAAGTGCTATACTTACTGCAGGCATCCAGCAAAATGACTTATTTTTACGTGAATGGATTAACTACTAGTACACACTTTTTCCCCACACAACCAATGAAACAACCAGGGCAGCAGTGTGGAGTAGTGGTTAGGGCTCTGGACTCTTGACCGGAGGGTTGTGGGTTCAATCCCCAGTGGGGGACACTGTTGTTGTACCCTTGAGCAAGGTACTTTGCCTAGATTGCTCCAGTAAAAACCCAACTGTATAAATGGGTAATTGTATGTAAAAATAATGTGATATCTGTATAATGTGAAATAATGTATAATGTGATATCTGTATAATGTGAAATAATGTATAATGTGATATCTTGTAACAATTGTAAGTCGCCCTGGATAAGGGCGTCTGCTAAGAAATAAATAATAATAATAATAACCAGCACACACAATGTCTTTGGAATCATTATTAGATTACCTTAAATGTACAACCGGCTTCAGCAAAGCGACACAGGTCCTTGTTCTTCATGTTCGTGAGCTGCCGATTCTAAAGACAATAAGTGTGGTCGTTAATGTACTTTCACAAGGAGGAACTGGAACACTTATGCTGGTTAACCAATGTTTCAGACCTGGATTTCAGTCAAACGGTAAAAAAAAAAAAACAGGAACAATGGCGTTGATGCTATAGACAGATAACTTTCATCTCAAGGAAAGTTTTTTTTTTTTTTTTTTAATTTAGTCGTTGCCAATTATTTTTATTATTTTCTCCCAATTTAGAATGGCCAGTTATTTTTTAAGCTCAGCTCACTGCTACCACCCCTGCGCTGACTCGGGAGGACGAAGACGAATACACACTGTCCTCTGAAGCATGTGACTCAGCCGACCGCTTTTTTTCACACTGCAGACTCACCATGCAGCCACCCAAGAGCTACAGCGTCGGAGGACAACGCAGCTCTCGGGCAGCTTGCAGGCAAGCCAGCGGGTGCCCGGCCAGACTACAGGGGTCGCTGGTGCGCGGTGAGCCGAGGACACGCTGGCCGACCTAACCCTCCCTATCCCCGGGCGACGCTCGGCCAATTGTGCGCCGCCCCCTGGGAGCTCCCGTCCACAGTCGGCTGTGGAACAGCCTGGACTCGAACTCGCGACGTCCAGACTATAGAGTGCATCCTGCACTCCACGTGGAGCGCCTTTACTGGATGCGCCACTCGGGAGCCCCCTCAAGGAAAGTTTTTAAAGGCTAGCAACAAAATATACGTTAGGATTTAAAGTTGCTTAAAGTGGAACCATTTACTTTTCCTTATTAAGGAAAAACCCTTATTACTAAGACCTTCTGTTAGCTGAAATTCCACAGATGGAATATATCTACTTTGCAAATATTATTCTATTTGTAATGCTCACGAAAGGGGCTACACTGGCAGCACAGGAGACAGAAATCTCCTTTCTGAGCTCCCCCACACTACCCCATCAACTGTACTGACATAAGGCAGCTCTGATCTCAAGCCTCCAGAGGTAAAAGGCTATCACATAATCGCTCTGCACCGCCTTATGCCTCGATTAGCTTGAAGACCATGCATAATAACCAGTTTACCTTTTCTCTTGTCTCTGCTTTGGTTGGCTTTCTTTCCTTAACAGGGCTGCTCTCGCATGTGTGTTTCTGTGGACGAGAAGCGTAACTTCAGTCCCGGTACCATAGTGACAGGGCCAAGCGTTTGTTTTAGAATTCCATTCCTGAGCTTGTGCCAATCATGGCTTATAGAAAGGGGAGATTAGGTGAGCACTAGGCAGAGTTTTTGTGGCCATCATTTTGGATCAACTGTCACCATGTAGAACGGCCACTTATGCACAGACTCAAAATTCAACCAAATAAATATATACAGAACAGTGTGATCCAAAATGGTGCCAAACAAACAAATGTAGAACAATCAGAGTTGAATTTCCTAGCCTCCGTTTAGACTAGTAATTTAGTCATGTATGCTGAGCACCTGAATTCTTTATGAAAAATGGCAACAAGTGTCATAACTGAAAAGTGATAGATCGCCATTATAATACAGAACATATTAGTATTCTGATGGAGAATCAATAGTGTCTGTTTTTGCTTTTATATATATATATATATATATGTGTATATATATATATATATATATTTAGTATGACAAAAGTTCCCTTAACATTTCTTTGAGAAAGGTGTTAAATTGTTTTCACACAGTTAAATGTGCTAAACATGTCAATTTATGTCAGTTTATGTCAGGCTGCCCGCCTGGTGTTCTCTCTGCCTCGCTTCGCCCACGCTACTCCACTACTCTGCTCGCTCCACTGGCTCCCGATCACCGCTCGCATCCAGTTCAAGACTCTTGTACTAGCCTACAGATGCCTTGACCAGACTGCACCCAGCTACCTCCAGACCCTCATCTCTCCCTACACCCCCACTCGACCTCTCCGCTCCGCCTGCACTAGAAGACTGGCTCTACCTCCGCTACGCTCCCCTGCCTCCAGAGCCCACTCCTTCTCCACCCTTGCTCCACAGTGGTGGAATGACCTTCCTACAGATGTCAGGACTGCCCAGTCCCTGACCACATTCCGGCGCCTCCTTAAGACTCACCTCTTCAAACAGCACCTGTAGAACTCCTCTGTTTGTATCCTGGGACACTATCACCCTTCATTTAAATGTGCTTTATTTTGCTCTTATCTGCCCCCTATTTTACTGCATTTAACCCTGTACTTCAGAATACTGTAATCTGCCAAGTGTTTAACCTGTAGTATTTTGCACTTAATCATATCGTGATGTAACTATCACTATTTAATCATATCCTGATGTAACTATCACTATTATCTGCTGTATTATTGAATTGTGGTTTGTCACACTTGAACAAAAATTATTGTATTTCTTGCTCTTATTGTATTACTTGTATTGTAACACTTAATGTATTTGCTTGCGATTGTAAGTCGCCCTGGATAAGGGCGTCTGCTAAGAAATAAATAATAATAATAATAATAATAATAATAATAATAATTTACTGCAGCAATATTAGGTGGTAAACTCTACATGAAGCTGATTAACAGACTAGCACTTCAAAGGTATGAGGTGTCAGAGTTGGTATTGAGCTGACATGTGTAAATGACTCTAGCTCTCTGGAGAGGCACAATTCGACAATCCATCAAGATTTTCCAAACTGAGGGATTCATTAATCGTTTCCTTATCGTACAAATCTATACATACTGCGTTAGGATTTACACTGGTACATTTTATCTGAAGATCAGCGGCATTGTATTTTCACTTGGATGCCTTATCACTTTTGTCGCGGTTGATTTATGAGCAAGCCAGCTATCTATTGAATTAAATGTCTATTTGAGAATGCTCCAGGGGATACTGGAACACAAAATCAAGGCTATACCTCAAAATCAGAGACAGGTGACAGACAGCAACGTTACAATATGACACAGAGGAATAGAACGGGCTGATCTACAGTGTGCCGTATATAACGTATACAAAACCAAGCATTTTTACTGCATGATTGTTTTATTACATAACTGTTGCAAAACCGTCAATAACCGGACAAAGGGGTGTTTGAACTGTTTTCAGCACTAAGCGACCTTACAGAAAGAGAACCCTGGGAAACAAATGAATAATCTGAGTGTGTATAGTGAAAAAGAAAAAGAAAAAGAACATGAGCATGTATACAGTATATATATGGGCGTCCACACAATTTGTTTAAAGGTCTGCAGTTTCGAATGGACTTATCTTTCCTACGGTACAACAGTGGTTTACAATTTCCTTACAATTTGTGCCAAAATGTTGGTGGTATTACTGTATTTAAAGTGTTGTTTTTAAATATTCATACCATATTAATGTGAAGCTACACGTTTTTAAAACAAATATATTGTCAACGAAGTGACTACATCCACCTGCCATATGGTGATTTCTTTCCTGCCTTAAAATGGGTTTTGCCAAAATCTGAAGTCAAAACTAAAGTCTTATTTTGACTAAGTTTCATGTCATAAACTATTACTGGGGGCTTCCCTTTAAACACAGATGTCAGAGGAAGCAGTTAGGGACAGCCCCTTTCACTACTTCCCAAAAGTATTTTTATCACCACAGTAAAGCCCAAAGAGATGGTAAACCTACAATATGGAAAGCACTGCGCTGACTAAACTATTTATAGACATGAATGCAATAATATCTGTTGAAGTTTCTGGTATATATATATATATATATATATATATATATATATATATATATATATATATATATATATATATATATATCTTGTAGAGACTGGAAATCATTTTCCTTTCATAATACATTTTTATCAACGGGCAACATTTCTGAGTAGCATTCGGTGCTGTTCAAGACTAGTTATTTTAATTCTGAACTGCCAGAAACTGCCTAATAATTACTGTGCCTTTTAGGGCAATTAATTCATCCAGATAGCTCAGCAGATTGTTATAGCAGCATCACATTTAATTATCTGTAAACCATTTAAACTTTATAAACATTGGCAAAGGTTGTTAAATAACACTGATGAGCAATTACTATACATGGTAACAACACAGACGGAGGGTTAAATCCTTGATTTGCAAAACCGATTTCTTGAGTGCTGAAAAAATACAGTACAAACCCTTCTTACCTGAAATTCTGCTTGTCGTATTTTTCGAGTGCACTTCTTGCAGACCACCATGTTGTTTGCACATCCCTTTTCAAGGTGGTTTGCCAGCATCTTTCTAATAACCATGTGGCCACAGCCAATGTTGCACGGGATTAGCTCATAATCACATTGACTTTGGTGGTCCTGGGAAATTATACATATGTGAAAAAAAAAAAGATATTGCATATAGCTAACAGTGGATCGGCTTATTTAATGCTGCTTTATGTAGGCTCCCGATTACAGAAAATCCCATTAAAACCAAAAATACAATCACTGTTATCTTTCAATTCAACAGAGAAGTTGTCTGGACAAGTAAAAGCGTAGGATTATTATTGCCTTTGAACACTGTATGGAATTTGGATATCTTGTTTTTACTAGTAGCTCTCCAACTGTGCAAGTATTGCTGTTTAAATAGTGATTCTAAAATAAACCTACTCTATTAGACCAAACCTACCTCTGCCAAATGATGCAGTAAAATTGTAATGCATATTTTCCAAACGGTATTTAATCTATCTATGAAATCATGAATTAAAGCTTTGCAAATAGAACCATGAAAGCAAGGCATTTGTCTGAACTCCTAATATAGAGTGCAGTATAAATCTATACATACCTACAAACACAGTACTGGCACAAAGCATGGAAACAAACATCACAGCAAGACTACGGGTGAGGATTGTATTGCCCATTAAATCATCATATTATAATTTGTTACAAAAGCAGCAAGTTAAATAAATCCATTGGTGCCTTAGGAACATGAAGTTTCAGCCTGGGTAAAGTTTGTCCCCATTGTTTCTCAAAGGAAAATAAGAAAGAATATAATATCATAAAACTAGCAGGGGGTTGTTTGTTATTCCTTTCAGAAAGCAGAGGGGAAAACATTGCAGTTGCATCAAAAACATGGCTCATTATCTTAAAAACAGAACAGGCATTAGAGACACAGGCATCTGCATATGAAACGTACCTCATAATGCTTCAGTGTGTTTTTCCAGTTGCAGCCCTGATTAGCACAGTGCACCTTCAACTCAGAGATCTCTTTGTTGATCGCAGCATCACTGTAGAACTAAAAAAGAAAATTAGCTGCACTGAGTACAATAGTAATCACAAAGTTTCATTAGTGTTCATAAAAATCACCATCAAATGTGGGGATGTTGTTTTAAGCCAGTGATTCCACCCACCACTAATATTATAGCTAAAGAAAAACCTGCCCAAAGTTATCAGTCTGTACTTTACCTAAGGTTTCGGGTGACGCAGACAATATGAAAGAGTAACTTGTTTTTTTTGTTTTTTTTTAAATTATACTAAGGGTGTTTTCTGCTTCTGTGTATATTGTGATGCATTTTCTTTAAAAATCCATGAAGGTAGCACAGCACTATAAAGAAGCCCACTCCTCCATGTTGCTACACACCCATTAAGAGTCTCCCCAACCCCAGTCCCTTTTCCAGTTTCAATTGTGGGACAGGCAAACAGCACAGACTTAAATACTTCCAGAGAGCACTGTGGACCAACATGAAGGGCTACTGGACTCCATGGTGCTGTATTCTGCAGCGAGGTTTCAAAGTTAAGAAACCTTACATAGAAAGAAACTACATGGGGAGTTGTGAAAAGGGTCCTGAAACTGGTTTAAGCTAAATTATCATCTGCACTGCTGGTTGGCGTTATTTAATTCATGCGAACTGACTAGCAACAGGAACGAACCCAGGAACTCTTGATTTTCAATAACTTATTTCTAATAATTTAGTGTTCTTACTGGTATTTAACCATACCAAAAAACATACTGATTGCTGTACAGTCTGTATTTCCTAATGAAATAAAAAAAACAACCATGAGACAGACAGACAGCCATGAATCAATGTACAAGGGGATTGCCTCAATAGGACGTTCACATCAACTGCGACTTGGCAGGTGTTAACCCAGAAATTGTTACTTATACAGTAGATAAAAAAAAAGAACGTCCAGCAACCTTTTATAATACAGGGTCTAACTTGTAACGTATTATCAAATAAATCTTCCCCTGAACTGTGAGCAATTCCATTATTTTGGTATAAGCATGACACACAATCTGCACGTGGCTTAATCACCCATGAGAACAGATGGCAATCCACAATGACATTTTAGCAGTAGGTGTAATAAGTACCCCGTATCTTTCTGACCTTTTTCATACACATGCCTCTGTAACACAGGTAGGAAGAACTCCAATGACTTTTTATTACCGATAATAATGGTATTGCAAGTGGGATCTCTCTTGCCCCCACATAATTGTGCAACAGAACGACACAGTGGTACAGTTAGGATAAACAAACAGCGGAATGAATGAATGATCCAACCGAGGTTTAACTCTGAGTGGAATCGACACTTAACTACCTTTTAAAACAACAGGCCATTATAACATGCAAAGACCAAAGCACTTGTCACAAAACAGCTAGAACTAAAGAACACCCCCCTCCCTTGTACCCGATCCTGAACTGTCAGTCATTCAGCCCAGGGCCCCTCTCAAACAGAGGCTGACAATTGTGTGGTAGTGTGTCAGATTATTAACTGGCTTTATGATGTGACCTCATTTCTACCTGCATTGGATTCGAAGCTAGTGAATTAGCTTGCTGCTTCACCTAGCCCTCTCATGATTGCTTTTCTATTGCAGTGCTAACAACAGGTGATACAGTCACACCCCCCCCCCCCCACCCCCAGGCACAGGCATTAAATGCTGATACTTGCTATTGCCAGTATTCGGATTCTGTTTGACATTTTCAGCACTGCTTGGCTTTACTGAGCACAGCTACTGTATATAAGCGTACAACATAAGTACTGCACGGAACACACCGGGACTTACATGCTCTGATGTCAAAATGCTCTCCTCACTGACCGTGCTGGGGTCATCTTCTTTACATTTCTTACAGACTGGATTCTTGTTATTTCTATGAAAAAAAACAAACAAACAACAACAACTTAACTAGTAACATGAGTGTGCAGACATCCAGAACATACTGTCCAAGGTACTGTGGAGCAGAAGAAAGGGCCATATATGATTGTAACAATTAGGATATTTTTTGTTATATATATATATATATATATATATATATATATATATATATATATATATATATATATAATTTGAGTTTATTTATAAACAATAATAAATCGAATAAGAAGGTGTACCCACCGCATGAGCCAGTTAAGGCATGCCAGGCAGTACCGATGGCCACACAGCGTCTGGCGCGCTTTATTCAGGACATTATTACAGCTGCTGCACAGGTATTTCACATGAGGCACGTCGTCGCAAATACTCTGTGGAAAACCGGAGGGGTACTCATTTTCATCGGGCGCAGATGAGAGCCCGTTGAACAAGCCGCCTGTGGATTCTTCTGCCATTTCGGAGTGATGCTAAATGAAATCGACCTGCAGATTAAGGTGAGTGAGTCTGGCTGCCGCTTTGAAACGATGGGTCCCAAGTCTGATATCTTCCCAACCAAACCAGGTTTCTGCAAAGATTACAAAAGAAAGAGAGAAAAAAACACATTTGTAGTCTGACACATTTCCTTTCAATGAATAATAAATCTTCTGCTTACTCATAAAATCCAAGCCAGTAACTCATGCGTAAGTTCTGTTCAAACGTAAAAACGGCATCATTTTATCACATTCATTGTAAAATCTTAGAAAACTACCATTGGCATTTCCCATCAATAATATAAGTATAATAATATATAAATCCCACGCCCCCTGGTATTGATTTATAAAAACAGATACTAATTACCGGTATACTAATAACTAAAAGTAATGACACTAATAATAAAACATTTAAAACACACAGACCTACATAACTAGTTACATATTAAACACATGGTAATTCACTAATTAAAGTATATTTTATTAAGGTGACATATCACAGTACCTTCCTCTTGGTAAAAAAAATATTTATTCTGTACGTGTTCTATCGAGTGCTACTATAAATAATGCACCCTGTCAATTAAATGTCAAAGATCTACGTCATTTTAGCTTATTCTGTGGTCACCTAGTTTTACAAGAAAACGGTGCTGTGGTATTTTTTTCTTTAAATCGCTAGAAGTAGAGCTATATAGTGTTTATGAAGTTTTGGTGGGTTTTTTTTTTTGTTTTGGTAATTTCCTGCATTTTTGGTAACCCCCTCACCAACTGTGTTGACATCTCACTCCCAACGACAGACGTGTTAGCGTTAACTCTCTTTACAGCAAGCCTACCCTAAAATAACTAACTAAAGTGTCAGTGTTAAGTACTGCTTGTCTGTTGTGAAACTGAGTAATCTTCCCTTGATTTAGTGTAAGTAACCTGCTGTACTACTAGGTCTGTCGTGTTGAAAAGGTTAAATAACAATAATGTATTGATGACATTATACACCGTATGTTTACGCATCTATACTTAATGTGTTACACACTTCATGAAAATACAGTACTTTGATAATTACTAATACAGACAGTAACTATATCGCTAGTACCAGGCCTAGTGTAACGAAAACATACATTTAAAAATCATGTAATTATCAATTGCTGTCGAGATGCAGGCAGGCAAGCGCGTTCGTAAAGGATTTACTCGTTTAATCCCTGTAATTATAAAGCCGTAGACACAATTTTTATTATTACAAAAGGGGTTTTCATCTTACTTTTCCACTGCATGTTTTGTTTCACCGTGCACTTAGAGGTGTAAACGGAAGCTTGGAAGTCCCCTTTGCTAACTTCCAGAATGAGGTCAATGTTTTTTTTTGTTTTTTTTTTAATTCTATCTAAACCCGCCCACTTTCCGGAGATGTCAGTAATGACGCGAGTGCCTTCATCATGGTAGAACATCAGAAACTGTAAAAGAAAGTCAATTGCTAGACATTATCATTTCTTTGTAAGCTTACACAACAGCAGTTTGTAGACAGTGGTTGCAATCCTTTTGGGGGTCTGCATTGCCATACTGATGCTGCGGGATTATGAGTACAGTATAGAATGAGCATTTATTTTTGTACTGTGCTTGCCAGAGCTAAATGTATTTGCAAACAGTGTAATTTGGCATGGTAAGTATGTAACATATGACCATAATCTGCTCTATAATGCTGCTATAATGCCGTTTACATTAATTATAATTTATTAGGTATGGGGTGTATTTACATATTGGAGTATAAAACCCTTGATAGGCTGATGTCGGTGGTGTTAGTTTTGATGCCAATAATAATTTTCAATTAATTGTTAAATCGTCATGTGTCTTAGCCACAGGGAGAAATGTCTCACATACATTTTATTTCCCCATCTGCTGGGACCAAAACAACAGCTGTTTATTTCATAGTTCCTGGGAATGTTTTTTTTTTAAATGCTGTTGTAGTCTCAGTGAAACACATAGCCATTTTCAAGATAAAAGCGAAACTTTGAACAAATAATATTTGCGTGAGAGGTACCGGCAGGCAAAGGCAGGACCTAAACATTGCCAAGCAAGCATTTTAAGAAGTGGGCAAAAGTCCTGACAGCAGTTCCAAGCCCCAGTATTATCTGATCTTCCACGCAGGCTTCAGCAGCATCAGGTAAAGGCAGTGCTGGTACATCACACAACTGAGAGATTCAAACTTGTTTCTTTCACTTACAAGGCTGGTACTGCAGCCAGTTTTGTACATTATTGGCGTCAAAACAAACCTGCAGACTTAGTTGGTTAAAAAAAAAAAAAAAAGCTAATTTGTCTGTTTTGTCTTTTAAGTTAATATATATATTTTAAACGATTTTCTAGCACTTAGCCTTATAAAGGATACTGAAAATCCAAATACACAATTTACATGGAAGAATAGCCTCCTATGTTAACCTTTTAAAATACCACACTGCTAGCAACAATACACAAGATACTACAGTGATCATTTCACTATTGTGAAGCTAATAATAATAATAATAATAATAATAATAATAATAATAATAATTAGTACCTTCGTTCCGCTTACCTTGATTATTTGTTTTTGCAATAGATCTGCTACGTCTAACACTGTCTTTGGGTTGGGGTATAGTAATGGTGGAGCAGCAGTGCTCTGCTGTAAAATACTCTGCTTACTACACAGAGTGTGCAAGTCGAATCTTCTGTTGCCTTTGAGTGGGTATTAGTGCACAGATAAAACATGTGTTCAGGGATTCACCTACTGAAGTTTCTAAGAACTTCTATAAATGCTCCCATGAGTATTACTGCTGATTACGAATTATGCAGAGAGGGATATTTCTAACAGTCACATCTGATTTAGTAAATGATAACTTCACAGATAAATGAACAAAAGAAATGTGAGTAATAAAGATAAGCATGTAGAAGGGTGATTTTGTTCTAAACTAAGTTTTTTGTGCAGGACAAAGTTGGCACTGATTAAAACTAACAAGATGTACATTTAGGAGAAGGGAAAAACGTCTTAAATTTAACAACGTTTGATAAACTTAAAGGACATTCTGAGGCTTATCGAGGTACAGTAAAAGACTTCTTGATCTTCGTGAAGATTGAAACACTGGTACATAATTGCTTATAAGGCTGTCCTTGGCAAAACCCCAAATGATCTCAATAAATTGTCAATTGCCCCTAGTAGTAATCTTCTGTCTCACTGTTCGAGGGTTTTCAGTTCCTAGGGTTTGTATGGAATTTGGGTACAAGGCATTGGTTGCTCCGTGACCTTGGAATAAACTTCAGAAAGAACTGAAACGTCCTGGCTCCGAACCTTTTAAAGGAGTTCAAATAAAAAAATGGACATCTATGAGGCATGTTTTTATTTTAGCCGGTGCTCCTAAACTCTTGTCATTTTATGAACTTGTTTGTATTGGTTGTGCTCATTTTAATTCGTTAGGGCTTTTTTTGTTTGTTTTTGTAGTATATGCAACCTTGTTGACCAGGTCAATTGGAGGTCAATTGGAGTTTCCTTGTTACATAAAGGAAATATAGTGTGTGTATATATATATATATATATATATATATATATATATATATATATATATATATATATATATATATATGTGTGTGTGTGTATATATATATATATAATCAATTTTGCAATCCCTATTGTGCCCAGTTACCATTTCACAGCTATTTTCATCATTGGTGAGTTCAGCTTTTTATTTTGGCTGAATGTTTATTGCTGAAGATGCTATACTGTTCACTGTAGCTCTCTTCTCCCTTTTCTGACCAGCATTTATATTATTCCGTACTTAAATTCAGCATCTTGAAACAATGTTTATAAGGATACATTAATAATTCTTTAACACAGCTTTATCAAATAATTATCCAAATGTTTTTTTTTATTTTTTATTTAAGAACCTATTTCTCTGGGGGCGGTGATTTGTTCTTTCATGTTTCACAAGGCTGACATTGCTGTTGGGACTGGCTCTATAGCCGGGGACGTTTCCTTTTGAAGTAAAGCCCTTTTTATAGAATATTGTACTGTAATATACAGCATGCAAAAATAATAGTGTGTATTGCAATGCTGGAAAAATAAAAATACATAGACTCCCATGCAAATGTAATTCATTTTAAACAGCAGCAGATCTAAATCCTGCCACTGCTGAAATCATTTATAAAGAGCCCAAGGTTGTGAAAATCCAGCATTCGGCACACTCTCTCCCTCTTCCTCCGCTAAGAACCTTGGAGTCACCCTGGACCCCTGCCTCTCTTATTCCCAGCACATCTCCACTCTGGCACGCACTTGCTGATTCTTCCTGAGCAACATCCGAAGAATCCGACCCTTCCTCACCAACTATGCTACCCAGCTCCTGGTCCAGGCCCTGGTACTCTCCCGCCTAGACTACTGCAACTCCCTCCTGGCTGGCCTCCCTGCGTCCGCCACCCATCCGCTCCAGCTCATCCAGAACACTGCTGCCCGCCTGGTGTTCTCTCTGCCTCGCTTCGCCCATGCTACTCCACTACTCTGCTCGCTCCACTGGCTCCCGATCACCGCTCGCATCCAGTTCAAGACTCTTGTACTAGCCTAGACCAGACTGCACCCAGCTACCTCCAGACCCTCATCTCTCCCTACACCCCCACTCGACCTCTCCGCTCCGCCTGCACTAGAAGACTGGCTCTACCTCCGCTACGCTCCCCTGCCTCCAGAGCCCGCTCCTTCTCCACCCTTGCTCCACAGTGGTGGAATGACCTTCCTACAGATGTCAGGACTGCCCAGTCCCTGACCACATTCCGGCGCCTCCTTAAGACTCACCTCTTCAAACAGCACCTGTAGAACTCCTCTGTTTGTATCCTGGGACACTATCACCCTTCATTTAAATATGCTTTATTTTGCTCTTATCTGCCCCCTATTTTACTGCATTTAATCCTGTACTTCAGAATACTGTAATCTGCCAAGTGTTTAACCTGTAGTATTTTGTATTTAATCATATCCTGATGTAACTATCACTATTTAATCATATCCTGATGTAACTATCACTATTATCTGCTGTATTATTGAATTGTGGTTTGTCACACTTGAACAAAAGTTATTGTATTTCTTGCTCTTATTGTATTACTTGTTTGGTAACTCTTGAAATGTATTTGCTTACGATTGTAAGTCGGCCTGGATAAGGGCATCTGCTAAGAAATAAATAATAATAATAATAATAATAATAATAATAATAATAATAATAATAATAATGTGCGTCTCTTTTGTTTGATAAGTTAATCCATTGTGGATAGGGTGTCTCTAGTTGTTTAAGAGATGTCGTCTCCCTTCTAAATGCTTCCCATAGTAAAAGGATAGTAAAATGTAATAAAGCATCTGTAAGCATTTAACAAACTTAAAAAAAAAAGACTTTAGAATCGTGCACTACATGAAATGCAGGGATGACATCTGTACGCAGGATTAGATATACTGGAAATTTGACAAACCTTTAAGAGTAATTGGTTGATTTTTCATACTGTACAAGATTTATAATAATGATTTAAATGACAGCTGTGTTTAGATCAAGTGAATATACCCTGTGGGTCATGTAGGCATGAGCTCAAATGCTTGCCTATTTTATATCGGTAAGGAAGTCAGAGGAGAAATTATCAGCTGACAAACAAACCATTGGTCCCTTACGTATACTGTATACTTGTTGTATTTAATACAAGTTTACGTGTTGCTGATTACACAAATAATGTGACTTCACTTATTATGTTAAAGAAAACACATTACAAACAAATAGCTTCTGATCATTGTTCTGTGTTTCACATTGAACACACTGGGCTAGTAGACCATCAAAGCTTTTTACTCCCAAATCATCATCAGCGCAATCACAGTTCTGGTTTGGTATCTATAATGGGTGAATCTATACTTAGTGAAAAACACTCTGCAGTGTACAGTAAAAGCTTTAAGAATCCACTGGGTCAAATTCACGGCAGTACTATGGAATACTATGGTAAATATGCACCATACTATACTATTGTATTGACTACTGCTTTAGAATACAAGTACTATTTTTTTATATAGGCAGTATTTTCTTCAGCTTACCAGACATGTTTATACAATGCTTTTAACGCACCTTTTTTTTTCCTACACTTTTCTGTGCTCGACCTCTGTCTTTACAAACAGTGTGTCATCATTCACAAACTCCCCAAGCCTGCTATAGAACTCTGTGAGGGACACGAACATTGGGACTCCGTAAGGTATGTTTCCATTCGCCCTCGGCTTCTGCAAGGATTGCAGAAGCCCGCTTGGAGAAAGGCAGTGCACAGCCGAGTCCTCTCTGTTAGTCTGACTCAAGATTGAGAGCCTCACCTGTATTAGGAAAACAAGAAAACTGAACATTGGTCAACTGTACAACGATACACAGTCAAATAAATGCTGCAAAATGACTGAGTGACTCTCACCCTAACCCTACAGGACAGGACATCCACCTGTTCATTTAAAAAAAACAACTAAAGACTAAATAGTGTAATTCAGGATGATTGTTGCTCATTTTGTTACATAGCATGGATCTCCTCCATTCAAAACTTGTGACTGGAGTATGACAACAAAATAATACCGCCCTTAGTCAAATAGATAAATGTTTTGATGCCTTTGTCAGTGTGGCTGTGACTTAGTTTTGTGGTTTTACCTCTGAATCGACAAAGAAGCTAGGCTTTAAAAGAGATTCTACAGTACATTTTATAAACGTTATCCCTGCCGTTTGTTTTTTTTTATCTGTTATAATAGTCTGTTTTTTCTTACCGTTTCTGCAAAGGGCCATTTCAGCAGGGAATCAAAGTCCCCAGCCTGCAGTGTGAAGTACAGCGAAATGTGAGTTCCCTTTGCTTGCTCGTTGCCATTCAAATAGATTCGTAGCTTCATTTTGTACCCATACTGGCTTGTGTAAAATGCTGTAAAAAAAACATTATATAGAGAAAATAATGACTAACAAGCAGGTAAGGAAGGTGGACATTTGGTGCCCCTTAACCAGCACTGACTGTATGGCAACTACGTTATTTATGTATTTGTGTGTGAAGGAGCGCACACAGCAAGGATTTCAGCAGAATTTAACACATTTCCTTTATTGATTCCAATAATCAAAAGTCATTAGACCCAGTAAGGAAGACACTAGTTATGAACAGAAATGAAGCAAGAATTAGTAACCAATTTCTGTAAGAAAGCATCGGACATGGCGCTGGTGTGTGTTCATGGAGGATCTTGAATGCATTTCAAGATCCTCCATGAACTCCTCTCAAAGCATTGTCAATTACCGGCTCTTTATAGTGTTTTTACACCTCTTGTGTGCAAAGCTAGTTGCTGGCTTATCGCTGCTTGCACCAGGTCAGGTGAGGTCAGTTTTATTGACAGTTTCTCAGGCAATAAAACATTGTTTCCCTGATAGCAGCCAGATAACAGCATGCTTTGCACAGCTGCACTCCGAATCCTAGTTTTGCACTTATAATCTTTTCAATCTTTTCTTTACACAGACTGTAATGAGTTTTCTTACCTTCCGACTCCAAATAGGGTCTCAAACCACTGATGGCTTCCTGTCTCAGGCTGCGGAACTGTGCAATACTCCAAATGAAGATCCCGTTTTGTGCCACTTCAACTGGCAGATCGTTCATTGGAAAGCAAAGGCTTATGTTTTGCTCAAGTTGTCTTACCTTTAATTGGGGGGAGGAAAAACCATAAACAAGGGGGAGAGTTCTCCCCGTCATTTCAGATTATACAATCCTGTTAGGGACAGCGCTGCCCCCTATAGGTGAGAAGCAATGGGGTACAAGTGCTGTTAATTCTCTGTGAAACACCTGGGCGCAGTGGCTAATATATACCCAGCCTACTCTAAACTGTTCTCATTCCCCAAAGAGTAGAACAGACCCTCATTGATACTAACTATTTAGGCAACATCCATTTTGTATAATCATGTTTTTGGAAGGTTGCATTGAATATAATATATAGGGTCTGGATAATGTTGGTTATATACTGTAGTGTGGTTTCTCCTCTAGAACCAAGCAACCCCTGGTTTGTGTACTGCACCCCTGTTCTGTGTACTGTAAAGACAATTTGTTTAGACTTACCTTGTCTTGCAGAGCATTTATTGTCCGTTTATTAGATTCCAACTCTCTTTCCATGATCTTCGCCAGTGCGTCACATTTCTCCATGGCCGTAGACGTGACGGCTACCTTGTTCTGGAGCTCTCCCGTTTTGCTCTCGAGACCGGGCACTCGAATCTGTAGCAGCTGCACGGTGTGACACAGCTCCTGCAGCTTCTCGTTCAGATCAGGACAGGATGCCTCCTCTTGCATGTCCAGATGTTTCTCAGCTCTCTCGGCTAATCGATTCAGTTTCTCCAAGACCTCGCTACGCGCCTCCTCTGTTTTTTCAAGTCTGAGGACTTCTTCCAGGAGCAGATTCGTGTGGAGTGTGATAGACGTAGCCTCATGCTTGTGAGCCTTTGATCTCGCACCCTGCAGAGAAAGCAATTAATAGCAAATCTTCTGCAATGGCAGTTTTGCATTTAATACATTTCAAATACAGTTAGAAAACACACACACACACACACACACACACATATATATATATCCCGAATATTTTTTAAATAATCTGAAAAACATTCTTTGATAAGGCTTTGTCTGTGTTTTTTTGTTTGTTTGTTTGTTTTGGTATTTGCATTTCAATTAAAACAATGATTCCTTTGATTTCCGACATTATACATAATTGCATTTGCATGTTGACATGCTTAGTCTAGGGAGAGACGGAGATGTTTTGGATCTTCCTGGTCTCGTTTTAATCAGTCAAAAGGACATGGTTTGGGAAATCTTTGTACAATAGAAGACCGTTTCACATATCCTTTCACAAAGTATTTGCATTGTCAGCCTGTGTTCACATCATCACCTCACTGTGTGAAGTTTAAACACAGTTGGTGCTTCCTTCTCCCTGTACCTAAATCGCTCCCTGTGCTTGTAATCTACAGTGATGTAGATATGAAACCAAAATATCTTCAGTACAAGAAAAGCGAGGCCAATGGTAATGCAGCAAGTGCTCATAAGAGGTGAGGAAATGTATTGCAGAGTCTAGTTTACCATTCTTTTAATGTATGCTCCTTTTAAAGAGTAACTAGCGGGGTCCCAAAAAATATAGCGTTCCACGTCCCAATGTGTTGCTAAAACTGTGTACCTCTCATTTCTTTTCATTGTTAACACCCTGGCAACTTTTTACACTTGTACTTACCTTAAACCTACACCCCAGTTTCTCAAACGTACAGCTTTGCCTCTTCTTTATATGTTTGCCTTCATGTCCGTTTATCTGAAAGCAGAAATTTTGGAACGGATCAAATGCTCAGACAATCGGATTTGGAAATGATGAATGAGAGCAGACATGTTGATGACTGGTAGCTCTTTCTTTAACCATACCGATCCACTTTCACTTCTTTGTTTCTCAATTCAGTCTCTTAGCTATAAATAAAGTATTTGCCTAAATATCATCTGTATATTACAGCTTCTCTGCAAAACAAGCACATAACAAACTGCTTGTTCTGTCTCTTGATTTTTTTTCTCTCTTTTGCTAATTCCTGTTTTTGGCAGAGTTTTCAGGGACTTTGACCTCTTATTTCTCCTCTGATCAACCATTATTCAGCGTCATTTAAACTAGCTTTCACTTGGCTCATTAGGAACAGAGTGGCGAACATTACTCTTTGTCCGCACACAGAGAACAGAATACTCCTGATTTATCCAAGTGTAGGATTGAGAGAGATGGATCATAAATGCTCACCTTATTGCTCATTGTATTTTCTTTGCTGCAAAGGGAGTCACAATGTTTCTTGTTGCATCCTTCTTTTGATCACTAACCTGCTAATTAGAAGGAACATCAAATATCATCCCATTATCATTGCTATAATACATAGTAGACCCTGATATCGATGTGATACAGCCACCTGACATTTCTTAGTATGGATGCATCAGCTAGAACTCATGTCACATTACAGAAACTTGGTATAGGCATGCAGGGAGTAGGTCAAATAAAAGGGTATTGTGGATACTCAATTTATAGAAAGAAACATGTTTGCATTTCAAGTCTGTGCAAGAGTAACAAAGGGATTTAAACAAATATTGTGGAGCACACTGCTCAGCACAGCTGGAAGTGGGGTATGGGAACTTGACCTTGGTTGAAATATTGCTCACACAAAGAGAAACTAAGCAAGTAAAAACAAGGTTCAGCGTCACACACAAGTTTTAGGCAAGTCATATAAGACAGGCATTTGTGAGTGCATTTGAGAAGCATTCACGATTCTCCATGAACACACACACACATACACACACACACCAATGTCCTCCCAGAGATTAGATAACAGTATTGTGTCTAATGATAAGGGTTAAGCTGTAAAAGCGAGACTTTTTGATCAGTGGAATCGATAAAGGAAACTGGTTAAATTCTGCTTAAAACCTTGTTGTGTATTGCACTCCGTCACACACAAACATAGATCATTTATATATAGATATATCATGCCACAGTTATGTATCCTTTATCCTTTACATTCTCTTTGTATTGTCTTCTGTTTAAGTCATTATACCTGGTGACTTTTTAAAGCCCACATTTGGCCTCAAATGGCTCAGACACAGGTAATGGTTACAGTCTTGTGAACCAGCTGTATATGGAGATACTGTAATGCATGTTGAGCGCTCCATAGAAACCACAGGGGGTTCTGTTACCCTCTGAGTATTAACAACTCATTGCGTGATGACAAACGGAACATGATATATTGTGTAATTCTAAATTACAAGAATACATTAGTTAAGAACTGTGCTATCTCAGACCCACGCTGGTTAGGTTTGAAATGAAAATCTTAAGGACCAGTTAAGCAAAGTACTAGAGAGGTTTCAAAGCTATCACAAATTAGTCAGAAATTCAACAAGGCATTACGCATTCCTCTGGTAAAGAGGCTGCTGGGACACCTACTGAGCCTCTTAATACCGGGCTGTAATTGAGTCTGCTGCTCCAATCCCTTTAAAACCATTATGTGGAAACAGACATTTATTAAACTAGCTGCCCAAAAGAGACCCCTTGCCAGTAGAAGAGCGCTTCAAAGATTTGTACAAAAAAGAAAATTACAATTTGACTTTTTTTTTAATTTTTTTTTTATCGTTTGTAGCCAGCTCATATATTTCCAGAACGTAGCTGGCATTTTGCCGTGGCCATTCTCTGGAAGCAGATCACAACGCTCTGTATAAGTTATTTTTCAAAACAGTTTTAAACCTCCCTGATTTACATTTTTTTTCTCTTCAGTTATTCAGTAATCAAAATGCACTTTTAAAAAGTCTACAGCAACTGGCAGTACCCGGGGAAATACATTCAGAGACAATCATAAGCATGATTGTCAAATAGTATTAAAATTGGTCCTACTTCCCTTTTAAAACAGTCACTGAAAAATCTTCAATATGTTTACAATCACTTCAAGAATTACAAATGGAAAATGACAAAAACTTGTACCTGTAGGTATTCAGCCACTAATGCAACTGGATTCAAATGATTACCAAAAAACTACTGGACTTCTTGTGGAGTCAATGCCAGGTTGTGTCAAGGCTGTTATCAGGGCAAACGGTTACCCAACCCAATATTAGGTACAGGATCTTATAACAGGACCAGGCAGTGTATATCGGCTTCAAAACAATAAAGAACACATGAAAATGCTGTCTTGCTAATGAAATACTTTTTAAAAGCCTTGGTTATTGCTCATTTAAGTTTAAAAAAAAAATTAATAAGGTTCAGGATTCATATAAAGATCTCTATGTGCAGCTACTGCAGCTTAAACAGTTGACTTTTTGCCTGAGTAATGAAATCTCCCTTTCTCTGACATCAGGAGTCAAGCTTAAAAAAAAAAAAAAAGGAAATGACATAATTCATCATTAGAACCACATGTATATAATTAATTTCAGGAGATTTACATTTCAAGGAATAAAAACAAGTAGATTGGAAGCACTTACCAGTGTTGCCAGTTTGCTCGGTGAAATTCAGCTGGAGTGGGGTGATGCACTTGCAGTAGAAAGATGTTTTGCAGTTTTTCTATTTTGAACTGGTGGGGGATTCCCCAGCATCACATGTTTAATATCTCAGTGCTCCAGACTGCAATTTATTTCTTTTGGCTGAGTTATTGTATTTACATACTGGGCTGTACAGTACAGTACATGGTGTATAGTACACATTGAAGTATAGACTTCCCTTATAAAAGTTTTAAACAGTAATTTTATTTTTGTTTCGTTTCCCTTTGTTGATAAGTTACTCGTGTGATAAATACAGTCTGTATACTGTATAAAAGTCAGTTTCGTTACTGATGGGAAAGGTAGAAAATCTGATACTGATACTGTAGTTCACGTTCAGTTCAAGACCGCACAAGCATGAAGAGTCTCAGAACAGAAGAAAAGATCTCCTTCCAAGCAGCTGATTGCTCTCAAAACTTTATCAAGCTGTGTCTTAAAGAATCCTAATGATTCATCATCAACAACATGGCTAGATAACCCATGGCATCCCCTCACCACTGCCTCTGTAAGAACATAAGAAAGTTTACAAACGAGAGGAGGCCATTCGGCCCGTCTTGCTCGTTTGGTTGTTGGTAGCTTATTGCTCTCGGAATCTCATCGAGCAGCTTCCTGAAGGATCCCAGGGTGTATGCTTCAACAGTAAAGAGGTCCTAAGTCTCTCTCCACCTGATTCCCAACTGTGTCCTCTGGTCCTGGTTTCTGTGATGCGCTAAAGTATTGGCTTGGTTAAGATCCCTAACTCTTTCTTGTATGGTAAAGAATGATCAAACAAAATAAAAACATAAATAAATGTGAAAATAACAACAGACCTGTCAAATGTACCCCTTCTTGTACTGGACAGAGTGATCTTTAGTAGAAATATTTCCATTCATTGATGCAGCTGGTGCAGCTGGAAATCATGCAGCTCTATGCAGTGTGTTTTAATCATTTAAGAGAAGCAAACTAAACCGGCTGCCAGGTTCCTAAATCAATGCAGTGTAACAGGTAGTGCATCAATAAGGTAAACCTTTGCTGTATTTATTTTTTAAGTGATAAAAATACATATATTTATACTATTCTTTCATAAATAAAGAACTACATATTACATGGGTAAGTTACACAAAAATCGTGAAATCAATCATAACTGTGAAAGAAAAGCCTTATACATCATGTGATCATTAACCAAGACTGATTGTATTATATTTTGTGTTCCTTTCTGTCTGGACCTCATTAGGAAAGTTCAGAGACCTTCACAGAAGCTGGAATTTTTTTTGTTTTGTTTCTTTTTGTTTTTAGACCAAAACCTGAAGGGAAATTTCTAACAGGTAGACAATGTGAAGCAATTCACTGAAACCCTGCACCAAACAAACAAAGAGAACTGGAAATCTCCCAACTTTTGGTTTCTTGGAAATTTTGAAAGCTTGGCCTGTTTTAAAAGAGAATGCTACCCCCCGCCCTGCCCCCCAAGCCATCACTTTGTTTGTCCAGTTTATTTGAATTCACCAAAAAGTCATGTACGCCCCCCTTTGAAACGCGCGTTTCGCCCTCTCTCTGTGAGACAAACAGGCATGCTTTTGTAGCAGTAGGAAGTTATAAATCCCAAAACCTTTTTTGGGAAAACAAATTATTTTAACATTCTGGTAGTGTAAAAAAACAGTGATGTATGTTCAAAGAGTCTTTCAATGATTTAATCAGTATTTTTTTTTTTTTTGATATATACATAGAAAATGAAATGGTCTTCTCTGGTAAATTATGTTTAAATTCATGTATCTAGTATTATTACATAAGAATGGCATACTGACCAGTTATACAAATATGTCAGATATGATGTCTAACAGATCCAGTATGTTTGATTAATTCTAGTTTATTTGAGCGATAGCCCATGTCCATTATTGTCAGTTACAGTAACAACTGAAAACATCATTCTAAGTGCTTTCAATAATGTCGGCATGCTAACACACAATTGTAAGTATTAAAAAACCTTAGTTACTCTGGTTAGCTGAATTACTCTAGTGTCATAGTCAATTTGATGCTAATAAAAATGCATCTGATTTTCACAGCTCGGATATCATTAGTGGAGCATAAAACTCCATCTGTGCGTTGGCGTTTCATACACTAATTCAATCAGACATTGAGTGTAACCTACCAATCCTGAATTACCATGTGTGTACGGGTCAATTAACAAAGAGAGAGAGGCACTATTTTAACTGGTTAAAGCCGCAGCTCGGTGCTTTCTGCATCACATTTGCCTGTGAAGAGGTAGTTTATTGAATCATTTGAAATATCGTTTGCGAAAGTCCTATTAAGCTAGAAAGCGTTTCTTTTAAGCCACAGCATTCAAAGCAATGGGTCGACTATGTCAACTCGTTTTAAGATTTGAAACACTGCCGACAGACTAACTGAGGGTGACCTGTTCGTTGGCATGAGGGATGCCTCTGCACAGCCTGTGTTAAGCTTGTCCTGGGGGCTCTTTGGTTGAAAGCAGCCTTAAATAAATCTTTGGTTACTAGAACAGGACTTCAGTCTCCTCGTGTGTGTTCCTGCTCAGTCAACACGCTACGCTGTCATTTATTTAAATATCTCAAGTATGGAGTTGTGATGAGGTGCTACTTACTTGGAGCATATCCTAGTTTTTGTTGTACATGACATATCCAGTCACCATTTTTACAAATATTTTTACAAACAGTACAAATATTTAAAACTGCATTCAGAAGGCAATTTGCAGGCTTTGTTGATGTTCCAGTTTGTACTTTTCCACCAAGGTAGATATAGTTTGCTTGCTACTCTACCACTCTCCTGTCCCCAAAATGTTCAGCACAGGCTTTTGAATTTACATTCCTTCTATTTGTTACCCACTACAGGGGTGCACAATTCGGGTTCTAGATTCTAATTCTAACAAAGCTGTGTAGAAATTCATAACGGACAGACAGCACAAGGAAATAAATATAAAATGTGAATGTTTATTAAATGCAGACAAGTACACTCAAACACATTATCAAGATTCAGCAAAAAAAACAATCTCTAATACTAAACCGAAAACATCAAGTTAGTCTGTTAGAGGTCAGTATGATTCAAAATGAATGATCATGAAAACGGCTGCTTGGGTGAAAAAAATGAGATGCATTTACAACTAGACTTATTTTCTGCTGTTGGCACTCATAGCTGTGGGGGAAGTTCAATTCAAGGCTGTGCACAATGTCATGGCTGGGTAGGTTTCATAAAGTACAAGCAGAAGGTTGGGTAAAAGTTACTTCTGCAGTAACGAACATCACCAGAAAGGGGTGCTGAGCTCCTTACATTCTACAGCATGAGTACAGGCCTTCAAACAGTACAGGCAAAGAAACAACATGCAGACACAGAATTCAGGTACTTGATTTTGAAAAGAAAATTGGCACAAGTAAAGAAAAACGAACATGTTTTGAGATTGCTTTGCAACATTTAAACCCCCAAGAACATTGCACACCTCCATCACCTGGCCTTAGCTGATCCGACCATGTCGGAGGTCGCATCTCATTTGAGGGCCCCCCCCCCCCCCCCCCCTCAGAGTGTGTGACACAGTCTCAAAATGCTTTAAAATCACCCAAGTTGCATCCTGTTTTGGTGTTGAGGGCCCGGTTTTTCTGCTCTAGGCTAATTGCCCTTGTAATATGTTTCCTATGAAGGGGTCATTCTTCCTGTGGTATATAGACCAGTCTAATACTGTAACAGCCCTAGGTGGGAAAAAACACCCACTGTACACTCTAAGCTCTCGATATTTATTATTTTTCAGTTACAGCTAAACTACAAATAAGTAAGTAAAGAAATAATAAAAACCTTTACTCGCCTATGTTTTTTAATGTTCTCTTCTTACAGAACTTGTGATTTTACCTCCCACCCCCTCACTAAAAGATATGTATTTTGCGCTGTTATTGAAAAATGAAGGTACTTGGTCCTTTGCTGCTCCCCAAACTGATTGTTCAGCACAAAACACTTTTTTTTTTTTCCTGCATCCGCACATTTCTTTCCCAATTTGCAGAGGCTGTGTGAAGATAAGGTAAGCCCAAGCAGCAGACTGACCCAAGTTAGATTTCAAGATTACTAACACAGGGCAGACTGTATGTGGCTAAAAAAGCTCTTACACATCAGACCGTTTAAAATGCCCCTGTAAAACATACTGTTCCTGGGCTTACCAGGAAAAATATTCTTGCCGTTTTCCAAAACATAATAGTATTAGCCGCACGAATAATCTTCAGTGTTTTACTTCCCACTCGTACGCCATTCAAATAAAACTCTAGAAATAACGTGTTAATTGGTAACAGAAGAATATGCTATTTGGAGAAGTCACTCGACTGCGGAGAGGTGAAGCAATTAATTGTGTCAAGCGTGATATTTCATTAGACAATACGAACTGTGAGACTCAGGGTTGCACAGTACATTGCCATAGATCGCTAATTACAACATGCAGCTTCTCTGTCAAGGGCAGGGGTAGCCAATCCTGGAAGTTAATTCCACTCCTGGTCTTTGTTCCAACCCTGTTCTAAATTGTTTAGTTGAACCAATTAAACCTCTTCCCAGACCCTGCAGGAGTCCATTATCTCCTTTCACTTGTAAAACCTGGAGTGGAATTACCTTCCAGGACTGGGATTGGCCACCCTTGGGCTAGAGAATGATGAATAAATGGGACTTATTCTTGATATGTAACCAGTGACATACCTCCATAACGTCCCCTAGCGCCAGCTCTACTGCTCATGTGCCACAAGCTGTTTGGTATACTGATTCTAGTGTGGCGTGACACCTCTAGGACTTACTCCCTTCACATTTATGAGGTAGCTTGAATCAAGTCCGTCTCCCAGGTTGCAAAGACAGGGACTGCTCAAATCATTCTGCAGCAAAACAAACTAGACCTGTTCTGATCTATTAAAAGGGTAGATGCGCTTCCACCATGTCTGAAGGTAATGCCTCTGTGTGTGATACAGTAAATAGTTGTTGAGACGTTCCCTATTCCCAAATTAATCATTTTATCTAACAATGATAAATAAATCAATAAATAAATAAATAGTAATAATAATAAAACATCATCAAGTATTTAATGCAACTTGGAAAAGGTAGGAAATAGTTAAGTTATGTATTTCGTTGTTTTGATTCCCCTCTGTCCCTAATAGAGCACACCATGTCTGAATTCAAAGTGCATCGGGTACACCAGGGTGTAGTCAATAATTTGCCCCCCCTGCAACACTTGCATGCAGGGACAGGGTTGTGCAGAGGGACAGGTGCACCGACTGTAGTTATGTTAGACATGATTCAAAGAGCTCTGTTGAGTTCACAGGGGTGCTTTTTTACATTTAAAATGTCACCAGGATATGACAGTGGGAACTGATAATGATACACTCTGAATTCTAAACAAGAAATACTGTCTACCTTAGTTGAGACAACGCTGATATTTCCTGCCAGTCGCAAGGTAAACACCCTACAATACAGTGTGATCTGGGATGTTTTCAAAAGATAAAACAAGCTGAAAGAAAGTCCTCATTATCATGACGTACAGTACTGAACATTACGGTTTCTCAAAGAGCGAAGTGCGTTTTTTACATGTTTGTTTTATTCCTCATCACTTGCTGTCGTCCTTGTTTGGTCGGATCTTCATTTCGGCGAATTTCAGTGAGTACTGCCACCCTGTCCAGGTGGACCACTCGATCCCGTCCGCGTACGACGTGTGGTGCCCCTTCAAGTACTGCCCGTTCAGGTTGGAGGTG